>NC_140467.1:7656671-8149171 GCF_051167445.1 Perissodus microlepis
TTTGAAAACTCCCTAAATACAGCGACAAAATCGCTAAGTTGGCAACACTGTTTTCAGGGTATTTAAAAAAATTCAAAACAAAACAAAACCGTGCATCACAATGGGTATTCTCTGAGCATGCGCAGAATTACGCACAGCTGTCATGTGACCCTTTGATGAACAAAGGATCAAAGGCTCAAAGAGCGCTGACGTCAAATTCGAAGCCACGAAAGTCCTTAAATACCCCCTCTTTACCTTTGCAAACACAGTTTTACTTGGAACGTTTTCAGAAACAGCGAGTTGTGTTTAGCAAACCAGAAACCTTTCAGAAAGGGACTATTTTTAAACGTAAACAATTAAGCAAACATTTTTTCTTGTCGACACTTTGCATTAAGAGTTTAAAGAAATGTCAAACGAAGCATTTAATAATTCACAGTCTGACGGAGAGATTCGAGAGGAATCACAAAGACTGTATGGGTTGATGGAGAGAGAAATACCTGACCCTATGGAGCTTCAAATGAAAATTCAACAACTCCAGTTGGAGTTGAGCACCCTAAAGCGCAAAAAGAATTATTATAAAGATCATTTCCATCAGTCAAGAGATAAGCTTAAACACATGAAGGCTCAGGCTGAAAAAAATCAGACACAGGTGGCATCTCTGGAGGCTAAACTCCAGGAACAGGAAAAGAACGTTCAGACAATGCACCATGACTTTTTGGAAAAGACGGAATCTCTCATTGAGCAGAACAGCAGCATTGCTGCGGAGTTGTCTCAGATAGAAAGTGAGAGAAACGAGCAAAAAAAAGAGAACGCAGATCTCAAGGACTCTTTAGAGAGACTTGAGCAGCAAGTGGGAGAAGCTCACCATAAAACAATGAAAAAAGAAGAGATAATAGAAAAACAATATAGGGAAATATTTCACAAGACAGAACTCACAGTTGAGCTGAAAAGAGAAATTTGTACTCTTCAGCGCCGGGTGAGACAGACACTGGATGAAAAGCAGTCGCAGGTGGAATCTCTGGAGGCTAAAATGCAGGAGCAGGTTAGCACCATTCAGAGGATGTGCCGTGACTTTCACGAAAAAGAAGAATATCTCCTTAAGGAGAACAGCAGCATTGCTGCTGAGATAAACAAATTAAAAACAGCGAACACAAATCTCAAGAAACGTTTACAAAATCTTGAGTATCAAGAAAAGACAACAGAAAGTCTGACACTGAAAATATTTTGGCTGGAAGAAAAAGTCAAAAAGCAAAATTTCAAGATTGTTCATAACGAAGATCTCATAGATGAACTTTATGAACATCTTAAAATGAAAACAGAAATAATTAATAATCTTAAGGATGAGCTGAGAAGGGAGGAGGAAGAAGAAATATTAGCTGCTGTTCACAACATCACTGGTGAACCTCTGCAGCTGGAGAATCTTGCTCCTGAACCCGAGGAGCTTGTTTCTCCTGTCTCAGAACCATCTCCTGATGTGGTCCCGACACAGGAGAATCTTGCTCCTGAACCTGAGGAGCTTTTTTTTCCTGCCTTGGAACCACCTTCTGATGTGGTCCCGACACAGGAGAATCTTGCTCCTGAACCTGAGGAGCTTTTTTTTCCTGCCTTGGAACCACCTTCTGATGTGGTCCCGACACAGGACAATCTTGGTCCTCAACCCGAAGAGCTTGATTTTCCTGTCTCAGAACCATCTCCTGACGTGGTTCCGACTAGTGGTTCATGGCGTCATGGTGCTAAACGCCTACTTAAAATAGGTTTAGGTGTTGCCGCAGTAGGCCTTATTATACCTGCAGCTTACTGGGGCTTTTCAATGCTTGACAGTTATTGCCTATTTAACTCTGTCTATGGCCTCCTTGAGCCATATTGCTACCTTGGTGATGGATTAGTTCCCTTTTAAAGACTAGTAATGATGGACTGCTTTTCATCCACAGTCCAGAAAACCATACGTTGTTCATGTTAGCTAAATGCTGCTCATGTTGTCTAACTTGTGCTCTCATTTTTCTTTTCTTTTGCCTCTCACCCCCCAACCAGTCGTGACAGATGGCTGCCCCTTCCTGAGCCTGGTTCTGTCAAAGGTTTCTTCCTGTTTAAAGGGAGTTTTTCCTTTCCACTGTGCCTAGTGCTTGCTCACAGGGGATCATTTGATTGTTGGGGTTTAATTTGTTAAAAAAAAACATAACAAATTAGGTGAGGGGTTCACATAATAGAGAGCACAACAAAAACTACAAATTTTTTTTAAAATTTGTAGTTTTTGTTGTGCTCTCTATTATTTAAAAAAAATTTGTTAGTTGCAAATCAAAATAAAGACAACAGTTTCTGAAAAACATCTCTTACGGCTCTGTTTATTTGCTTAAATGAACACTTGTATTTTTTGTCATAGAAGAATATACATTGGCCTAAGTATTTAATAATTTTAAATTTAGCCCTGCGCTGCATGAGATAAACTGAGATGAGATAAACTGTGGCACAGACGGCTGTCGGCCTGGCGAGGGAAAGTTCCTCTTCAACCTCCAAACTGAACCCAGTTTGTTACTCGCAGCATCGCAAAATTAGACACAGCAATTTCTTAGAGTCTGGTTTAAGTCCTGAAATGACATCTCCTCACCTGTCACGGTTCTGGGTCAGTTTGACCCAGTATTTTGAGTTGTTATGTTTTGGTGTGTTTTTGCATTATGGATTGTTTTCTTATTCTCTTTTGGTGCTTTTGTTGGTTATGATGATGGTGATTATTAATCTATGTTTTAGTTATTCTTGTTTAGGGATTAGTTCTTAGGTTTTGTGTTCTCATGTTTTTTGCTGGTTTAGTTCAGTGTCTAGTCTGTCTCTCTCTGTCCAGTCCGTGTCTTAGTTTAGTGTGTATTGTTTCCTGTTTTATTTTGAAGGATTGTGTCTTATGTCAGTGTGTCCAGCTTCGATCCCCTGACTCGTTAGCCCCAATCTCTCCCAGCTGTGTCTCCCTCCTGTTTTCCATTCCCTGATTACTTCCCTGTGTATATTAGCCCTGTGTTTGCCCTTGTTCAGTGCTGCATCGTACCATCGGATTATGCCTGTGTGTTTTATACTGTGTTCAGTATTTCATGTGTAAAACATGTGTTCATGTTTTAATTTCTCCAGCAATAAAGCTGAGGTTTTGAGTTACAATTCTGTGTTCGAGTCCTGCATTTGGATCCTCATCTCCGCCTGCTCGCACACAAAGCCCTGACGTTTCCAGCATAGAAGCATTCACAGTCATTACACTGTATGTACACTATATATGAAAAAAAGAAGAAAAACAGAAAGCCAAATAAGAAATACTTCTAAGCAGTAGAAGGTTGTTGACAGTAGCAAGCTACAGGTCTCTCAGTATCTTTCAGTATTGCTCTCCCTGAGAACCCTGTGCACAGCTAGGTTTAAGGTATTCTCAGGTATTAGAATTTAACACATTTAAGTATACTGACATAAGTAAGTTGGTGGACGTTTCAGGTGACCTCCTGCAGCTTGCTGGAATTCTTGTCTGGATTGCCTAAGCAAACACTTGCTTAGTTGGCAACAAGATATCAAGTTAGTGGGGCACCTGAGACACACTTTGTCTAATTAATTGCAGTGTTTTGCCATTCTCAGTGAGAGATGAGAGGCCTTATAAGATGGTTTTGATAACAATGTCCTGGGGGTACAAGCTGCAGTTTCGTCATCGATCTCACCCTTTTCAGAGAAAGTGACTGCAGGTTTTAGATGTGTCCTTGAACCAACACAGCTGATTCAAATGGCTAAATTACCTCCTCAACATGTCTTGAAGTTCTCCAGGGGGCTGGTAATGACCTAATCATTTGATTCAGGTGTGTTGACCCAGGGGGAGATCTAAAACCTGCAGGACACCGGCCCTCGAGGCCTGGCGTTGCCTACCCCTGATATAGACAGTGCTTGAAGCAGTTATTACCTTCTTGCCATATTGGCAGAATAAATGACCTGGAAGCTGTTGCACTGTCTGCACCTGTAAACTCCAGGACACGTTTACAAATAATTTTCGTTGTTATTTGCGCTGCAGCTGCAGGTTAGGGTGGAGTTACTGTGTGTGTGTGTGTGTGTGTGTGTGTGTTTACAAGTAGTTTTAAACCTTGTGATCCACAAAACAGCATAACAGCAAAAGAAGAATTGACTGCGTTACAGTCAGTGCGGGAGCGGCGGCTTTGCTCGTGCGCGATTCATTTGCAGTTTGGACGCACGTGAACATCTCCTGCCCTGATAGCGGCTGGAGGAGGACTATCCTCCGCCTGTGAGCGCTTTGGCACGAGCGAGGTGCCCACGGCAGCACCCGCTGCTTGTTGAGAGTAAGAGCAACAAGCGCTTTCACGTCAAAAGTCGTCATAAATAAGCCTCCAATAACACCAGAAAAAGTCGCCAGATTTGTCGCTAGTCGCTTTTTAGAAAAAAAAAACGACGGTAAGGGGGGTTTGAAAACTCCCTAAATACAGCGACAAAATCGCTAAGTTGGCAACACTGTTTTCAGGGTATTTAAAAAAATTCAAAACAAAACAAAACCGTGCATCACAATGGGTATTCTCTGAGCATGCGCAGAATTACGCACAGCTGTCATGTGACCCTTTGATCGAACAAAGGATCAAAGGCTCAAAGAGCGCTGACGTCAAATTCGAAGCCACGAAAGTCCTTAAATACCCCCTCTTCACCTTTGCAAACACAGTTTTACTTGGAACGTTTTCAGAAACAGCGAGTTGTGTTTAGCAAACCAGAAACCTTTCAGAAAGGGACTATTTTTAAACTTAAACAATTAAGCAAACATTTTTTCTTGTCGACACTTTGCATTAAGAGTTTAAAGAAATGTCAAACGAAGCATTTAATAATTCACAGTCTGACGGAGAGATTCGAGAGGAATCACAAAGACTGTATGGGTTGATGGAGAGAGAAATACCTGACCCTATGGAGCTTCAAATGAAAATTCAACAACTCCAGTTGGAGTTGAGCACCCTAAAGCGCAAAAAGAATTATTATAAAGATCATTTCCATCAGTCAAGAGATAAGCTTAAACACATGAAGGCTCAGGCTGAAAAAAATCAGACACAGGTGGCATCTCTGGAGGCTAAACTCCAGGAACAGGAAAAGAACGTTCAGACAATGCACCATGACTTTTTGGAAAAGACGGAATCTCTCATTGAGCAGAACAGCAGCATTGCTGCGGAGTTGTCTCAGATAGAAAGTGAGAGAAACGAGCAAAAAAAAGAGAACGCAGATCTCAAGGACTCTTTAGAGAGACTTGAGCAGCAAGTGGGAGAAGCTCACCATAAAACAATGAAAAAAGAAGAGATAATAGAAAAACAATATAGGGAAATATTTCACAAGACAGAACTCACAGTTGAGCTGAAAAGAGAAATTTGTACTCTTCAGCGCCGGGTGAGACAGACACTGGATGAAAAGCAGTGGCAGGTGGAATCTCTGGAGGCTAAAATGCAGGAGCAGGTTAGCACCATTCAGAGGATGTGCTGTGACTTTCACGAAAAAGAAGAATATCTCCTTAAGGAGAACAGCAGCATTGCTGCTGAGATAAACAAATTAAAAACAGCGAACACAAATCTCAAGAAACGTTTACAAAATCTTGAGTATCAAGAAAAGACAACAGAAAGTCTGACACTGAAAATATTTTGGCTGGAAGAAAAAGTCAAAAAGCAAAATTTCAAGATTGTTCATAACGAAGATCTCATAGATGAACTTTATGAACATCTTAAAATGAAAACAGAAATAATTAATAATCTTAAGGATGAGCTGAGAAGGGAGGAGGAAGAAGAAATATTAGCTGCTGTTCACAACATCACTGGTGAACCTCTGCAGCTGGAGAATCTTGCTCCTGAACCCGAGGAGCTTGTTTCTCCTGTCTCAGAACCATCTCCTGATGTGGTCCCGACACAGGAGAATCTTGCTCCTGAACCTGAGGAGCTTTTTTTTCCTGCCTTGGAACCACCTTCTGATGTGGTCCCGACACAGGAGAATCTTGCTCCTGAACCTGAGGAGCTTTTTTTTCCTGCCTTGGAACCACCTTCTGATGTGGTCCCGACACAGGACAATCTTGGTCCTCAACCCGAAGAGCTTGATTTTCCTGTCTCAGAACCATCTCCTGACGTGGTTCCGACTAGTGGTTCATGGCGTCATGGTGCTAAACGCCTACTTAAAATAGGTTTAGGTGTTGCCGCAGTAGGCCTTATTATACCTGCAGCTTACTGGGGCTTTTCAATGCTTGACAGTTATTGCCTATTTAACTCTGTCTATGGCCTCCTTGAGCCATATTGCTACCTTGGTGATGGATTAGTTCCCTTTTAAAGACTAGTAATGATGGACTGCTTTTCATCCACAGTCCAGAAAACCATACGTTGTTCATGTTAGCTAAATGCTGCTCATGTTGTCTAACTTGTGCTCTCATTTTTCTTTTCTTTTGCCTCTCACCCCCCAACCAGTCGTGACAGATGGCTGCCCCTTCCTGAGCCTGGTTCTGTCAAAGGTTTCTTCCTGTTTAAAGGGAGTTTTTCCTTTCCACTGTGCCTAGTGCTTGCTCACAGGGGATCATTTGATTGTTGGGGTTTAATTTGTTAAAAAAAAACATAACAAATTAGGTGAGGGGTTCACATAATAGAGAGCACAACAAAAACTACAAATTTTTTTTTAAAATTTGTAGTTTTTGTTGTGCTCTCTATTATTTTAAAAAAATTTGTTAGTTGCAAATCAAAATAAAGACAACAGTTTCTGAAAAACATCTCTTACGGCTCTGTTTATTTGCTTAAATGAACACTTGTATTTTTTGTCATAGAAGAATATACATTGGCCTAAGTATTTAATAATTTTAAATTTAGCCCTGCGCTGCATGAGATAAACTGAGATGAGATAAACTGTAGCACAGACGGCTGTCGGCCTGGCGAGGGAAAGTTCCTCTTCAACCTCCAAACTGAACCCAGTTTGTTACTCGCAGCATCGCAAAATTAGACACAGCAATTTCTTAGAGTCTGGTTTAAGTCCTGAAATGACATCTCCTCACCTGTCACGGTTCTGGGTCAGTTTGACCCAGTATTTTGAGTTGTTATGTTTTGGTGTGTTTTTGCATTATGGATTGTTTTCTTATTCTCTTGTGGTGCTTTTGTTGGTTATGATGATGATGGTGATTATTAATCTATGTTTTAGTTATTCTTGTTTAGGGATTAGTTCTTAGGTTTTGTGTTCTCATGTTTTTTGCTGGTTTAGTTCAGTGTCTAGTCTGTCTCTCTCTGTCCAGTCCGTGTCTTAGTTTAGTGTGTATTGTTTCCTGTTTTATTTTGAAGGATTGTGTCTTATGTCAGTGTGTCCAGCTTCGATCCCCTGACTCGTTAGCCCCAATCTCTCCCAGCTGTGTCTCCCTCCTGTTTTCCATTCCCTGATTACTTCCCTGTGTATATTAGCCCTGTGTTTGCCCTTGTTCAGTGCTGCATCGTACCATCGGATTATGCCTGTGTGTTTTATACTGTGTTCAGTATTTTCGTTTTCACTATCCTTGTTCTGTTCATGTTTTAATTTCTCCAGCAATAAAGCTGAGGTTTTGAGTTACAATTCTGTGTTCGAGTCCTGCATTTGGATCCTCATCTCCGCCTGCTCGCACACAAAGCCCTGACGTTTCCAGCATAGAAGCATTCACAGTCATTACACTGTATGTACACTATATATGAAAAAAAGAAGAAAAACAGAAAGCCAAATAAGAAATACTTCTAAGCAGTAGAAGGTTGTTGACAGTAGCAAGCTACAGGTCTCTCAGTATCTTTCAGTATTGCTCTCCCTGAGAACCCTGTGCACAGCTAGGTTTAAGGTATTCTCAGGTATTAGAATTTAACACATTTAAGTATACTGACATAAGTAAGTTGGTGGACGTTTCAGGTGACCTCCTGCAGCTTGCTGGAATTCTTGTCTGGATTGCCTAAGCAAACACTTGCTTAGTTGGCAACAAGATATCAAGTTAGTGGGGCACCTGAGACACACTTTGTCTAATTAATTGCAGTGTTTTGCCATTCTCAGTGAGAGATGAGAGGCCTTATAAGATGGTTTTGATAACAATGTCCTGGGGGTACAAGCTGCAGTTTCGTCATCGATCTCACCCTTTTCAGAGAAAGTGACTGCAGGTTTTAGATGTGTCCTTGAACCAACACAGCTGATTCAAATGGCTAAATTACCTCCTCAACATGTCTTGAAGTTCTCCAGGGGGCTGGTAATGACCTAATCATTTGATTCAGGTGTGTTGACCCAGGGTGAGATCTAAAACCTGCAGGACACCGGCCCTCGAGGCCTGGCGTTGCCTACCCCTGATATAGACAGTGCTTGAAGCAGTTATTACCTTCTTGCCATATTGGCAGAATAAATGACCTGGAAGCTGTTGCACTGTCTGCACCTGTAAACTCCAGGACACGTTTACAAATAATTTTCGTTGTTATTTGCGCTGCAGCTGCAGGTTAGGGTGGAGTTACTGTGTGTGTGTGTGTGTGTGTGTGTGTGTGTGTGTGTGTGTGTTTACAAGTAGTTTTAAACCTTGTGATCCACAAAACAGCATAACAGCAAAAGAAGAATTGACTGCGTTACAGTCAGTGCGGGAGCGGCGGCTTTGCTCGTGCGCGATTCATTTGCAGTTTGGACGCACGTGAACATCTCCTGCCCTGATAGCGGCTGGAGGAGGACTATCCTCCGCCTGTGAGCGCTTTGGCACGAGCGAGGTGCCCACGGCAGCACCCGCTGCTTGTTGAGAGTAAGAGCAACAAGCGCTTTCACGTCAAAAGTCGTCCTAAATAAGCCTCCAATAACACCAGAAAAAGTCGCCAGATTTGTCGCTAGTCGCTTTTTAGAAAAAAAAAAACGACGGTAAGGGGGGTTTGAAAACTCCCTAAATACAGCGACAAAATCGCTAAGTTGGCAACACTGTTTTCAGGGTATTTAAAAAAATTCAAAACAAAACAAAACCGTGCATCACAATGGGTATTCTCTGAGCATGCGCAGAATTACGCGCAGCTGTCATGTGACCCTTTGATCGAACAAAGGATCAAAGGCTCAAAGAGCGCTGACGTCAAATTCGAAGCCACGAAAGTCCTTAAATACCCCCTCTTCACCTTTGCAAACACAGTTTTACTTGGAACGTTTTCAGAAACAGCGAGTTGTGTTTAGCAAACCAGAAACCTTTCAGAAAGGGACTATTTTTAAACGTAAACAATTAAGCAAACATTTTTTCTTGTCGACACTTTGCATTAAGAGTTTAAAGAAATGTCAAACGAAACATTTAATAATTCACAGTCTGACGGAGAGATTCCAGCGGAATCACACGAACTATATGGGTTAGTGGAGAGAGAAATATCGGAGCCTAGGGACCTTCAAATGAAAATACAAGAACTCCAGTTGGAGTTAAGCACCCTAAAGCGCAAAAAGAATTATTACAAAAAAAATTACTATCGCTTTAAAAATGAGCGTGAACAAATTAGTACAGATGTGCATGACAGGAATATCCATTTTAGGGAAGGCATGGTTGAGCTTGAAGAAGTGACTCAACAGTCAGATGAGCTGAAAGAAGAAATATGTACACTTCAGCGTCGGGTGAGACAGGCTCTGGATGAAAAACAGTCACAGGTGGAATCTCTGGAGGCCAAATTGCAGGAACAGGTTAACACCATTCAGACGATGCACCGTGACTTTCTGGGAATGGAAGAATCTCTCCTTGAGCAGAAAAGCAGCATTGCTGCGGAGTTGTCTCAGATAGAAAGTCAGCGAAATGAACAAAAGAAAGAGAACGCAGATCTCAAGGAAGCGTTAGAGAGACTTGAGCACCAAGTGGGAGAAGCTCACCATAAAATAACAAAAAAAGAAGAGATAATAGAAAAACAGAATAGAGAAATAGATCAAAAGACAGAACAGATAGTTGAGCTGAAAAAAGAAATATATACTCTTCAGCGTCGGGTGAGACAGGCTCAGGACGAAAAACAGGCACAGGTGGAATCTCTGGAGGCTCTGCAGCTGGAGAATCTTGCTCCTGAACCTGAGGAGCTTTTTTTTCCTGCCTTGGAACCACCTCCTGATGTGGTCCCGACACAGGAGAATCTTGCTCCTGAACCTGAGGAGCTTTTTTTTCCTGCCTTGGAACCACCTCCTGATGTGGTCCTGACACAGGAGAATCTTGCTCCTGAACCTGAGGAGCTTTTTTTTCCTGCCTTGGAACCACCTCCTGATGTGATCCCGACACAGGAGAATCAAGCACTTCAGGTTGAAGCGCTTGATTCTCCTGTCTCAGAACCATCTCTTGACGTGATTCCGACTAGTGGTTCATGGCATCATGGTGGCAAACGCCTACTTAAAATAGGTTTAGGTGTTGCCGCAGTAGGCCTTATTATACCTGCAGCTTACTGGGGCTTTTCAATGCTTGACAGTTATTGCCTATTTAACTCTGTCTATGGCCTCCTTGAGCCATATTGCTACCTTGGTGATGGATTAGTTCCCTTTTAAAGACTAATAATGATGGACTGCTTTTCATCCACAGTCCAGAAAACCATACGTTGTTCATGTTAGACAACATGAGCAACATTTAGCTAACTTGTGCTCTCATTTTTCTTTTCTTTTGCCTCTCACCCCCCAACCAGTCGTGACAGATGGCTGCCCCTTCCTGAGCCTGGTTCTGTCAAAGGTTTCTTCCTGTTTAAAGGGAGTTTTTCCTTTCCACTGTGCCTAGTGCTTGCTCACAGGGGATCATTTGATTGTTGGGGTTTAATTTGTTAAAAAAAAACATAACAAATTAGGTGAGGGGTTCACATAATAGAGAGCACAACAAAAACTACAAATTTTTTTTAAAATTTGTAGTTTTTGTTGTGCTCTCTATTATTTAAAAAAAATTTGTTAGTTGCAAATCAAAATAAAGACAACAGTTTCTGAAAAACATCTCTTACGGCTCTGTTTATTTGCTTAAATGAACACTTGTATTTTTTGTCATAGAAGAATATACATTGGCCTAAGTATTTAATAATTTTAAATTTAGCCCTGCGCTGCATGAGATAAACTGAGATGAGATAAACTGTGGCACAGACGGCTGTCGGCCTGGCGAGGGAAAGTTCCTCTTCAACCTCCAAACTGAACCCAGTTTGTTACTCGCAGCATCGCAAAATTAGACACAGCAATTTCTTAGAGTCTGGTTTAAGTCCTGAAATGACATCTCCTCACCTGTCACGGTTCTGGGTCAGTTTGACCCAGTATTTTGAGTTGTTATGTTTTGGTGTGTTTTTGCATTATGGATTGTTTTCTTATTCTCTTTT
Source organism: Perissodus microlepis (assembly GCF_051167445.1). Taxonomy (NCBI): domain Eukaryota; kingdom Metazoa; phylum Chordata; class Actinopteri; order Cichliformes; family Cichlidae; genus Perissodus; species Perissodus microlepis. The sequence goes on from NC_140467.1 coordinate 7,667,930, forward strand.
GGTGCTTTTGTTGGTTATGATGATGATGATGATGATGATGATGATGATGATTATTAATCTATGTTTTAGTTATTCTTGTTTAGGGATTAGTTCTTAGGTTTTGTGTTCTCATGTTTTTTGCTGGTTTAGTTCAGTGTCTAGTCTGTCTCTCTCTGTCCAGTCCGTGTCTTAGTTTAGTGTGTATTGTTTCCTGTTTTATTTTGAAGGATTGTGTCTTATGTCAGTGTGTCCAGCTTCGATCCCCTGACTCGTTAGCCCCAATCTCTCCCAGCTGTGTCTCCCTCCTGTTTTCCATTCCCTGATTACTTCCCTGTGTATATTAGCCCTGTGTTTGCCCTTGTTCAGTGCTGCATCGTACCATCGGATTATGCCTGTGTGTTTTATACTGTGTTCAGTATTTCATGTGTAAAACATGTGTTCATGTTTTAATTTCTCCAGCAATAAAGCTGAGGTTTTGAGTTACAATTCTGTGTTCGAGTCCTGCATTTGGATCCTCATCTCCGCCTGCTCGCACACAAAGCCCTGACGTTTCCAGCATAGAAGCATTCACAGTCATTACACTGTATGTACACTATATATGAAAAAAAGAAGAAAAACAGAAAGCCAAATAAGAAATACTTCTAAGCAGTAGAAGGTTGTTGACAGTAGCAAGCTACAGGTCTCTCAGTATCTTTCAGTATTGCTCTCCCTGAGAACCCTGTGCACAGCTAGGTTTAAGGTATTCTCAGGTATTAGAATTTAACACATTTAAGTATACTGACATAAGTAAGTTGGTGGACGTTTCAGGTGACCTCCTGCAGCTTGCTGGAATTCTTGTCTGGATTGCCTAAGCAAACACTTGCTTAGTTGGCAACAAGATATCAAGTTAGTGGGGCACCTGAGACACACTTTGTCTAATTAATTGCAGTGTTTTGCCATTCTCAGTGAGAGATGAGAGGCCTTATAAGATGGTTTTGATAACAATGTCCTGGGGGTACAAGCTGCAGTTTCGTCATCGATCTCACCCTTTTCAGAGAAAGTGACTGCAGGTTTTAGATGTGTCCTTGAACCAACACAGCTGATTCAAATGGCTAAATTACCTCCTCAACATGTCTTGAAGTTCTCCAGGGGGCTGGTAATGACCTAATCATTTGATTCAGGTGTGTTGACCCAGGGGGAGATCTAAAACCTGCAGGACACCGGCCCTCGAGGCCTGGCGTTGCCTACCCCTGATATAGACAGTGCTTGAAGCAGTTATTACCTTCTTGCCATATTGGCAGAATAAATGACCTGGAAGCTGTTGCACTGTCTGCACCTGTAAACTCCAGGACACGTTTACAAATAATTTTCGTTGTTATTTGCGCTGCAGCTGCAGGTTAGGGTGGAGTTACTGTGTGTGTGTGTGTGTGTGTGTGTGTGTGTGTGTGTGTGTGTGTGTTTACAAGTAGTTTTAAACCTTGTGATCCACAAAACAGCATAACAGCAAAAGAAGAATTGACTGCGTTACAGTCAGTGCGGGAGCGGCGGCTTTGCTCGTGCGCGATTCATTTGCAGTTTGGACGCACGTGAACATCTCCTGCCCTGATAGCGGCTGGAGGAGGACTATCCTCCGCCTGTGAGCGCTTTGGCACGAGCGAGGTGCCCACGGCAGCACCCGCTGCTTGTTGAGAGTAAGAGCAACAAGCGCTTTCACGTCAAAAGTCGTCATAAATAAGCCTCCAATAACACCAGAAAAAGTCGCCAGATTTGTCGCTAGTCGCTTTTTAGAAAAAAAAAACGACGGTAAGGGGGGTTTGAAAACTCCCTAAATACAGCGACAAAATCGCTAAGTTGGCAACACTGTTTTCAGGGTATTTAAAAAAATTCAAAACAAAACAAAACCGTGCATCACAATGGGTATTCTCTGAGCATGCGCAGAATTACGCACAGCTGTCATGTGACCCTTTGATCGAACAAAGGATCAAAGGCTCAAAGAGCGCTGACGTCAAATTCGAAGCCACGAAAGTCCTTAAATACCCCCTCTTCACCTTTGCAAACACAGTTTTACTTGGAACGTTTTCAGAAACCTTTCAGAAAGGGACTATTTTTAAACTTAAACAATTAAGCAAACATTTTTTCTTGTCGACACTTTGCATTAAGAGTTTAAAGAAATGTCAAACGAAGCATTTAATAATTCACAGTCTGACGGAGAGATTCGAGAGGAATCACAAAGACTGTATGGGTTGATGGAGAGAGAAATACCTGACCCTATGGAGCTTCAAATGAAAATTCAACAACTCCAGTTGGAGTTGAGCACCCTAAAGCGCAAAAAGAATTATTATAAAGATCATTTCCATCAGTCAAGAGATAAGCTTAAACACATGAAGGCTCAGGCTGAAAAAAATCAGACACAGGTGGCATCTCTGGAGGCTAAACTCCAGGAACAGGAAAAGAACGTTCAGACAATGCACCATGACTTTTTGGAAAAGACGGAATCTCTCATTGAGCAGAACAGCAGCATTGCTGCGGAGTTGTCTCAGATAGAAAGTGAGAGAAACGAGCAAAAAAAAGAGAACGCAGATCTCAAGGACTCTTTAGAGAGACTTGAGCAGCAAGTGGGAGAAGCTCACCATAAAACAATGAAAAAAGAAGAGATAATAGAAAAACAATATAGGGAAATATTTCACAAGACAGAACTCACAGTTGAGCTGAAAAGAGAAATTTGTACTCTTCAGCGCCGGGTGAGACAGACACTGGATGAAAAGCAGTGGCAGGTGGAATCTCTGGAGGCTAAAATGCAGGAGCAGGTTAGCACCATTCAGAGGATGTGCTGTGACTTTCACGAAAAAGAAGAATATCTCCTTAAGGAGAACAGCAGCATTGCTGCTGAGATAAACAAATTAAAAACAGCGAACACAAATCTCAAGAAACGTTTACAAAATCTTGAGTATCAAGAAAAGACAACAGAAAGTCTGACACTGAAAATATTTTGGCTGGAAGAAAAAGTCAAAAAGCAAAATTTCAAGATTGTTCATAACGAAGATCTCATAGATGAACTTTATGAACATCTTAAAATGAAAACAGAAATAATTAATAATCTTAAGGATGAGCTGAGAAGGGAGGAGGAAGAAGAAATATTAGCTGCTGTTCACAACATCACTGGTGAACCTCTGCAGCTGGAGAATCTTGCTCCTGAACCCGAGGAGCTTGTTTCTCCTGTCTCAGAACCATCTCCTGATGTGGTCCCGACACAGGAGAATCTTGCTCCTGAACCTGAGGAGCTTTTTTTTCCTGCCTTGGAACCACCTTCTGATGTGGTCCCGACACAGGAGAATCTTGCTCCTGAACCTGAGGAGCTTTTTTTTCCTGCCTTGGAACCACCTTCTGATGTGGTCCCGACACAGGACAATCTTGGTCCTCAACCCGAAGAGCTTGATTTTCCTGTCTCAGAACCATCTCCTGACGTGGTTCCGACTAGTGGTTCATGGCGTCATGGTGCTAAACGCCTACTTAAAATAGGTTTAGGTGTTGCCGCAGTAGGCCTTATTATACCTGCAGCTTACTGGGGCTTTTCAATGCTTGACAGTTATTGCCTATTTAACTCTGTCTATGGCCTCCTTGAGCCATATTGCTACCTTGGTGATGGATTAGTTCCCTTTTAAAGACTAGTAATGATGGACTGCTTTTCATCCACAGTCCAGAAAACCATACGTTGTTCATGTTAGCTAAATGCTGCTCATGTTGTCTAACTTGTGCTCTCATTTTTCTTTTCTTTTGCCTCTCACCCCCCAACCAGTCGTGACAGATGGCTGCCCCTTCCTGAGCCTGGTTCTGTCAAAGGTTTCTTCCTGTTTAAAGGGAGTTTTTCCTTTCCACTGTGCCTAGTGCTTGCTCACAGGGGATCATTTGATTGTTGGGGTTTAATTTGTTAAAAAAAAACATAACAAATTAGGTGAGGGGTTCACATAATAGAGAGCACAACAAAAACTACAAATTTTTTTTAAAATTTGTAGTTTTTGTTGTGCTCTCTATTATTTAAAAAAAATTTGTTAGTTGCAAATCAAAATAAAGACAACAGTTTCTGAAAAACATCTCTTACGGCTCTGTTTATTTGCTTAAATGAACACTTGTATTTTTTGTCATAGAAGAATATACATTGGCCTAAGTATTTAATAATTTTAAATTTAGCCCTGCGCTGCATGAGATAAACTGAGATGAGATAAACTGTAGCACAGACGGCTGTCGGCCTGGCGAGGGAAAGTTCCTCTTCAACCTCCAAACTGAACCCAGTTTGTTACTCGCAGCATCGCAAAATTAGACACAGCAATTTCTTAGAGTCTGGTTTAAGTCCTGAAATGACATCTCCTCACCTGTCACGGTTCTGGGTCAGTTTGACCCAGTATTTTGAGTTGTTATGTTTTGGTGTGTTTTTGCATTATGGATTGTTTTCTTATTCTCTTGTGGTGCTTTTGTTGGTTATGATGATGATGGTGATTATTAATCTATGTTTTAGTTATTCTTGTTTAGGGATTAGTTCTTAGGTTTTGTGTTCTCATGTTTTTTGCTGGTTTAGTTCAGTGTCTAGTCTGTCTCTCTCTGTCCAGTCCGTGTCTTAGTTTAGTGTGTATTGTTTCCTGTTTTATTTTGAAGGATTGTGTCTTATGTCAGTGTGTCCAGCTTCGATCCCCTGACTCGTTAGCCCCAATCTCTCCCAGCTGTGTCTCCCTCCTGTTTTCCATTCCCTGATTACTTCCCTGTGTATATTAGCCCTGTGTTTGCCCTTGTTCAGTGCTGCATCGTACCATCGGATTATGCCTGTGTGTTTTATACTGTGTTCAGTATTTTCGTTTTCACTATCCTTGTTCTGTTCATGTTTTAATTTCTCCAGCAATAAAGCTGAGGTTTTGAGTTACAATTCTGTGTTCGAGTCCTGCATTTGGATCCTCATCTCCGCCTGCTCGCACACAAAGCCCTGACGTTTCCAGCATAGAAGCATTCACAGTCATTACACTGTATGTACACTATATATGAAAAAAAGAAGAAAAACAGAAAGCCAAATAAGAAATACTTCTAAGCAGTAGAAGGTTGTTGACAGTAGCAAGCTACAGGTCTCTCAGTATCTTTCAGTATTGCTCTCCCTGAGAACCCTGTGCACAGCTAGGTTTAAGGTATTCTCAGGTATTAGAATTTAACACATTTAAGTATACTGACATAAGTAAGTTGGTGGACGTTTCAGGTGACCTCCTGCAGCTTGCTGGAATTCTTGTCTGGATTGCCTAAGCAAACACTTGCTTAGTTGGCAACAAGATATCAAGTTAGTGGGGCACCTGAGACACACTTTGTCTAATTAATTGCAGTGTTTTGCCATTCTCAGTGAGAGATGAGAGGCCTTATAAGATGGTTTTGATAACAATGTCCTGGGGGTACAAGCTGCAGTTTCGTCATCGATCTCACCCTTTTCAGAGAAAGTGACTGCAGGTTTTAGATGTGTCCTTGAACCAACACAGCTGATTCAAATGGCTAAATTACCTCCTCAACATGTCTTGAAGTTCTCCAGGGGGCTGGTAATGACCTAATCATTTGATTCAGGTGTGTTGACCCAGGGTGAGATCTAAAACCTGCAGGACACCGGCCCTCGAGGCCTGGCGTTGCCTACCCCTGATATAGACAGTGCTTGAAGCAGTTATTACCTTCTTGCCATATTGGCAGAATAAATGACCTGGAAGCTGTTGCACTGTCTGCACCTGTAAACTCCAGGACACGTTTACAAATAATTTTCGTTGTTATTTGCGCTGCAGCTGCAGGTTAGGGTGGAGTTACTGTGTGTGTGTGTGTGTGTGTGTGTGTGTGTGTGTGTGTGTGTGTGTTTACAAGTAGTTTTAAACCTTGTGATCCACAAAACAGCATAACAGCAAAAGAAGAATTGACTGCGTTACAGTCAGTGCGGGAGCGGCGGCTTTGCTCGTGCGCGATTCATTTGCAGTTTGGACGCACGTGAACATCTCCTGCCCTGATAGCGGCTGGAGGAGGACTATCCTCCGCCTGTGAGCGCTTTGGCACGAGCGAGGTGCCCACGGCAGCACCCGCTGCTTGTTGAGAGTAAGAGCAACAAGCGCTTTCACGTCAAAAGTCGTCCTAAATAAGCCTCCAATAACACCAGAAAAAGTCGCCAGATTTGTCGCTAGTCGCTTTTTAGAAAAAAAAAAACGACGGTAAGGGGGGTTTGAAAACTCCCTAAATACAGCGACAAAATCGCTAAGTTGGCAACACTGTTTTCAGGGTATTTAAAAAAATTCAAAACAAAACAAAACCGTGCATCACAATGGGTATTCTCTGAGCATGCGCAGAATTACGCGCAGCTGTCATGTGACCCTTTGATCGAACAAAGGATCAAAGGCTCAAAGAGCGCTGACGTCAAATTCGAAGCCACGAAAGTCCTTAAATACCCCCTCTTCACCTTTGCAAACACAGTTTTACTTGGAACGTTTTCAGAAACAGCGAGTTGTGTTTAGCAAACCAGAAACCTTTCAGAAAGGGACTATTTTTAAACTTAAACAATTAAGCAAACATTTTTTCTTGTCGACACTTTGCATTAAGAGTTTAAAGAAATGTCAAACGAAACATTTAATAATTCACAGTCTGACGGAGAGATTCCAGCGGAATCACACGAACTATATGGGTTAGTGGAGAGAGAAATATCGGAGCCTAGGGACCTGCAAATGAAAATACAAGAACTCCAGTTGGAGTTAAGCACCCTAAAGCGCAAAAAGAATTATTACAAAAAAAATTACTATCGCTTTAAAAATGAGCGTGAACAAATTAGTACAGATGTGCATGACAGGAATATCCATTTTAGGGAAGGCATGGTTGAGCTTGAAGAAGTGACTCAACAGTCAGATGAGCTGAAAGAAGAAATATGTACACTTCAGCGTCGGGTGAGACAGGCTCTGGATGAAAAACAGTCACAGGTGGAATCTCTGGAGGCCAAATTGCAGGAACAGGTTAACACCATTCAGACGATGCACCGTGACTTTCTGGGAATGGAAGAATCTCTCCTTGAGCAGAAAAGCAGCATTGCTGCGGAGTTGTCTCAGATAGAAAGTCAGCGAAATGAACAAAAGAAAGAGAACGCAGATCTCAAGGAAGCGTTAGAGAGACTTGAGCACCAAGTGGGAGAAGCTCACCATAAAATAACAAAAAAAGAAGCGATAATAGAAAAACAGAATAGAGAAATAGATCAAAAGACAGAACAGATAGTTGAGCTGAAAAAAGAAATATATACTCTTCAGCGTCGGGTGAGACAGGCTCAGGACGAAAAACAGGCACAGGTGGAATCTCTGGAGGCTCTGCAGCTGGAGAATCTTGCTCCTGAACCTGAGGAGCTTTTTTTTCCTGCCTTGGAACCACCTCCTGATGTGGTCCCGACACAGGAGAATCTTGCTCCTGAACCTGAGGAGCTTTTTTTTCCTGCCTTGGAACCACCTCCTGATGTGGTCCTGACACAGGAGAATCTTGCTCCTGAACCTGAGGAGCTTTTTTTTCCTGCCTTGGAACCACCTCCTGATGTGATCCCGACACAGGAGAATCAAGCGCTTCAGGTTGAAGCGCTTGATTCTCCTGTCTCAGAACCATCTCTTGACGTGATTCCGACTAGTGGTTCATGGCATCATGGTGGCAAACGCCTACTTAAAATAGGTTTAGGTGTTGCCGCAGTAGGCCTTATTATACCTGCAGCTTACTGGGGCTTTTCAATGCTTGACAGTTATTGCCTATTTAACTCTGTCTATGGCCTCCTTGAGCCATATTGCTACCTTGGTGATGGATTAGTTCCCTTTTAAAGACTAATAATGATGGACTGCTTTTCATCCACAGTCCAGAAAACCATACGTTGTTCATGTTAGACAACATGAGCAACATTTAGCTAACTTGTGCTCTCATTTTTCTTTTCTTTTGCCTCTCACCCCCCAACCAGTCGTGACAGATGGCTGCCCCTTCCTGAGCCTGGTTCTGTCAAAGGTTTCTTCCTGTTTAAAGGGAGTTTTTCCTTTCCACTGTGCCTAGTGCTTGCTCACAGGGGATCATTTGATTGTTGGGGTTTAATTTGTTAAAAAAAAACATAACAAATTAGGTGAGGGGTTCACATAATAGAGAGCACAACAAAAACTACAAATTTTTTTTAAAATTTGTAGTTTTTGTTGTGCTCTCTATTATTTAAAAAAAATTTGTTAGTTGCAAATCAAAATAAAGACAACAGTTTCTGAAAAACATCTCTTACGGCTCTGTTTATTTGCTTAAATGAACACTTGTATTTTTTGTCATAGAAGAATATACATTGGCGTAAGTATTTAATAATTTTAAATTTAGCCCTGCGCTGCATGAGATAAACTGAGATGAGATAAACTGTGGCACAGACGGCTGTCGGCCTGGCGAGGGAAAGTTCCTCTTCAACCTCCAAACTGAACCCAGTTTGTTACTCGCAGCATCGCAAAATTAGACACAGCAATTTCTTAGAGTCTGGTTTAAGTCCTGAAATGACATCTCCTCACCTGTCACGGTTCTGGGTCAGTTTGACCCAGTATTTTGAGTTGTTATGTTTTGGTGTGTTTTTGCATTATGGATTGTTTTCTTATTCTCTTTTGGTGCTTTTGTTGGTTATGATGATGATGGTGATTATTAATCTATGTTTTAGTTATTCTTGTTTAGGGATTAGTTCTTAGGTTTTGTGTTCTCATGTTTTTTGCATGTTTAGTTCAGTGTCTAGTCTGTCTCTCTCTGTCCAGTCCGTGTCTTAGTTTAGTGTGTATTGTTTCCTGTTTTATTTTGAAGGATTGTGTCTTATGTCAGTGTGTCCAGCTTCGATCCCCTGACTCGTTAGCCCCAATCTCTCCCAGCTGTGTCTCCCTCCTGTTTTCCATTCCCTGATTACTTCCCTGTGTATATTAGCCCTGTGTTTGCCCTTGTTCAGTGCTGCATCGTACCATCGGATTATGCCTGTGTGTTTTATACTGTGTTCAGTATTTCATGTGTAAAACATGTGTTCATGTTTTAATTTCTCCAGCAATAAAGCTGAGGTTTTGAGTTACAATTCTGTGTTCGAGTCCTGCATTTGGATCCTCATCTCCGCCTGCTCGCACACAAAGCCCTGACGTTTCCAGCATAGAAGCATTCACAGTCATTACACTGTATGTACACTATATATGAAAAAAAGAAGAAAAACAGAAAGCCAAATAAGAAATACTTCTAAGCAGTAGAAGGTTGTTGACAGTAGCAAGCTACAGGTCTCTCAGTATCTTTCAGTATTGCTCTCCCTGAGAACCCTGTGCACAGCTAGGTTTAAGGTATTTTCAGGTATTAGAATTTAACACATTTAAGTATACTGACATAAGTAAGTTGGTGGACGTTTCAGGTGACCTCCTGCAGCTTGCTGGAATTCTTGTCTGGATTGCCTAAGCAAACACTTGCTTAGTTGGCAACAAGATATCAAGTTAGTGGGGCACCTGAGACACACTTTGTCTAATTAATTGCAGTGTTTTGCCATTCTCAGTGAGAGATGAGAGGCCTTATAAGATGGTTTTGATAACAATGTCCTGGGGGTACAAGCTGCAGTTTCGTCATCGATCTCACCCTTTTCAGAGAAAGTGACTGCAGGTTTTAGATGTGTCCTTGAACCAACACAGCTGATTCAAATGGCTAAATTACCTCCTCAACATGTCTTGAAGTTCTCCAGGGGGCTGGTAATGACCTAATCATTTGATTCAGGTGTGTTGACCCAGGGTGAGATCTAAAACCTGCAGGACACCGGCCCTCGAGGCCTGGCGTTGCCTACCCCTGATATAGACAGTGCTTGAAGCAGTTATTACCTTCTTGCCATATTGGCAGAATAAATGACCTGGAAGCTGTTGCACTGTCTGCACCTGTAAACTCCAGGACACGTTTACAAATAATTTTCGTTGTTATTTGCGCTGCAGCTGCAGGTTAGGGTGGAGTTACTGTGTGTGTGTGTGTGTGTGTGTGTGTGTTTACAAGTAGTTTTAAACCTTGTGATCCACAAAACAGCATAACAGCAAAAGAAGAATTGACTGCGTTACAGTCAGTGCGGGAGCGGCGGCTTTGCTCGTGCGCGATTCATTTGCAGTTTGGACGCACGTGAACATCTCCTGCCCTGATAGCGGCTGGAGGAGGACTATCCTCCGCCTGTGAGCGCTTTGGCACGAGCGAGGTGCCCACGGCAGCACCCGCTGCTTGTTGAGAGTAAGAGCAACAAGCGCTTTCACGTCAAAAGTCGTCATAAATAAGCCTCCAATAACACCAGAAAAAGTCGCCAGATTTGTCGCTAGTCGCTTTTTAGAAAAAAAAAACGACGGTAAGGGGGGTTTGAAAACTCCCTAAATACAGCGACAAAATCGCTAAGTTGGCAACACTGTTTTCAGGGTATTTAAAAAAATTCAAAACAAAACAAAACCGTGCATCACAATGGGTATTCTCTGAGCATGCGCAGAATTACGCACAGCTGTCATGTGACCCTTTGATCGAACAAAGGATCAAAGGCTCAAAGAGCGCTGACGTCAAATTCGAAGCCACGAAAGTCCTTAAATACCCCCTCTTCACCTTTGCAAACACAGTTTTACTTGGAACGTTTTCAGAAACAGCGAGTTGTGTTTAGCAAACCAGAAACCTTTCAGAAAGGGACTATTTTTAAACTTAAACAATTAAGCAAACATTTTTTCTTGTCGACACTTTGCATTAAGAGTTTAAAGAAATGTCAAACGAAGCATTTAATAATTCACAGTCTGACGGAGAGATTCGAGAGGAATCACAAAGACTGTATGGGTTGATGGAGAGAGAAATACCTGACCCTATGGAGCTTCAAATGAAAATTCAACAACTCCAGTTGGAGTTGAGCACCCTAAAGCGCAAAAAGAATTATTATAAAGATCATTTCCATCAGTCAAGAGATAAGCTTAAACACATGAAGGCTCAGGCTGAAAAAAATCAGACACAGGTGGCATCTCTGGAGGCTAAACTCCAGGAACAGGAAAAGAACGTTCAGACAATGCACCATGACTTTTTGGAAAAGACGGAATCTCTCATTGAGCAGAACAGCAGCATTGCTGCGGAGTTGTCTCAGATAGAAAGTGAGAGAAACGAGCAAAAAAAAGAGAACGCAGATCTCAAGGACTCTTTAGAGAGACTTGAGCAGCAAGTGGGAGAAGCTCACCATAAAACAATGAAAAAAGAAGAGATAATAGAAAAACAATATAGGGAAATATTTCACAAGACAGAACTCACAGTTGAGCTGAAAAGAGAAATTTGTACTCTTCAGCGCCGGGTGAGACAGACACTGGATGAAAAGCAGTGGCAGGTGGAATCTCTGGAGGCTAAAATGCAGGAGCAGGTTAGCACCATTCAGAGGATGTGCTGTGACTTTCACGAAAAAGAAGAATATCTCCTTAAGGAGAACAGCAGCATTGCTGCTGAGATAAACAAATTAAAAACAGCGAACACAAATCTCAAGAAACGTTTACAAAATCTTGAGTATCAAGAAAAGACAACAGAAAGTCTGACACTGAAAATATTTTGGCTGGAAGAAAAAGTCAAAAAGCAAAATTTCAAGATTGTTCATAACGAAGATCTCATAGATGAACTTTATGAACATCTTAAAATGAAAACAGAAATAATTAATAATCTTAAGGATGAGCTGAGAAGGGAGGAGGAAGAAGAAATATTAGCTGCTGTTCACAACATCACTGGTGAACCTCTGCAGCTGGAGAATCTTGCTCCTGAACCCGAGGAGCTTGTTTCTCCTGTCTCAGAACCATCTCCTGATGTGGTCCCGACACAGGAGAATCTTGCTCCTGAACCTGAGGAGCTTTTTTTTCCTGCCTTGGAACCACCTTCTGATGTGGTCCCGACACAGGACAATCTTGGTCCTCAACCCGAAGAACTTGATTTTCCTGTCTCAGAACCATCTCCTGACGTGGTTCCGACTAGTGGTTCATGGCGTCATGGTGCTAAACGCCTACTTAAAATAGGTTTAGGTGTTGCCGCAGTAGGCCTTATTATACCTGCAGCTTACTGGGGCTTTTCAATGCTTGACAGTTATTGCCTATTTAACTCTGTCTATGGCCTCCTTGAGCCATATTGCTACCTTGGTGATGGATTAGTTCCCTTTTAAAGACTAGTAATGATGGACTGCTTTTCATCCACAGTCCAGAAAACCATACGTTGTTCATGTTAGCTAAATGCTGCTCATGTTGTCTAACTTGTGCTCTCATTTTTCTTTTCTTTTGCCTCTCACCCCCCAACCAGTCGTGACAGATGGCTGCCCCTTCCTGAGCCTGGTTCTGTCAAAGGTTTCTTCCTGTTTAAAGGGAGTTTTTCCTTTCCACTGTGCCTAGTGCTTGCTCACAGGGGATCATTTGATTGTTGGGGTTTAATTTGTTAAAAAAAACATAACAAATTAGGTGAGGGGTTCACATAATAGAGAGCACAACAAAAACTACAATTTTTTTTAAAAATTTGTAGTTTTTGTTGTGCTCTCTATTATTTTAAAAAAATTTGTTAGTTGCAAATCAAAATAAAGACAACAGTTTCTGAAAAACATCTCTTACGGCTCTGTTTATTTGCTTAAATGAACACTTGTATTTTTTGTCATAGAAGAATATACATTGGCCTAAGTATTTAATAATTTTAAATTTAGCCCTGCGCTGCATGAGATAAACTGAGATGAGATAAACTGTAGCACAGACGGCTGTCGGCCTGGCGAGGGAAAGTTCCTCTTCAACCTCCAAACTGAACCCAGTTTGTTACTCGCAGCATCGCAAAATTAGACACAGCAATTTCTTAGAGTCTGGTTTAAGTCCTGAAATGACATCTCCTCACCTGTCACGGTTCTGGGTCAGTTTGACCCAGTATTTTGAGTTGTTATGTTTTGGTGTGTTTTTGCATTATGGATTGTTTTCTTATTCTCTTGTGGTGCTTTTGTTGGTTATGATGATGATGGTGATTATTAATCTATGTTTTAGTTATTCTTGTTTAGGGATTAGTTCTTAGGTTTTGTGTTCTCATGTTTTTTGCTGGTTTAGTTCAGTGTCTAGTCTGTCTCTCTCTGTCCAGTCCGTGTCTTAGTTTAGTGTGTATTGTGTCTTATGTCAGTGTGTCCAGCTTCGATCCCCCTGACTCGTTAGCCCCAATCTCTCCCAGCTGTGTCTCCCTCCTGTTTTCCATTCCCTGATTACTTCCCTGTGTATATTAGCCCTGTGTTTGCCCTTGTTCAGTGCTGCATCGTACCATGCCTGTGTGTTTTATACTGTGTTCAGTATTTTCGTTTTCACTATCCTTGTTCTGTTCATGTTTTAATTTCTCCAGCAATAAAGCTGAGGTTTTGAGTTACAATTCTGTGTTCGAGTCCTGCATTTGGATCCTCATCTCCGCCTGCTCGCACACAAAGCCCTGACGTTTCCAGCATAGACGCATTCACAGTCATTACACTGTATGTACACTATATATGAAAAAAAGAAGAAAAACAGAAAGCCAAATAAGAAATACTTCTAAGCAGTAGAAGGTTGTTGACAGTAGCAAGCTACAGGTCTCTCAGTATCTTTCAGTATTGCTCTCCCTGAGAACCCTGTGCACAGCTAGGTTTAAGGTATTCTCAGGTATTAGAATTTAACACATTTAAGTATACTGACATAAGTAAGTTGGTGGACGTTTCAGGTGACCTCCTGCAGCTTGCTGGAATTCTTGTCTGGATTGCCTAAGCAAACACTTGCTTAGTTGGCAACAAGATATCAAGTTAGTGGGGCACCTGAGACACACTTTGTCTAATTAATTGCAGTGTTTTGCCATTCTCAGTGAGAGATGAGAGGCCTTATAAGATGGTTTTGATAACAATGTCCTGGGGGTACAAGCTGCAGTTTTGTCATCGATCTCACCCTTTTCAGAGAAAGTGACTGCAGGTTTTAGATGTGTCCTTGAACCAACACAGCTGATTCAAATGGCTAAATTACCTCCTCAACATGTCTTGAAGTTCTCCAGGGGGCTGGTAATGACCTAATCAGTTGATTCAGGTGTGTTGACCCAGGGTGAGATCTAAAACCTGCAGGACACCGGCCCTCGAGGCCTGGCGTTGCCTACCCCTGATATAGACAGTGCTTGAAGCAGTTATTACCTTCTTGCCATATTGGCAGAATAAATGACCTGGAAGCTGTTGCACTGTCTGCACCTGTAAACTCCAGGACACGTTTACAAATAATTTTCGTTGTTATTTGCGCTGCAGCTGCAGGTTAGGGTGGAGTTACTGTGTGTGTGTGTGTGTGTGTGTTTACAAGTAGTTTTAAACCTTGTGATCCACAAAACAGCATAACAGCAAAAGAAGAATTGACTGCGTTACAGTCAGTGCGGGAGCGGCGGCTTTGCTCGTGCGCGATTCATTTGCAGTTTGGACGCACGTGAACATCTCCTGCCCTGATAGCGGCTGGAGGAGGACTATCCTCCGCCTGTGAGCGCTTTGGCACGAGCGAGGTGCCCACGGCAGCACCCGCTGCTTGTTGAGAGTAAGAGCAACAAGCGCTTTCACGTCAAAAGTCGTCATAAATAAGCCTCCAGTAACACCAGAAAAAGTCGCCAGATTTGTCGCTAGTCGCTTTTTAGAAAAAAAAAAACGACGGTAAGGGGGGTTTGAAAACTCCCTAAATACAGCGACAAAATCGCTAAGTTGGCAACACTGTTTTCAGGGTATTTAAAAAAATTCAAAACAAAACAAAACCGTGCATCACAATGGGTATTCTCTGAGCTTGCGCAGAATTACGCACAGCTGTCATGTGACCCTTTGATGAACAAAGGATCAAAGGCTCAAAGAGCGCTGACGTCAAATTCGAAGCCACGAAAGTCCTTAAATACCCCCTCTTCACCTTTGCAAACACAGTTTTACTTGGAACGTTTTCAGAAACAGCGAGTTGTGTTTAGCAAACCAGAAACCTTTCAGAAAGGGACTATTTTTGAACGTAAACAATTAAGCAAACATTTTTTCTTGTCGACACTTTGCATTAAGAGTTTAAAGAAATGTCAAACGAAGCATTTAATAATTCACAGTCTGACGGAGAGATTCGAGAGGAATCACAAAGACTGTATGGGTTGATGGAGAGAGAAATACCTGACCCTATGGAGCTTCAAATGAAAATTCAACAACTCCAGTTGGAGTTGAGCACCCTAAAGCGCAAAAAGAATTATTATAAAGATCATTTCCATCAGTCAAGAGATAAGCTTAAACACATGAAGGCTCAGGCTGAAAAAAATCAGACACAGGTGGCATCTCTGGAGGCTAAACTCCAGGAACAGGAAAAGAACGTTCAGACAATGCACCATGACTTTTTGGAAAAGACGGAATCTCTCATTGAGCAGAACAGCAGCATTGCTGCGGAGTTGTCTCAGATAGAAAGTGAGAGAAACGAGCAAAAAAAAGAGAACGCAGATCTCAAGGACTCTTTAGAGAGACTTGAGCAGCAAGTGGGAGAAGCTCACCATAAAACAATGAAAAAAGAAGAGATAATAGAAAAACAATATAGGGAAATATTTCACAAGACAGAACTCACAGTTGAGCTGAAAAGAGAAATTTGTACTCTTCAGCGCCGGGTGAGACAGACACTGGATGAAAAGCAGTCGCAGGTGGAATCTCTGGAGGCTAAAATGCAGGAGCAGGTTAGCACCATTCAGAGGATGTGCCGTGACTTTCACGAAAAAGAAGAATATCTCCTTAAGGAGAACAGCAGCATTGCTGCTGAGATAAACAAATTAAAAACAGCGAACACAAATCTCAAGAAACGTTTACAAAATCTTGAGTATCAAGAAAAGACAACAGAAAGTCTGACACTGAAAATATTTTGGCTGGAAGAAAAAGTCAAAAAGCAAAATTTCAAGATTGTTCATAACGAAGATCTCATAGATGAACTTTATGAACATCTTAAAATGAAAACAGAAATAATTAATAATCTTAAGGATGAGCTGAGAAGGGAGGAGGAAGAAGAAATATTAGCTGCTGTTCACAACATCACTGGTGAACCTCTGCAGCTGGAGAATCTTGCTCCTGAACCCGAGGAGCTTGTTTCTCCTGTCTCAGAACCATCTCCTGATGTGGTCCCGACACAGGAGAATCTTGCTCCTGAACCTGAGGAGCTTTTTTTTCCTGCCTTGGAACCACCTTCTGATGTGGTCCCGACACAGGAGAATCTTGCTCCTGAACCTGAGGAGCTTTTTTTTCCTGCCTTGGAACCACCTTCTGATGTGGTCCCGACACAGGACAATCTTGGTCCTCAACCCGAAGAGCTTGATTTTCCTGTCTCAGAACCATCTCCTGACGTGGTTCCGACTAGTGGTTCATGGCGTCATGGTGCTAAACGCCTACTTAAAATAGGTTTAGGTGTTGCCGCAGTAGGCCTTATTATACCTGCAGCTTACTGGGGCTTTTCAATGCTTGACAGTTATTGCCTATTTAACTCTGTCTATGGCCTCCTTGAGCCATATTGCTACCTTGGTGATGGATTAGTTCCCTTTTAAAGACTAGTAATGATGGACTGCTTTTCATCCACAGTCCAGAAAACCATACGTTGTTCATGTTAGCTAAATGCTGCTCATGTTGTCTAACTTGTGCTCTCATTTTTCTTTTCTTTTGCCTCTCACCCCCCAACCAGTCGTGACAGATGGCTGCCCCTTCCTGAGCCTGGTTCTGTCAAAGGTTTCTTCCTGTTTAAAGGGAGTTTTTCCTTTCCACTGTGCCTAGTGCTTGCTCACAGGGGATCATTTGATTGTTGGGGTTTAATTTGTTAAAAAAAAAACATAACAAATTAGGTGAGGGGTTCACATAATAGAGAGCACAACAAAAACTACAAATTTTTTTTTTAAATTTGTAGTTTTTGTTGTGCTCTCTATTATTTTAAAAAAATTTGTTAGTTGCAAATCAAAATAAAGACAACAGTTTCTGAAAAACATCTCTTACGGCTCTGTTTATTTGCTTAAATGAACACTTGTATTTTTTGTCATAGAAGAATATACATTGGCCTAAGTATTTAATAATTTTAAATTTAGCCCTGCGCTGCATGAGATAAACTGAGATGAGATAAACTGTAGCACAGACGGCTGTCGGCCTGGCGAGGGAAAGTTCCTCTTCAACCTCCAAACTGAACCCAGTTTGTTACTCGCAGCATCGCAAAATTAGACACAGCAATTTCTTAGAGTCTGGTTTAAGTCCTGAAATGACATCTCCTCACCTGTCACGGTTCTGGGTCAGTTTGACCCAGTATTTTGAGTTGTTATGTTTTGGTGTGTTTTTGCATTATGGATTGTTTTCTTATTCTCTTGTGGTGCTTTTGTTGGTTATGATGATGATGGTGATTATTAATCTATGTTTTAGTTATTCTTGTTTAGGGATTAGTTCTTAGGTTTTGTGTTCTCATGTTTCTTGCTGGTTTAGTTCAGTGTCTAGTCTGTCTCTCTCTGTCCAGTCCGTGTCTTAGTTTAGTGTGTATTGTTTCCTGTTTTATTTTGAAGGATTGTGTCTTATGTCAGTGTGTCCAGCTTCGATCCCCTGACTCGTTAGCCCCAATCTCTCCCAGCTGTGTCTCCCTCCTGTTTTCCATTCCCTGATTACTTCCCTGTGTATATTAGCCCTGTGTTTGCCCTTGTTCAGTGCTACATCGTACCATCGGATTATGCCTGTGTGTTTTATACTGTGTTCAGTATTTTAGTTTTCACTATCCTTGTTCTGTTCATGTTTTAATTTCTCCAGCAATAAAGCTGAGGTTTTGAGTTACAATTCTGTGTTCGAGTCCTGCATTTGGATCCTCATCTCCGCCTGCTCGCACACAAAGCCCTGACGTTTCCAGCATAGAAGCATTCACAGTCATTACACTGTATGTACACTATATATGGAAAAAAGAAGAAAAACAGAAAGCCAAATAAGAAATACTTCTAAGCAGTAGAAGGTTGTTGACAGTAGCAAGCTACAGGTCTCTCAGTATCTTTCAGTATTGCTCTCCCTGAGAACCCTGTGCACAGCTAGGTTTAAGGTATTCTCAGGTATTAGAATTTAACACATTTAAGTATACTGACATAAGTAAGTTGGTGGACGTTTCAGGTGACCTCCTGCAGCTTGCTGGAATTCTTGTCTGGATTGCCTAAGCAAACACTTGCTTAGTTGGCAACAAGATATCAAGTTAGTGGGGCACCTGAGACACACTTCTAATTAATTGCAGTGTTTTGCCATTCTCAGTGAGAGATGAGAGGCCTTATAAGATGGTTTTGATAACAATGTCCTGGGGGTACAAGCTGCAGTTTCGTCATCGATCTCACCCTTTTCAGAGAAAGTGACTGCAGGTTTTAGATGTGTCCTTGAACCAACACAGCTGATTCAAATGGCTAAATTACCTCCTCAACATGTCTTGAAGTTCTCCAGGGGGCTGGTAATGACCTAATCATTTGAATCAGGTGTGTTGACCCAGGGTGAGATCTAAAACCTGCAGGACACCGGCCCTCGAGGCCTGGCGTTGCCTACCCCTGATATAGACAGTGCTTGAAGCAGTTATTACCTTCTTGCCATATTGGCAGAATAAATGACCTGGAAGCTGTTGCACTGTCTGCACCTGTAAACTCCAGGACACGTTTACAAATAATTTTCGTTGTTATTTGCGCTGCAGCTGCAGGTTAGGGTGGAGTTACTGTGTGTGTGTGTGTGTGTGTGTGTGTGTGTGTGTGTTTACAAGTAGTTTTAAACCTTGTGATCCACATAACAGCAAAAGAAGAATTGACTGCGTTACAGTCAGTGCGGGAGCGGCGGCTTTGCTCGTGCGCGATTCATTTGCAGTTTGGACGCACGTGAACATCTCCTGCCCTGATAGCGGCTGGAGGAGGACTATCCTCCGCCTGTGAGCGCTTTGGCACGAGCGAGGTGCCCACGGCAGCACCCGCTGCTTGTTGAGAGTAAGAGCAACAAGCGCTTTCACGTCAAAAGTCGTCATAAATAAGCCTCCAATAACACCAGAAAAAGTCGCCAGATTTGTCGCTAGTCGCTTTTTAGAAAAAAAAAACGACGGTAAGGGGGGTTTGAAAACTCCCTAAATACAGCGACAAAATCGCTAAGTTGGCAACACTGTTTTCAGGGTATTTAAAAAAATTCAAAACAAAACAAAACCGTGCATCACAATGGGTATTCTCTGAGCATGCGCAGAATTACGCACAGCTGTCATGTGACCCTTTGATGAACAAAGGATCAAAGGCTCAAAGAGCGCTGACGTCAAATTCGAAGCCACGAAAGTCCTTAAATACCCCCTCTTCACCTTTGCAAACACAGTTTTACTTGGAACGTTTTCAGAAACAGCGAGTTGTGTTTAGCAAACCAGAAACCTTTCAGAAAGGGACTATTTTTAAACTTAAACAATTAAGCAAACATTTTTTCTTGTCGACACTTTGCATTAAGAGTTTAAAGAAATGTCAAACGAAGCATTTAATAATTCACAGTCTGACGGAGAGATTCGAGAGGAATCACAAAGACTGTATGGGTTGATGGAGAGAGAAATACCTGACCCTATGGAGCTTCAAATGAAAATTCAACAACTCCAGTTGGAGTTGAGCACCCTAAAGCGCAAAAAGAATTATTATAAAGATCATTTCCATCAGTCAAGAGATAAGCTTAAACACATGAAGGCTCAGGCTGAAAAAAATCAGACACAGGTGGCATCTCTGGAGGCTAAACTCCAGGAACAGGAAAAGAACGTTCAGACAATGCACCATGACTTTTTGGAAAAGACGGAATCTCTCATTGAGCAGAACAGCAGCATTGCTGCGGAGTTGTCTCAGATAGAAAGTGAGAGAAACGAGCAAAAAAAAGAGAACGCAGATCTCAAGGACTCTTTAGAGAGACTTGAGCAGCAAGTGGGAGAAGCTCACCATAAAACAATGAAAAAAGAAGAGATAATAGAAAAACAATATAGGGAAATATTTCACAAGACAGAACTCACAGTTGAGCTGAAAAGAGAAATTTGTACTCTTCAGCGCCGGGTGAGACAGACACTGGATGAAAAGCAGTCGCAGGTGGAATCTCTGGAGGCTAAAATGCAGGAGCAGGTTAGCACCATTCAGAGGATGTGCCGTGACTTTCACGAAAAAGAAGAATATCTCCTTAAGGAGAACAGCAGCATTGCTGCTGAGATAAACAAATTAAAAACAGCGAACACAAATCTCAAGAAACGTTTACAAAATCTTGAGTATCAAGAAAAGACAACAGAAAGTCTGACACTGAAAATATTTTGGCTGGAAGAAAAAGTCAAAAAGCAAAATTTCAAGATTGTTCATAACGAAGATCTCATAGATGAACTTTATGAACATCTTAAAATGAAAACAGAAATAATTAATAATCTTAAGGATGAGCTGAGAAGGGAGGAGGAAGAAGAAATATTAGCTGCTGTTCACAACATCACTGGTGAACCTCTGCAGCTGGAGAATCTTGCTCCTGAACCCGAGGAGCTTGTTTCTCCTGTCTCAGAACCATCTCCTGATGTGGTCCCGACACAGGAGAATCTTGCTCCTGAACCTGAGGAGCTTTTTTTTCCTGCCTTGGAACCACCTTCTGATGTGGTCCCGACACAGGAGAATCTTGCTCCTGAACCTGAGGAGCTTTTTTTTCCTGCCTTGGAACCACCTTCTGATGTGGTCCCGACACAGGACAATCTTGGTCCTCAACCCGAAGAGCTTGATTTTCCTGTCTCAGAACCATCTCCTGACGTGGTTCCGACTAGTGGTTCATGGCGTCATGGTGCTAAACGCCTACTTAAAATAGGTTTAGGTGTTGCCGCAGTAGGCCTTATTATACCTGCAGCTTACTGGGGCTTTTCAATGCTTGACAGTTATTGCCTATTTAACTCTGTCTATGGCCTCCTTGAGCCATATTGCTACCTTGGTGATGGATTAGTTCCCTTTTAAAGACTAGTAATGATGGACTGCTTTTCATCCACAGTCCAGAAAACCATACGTTGTTCATGTTAGCTAAATGCTGCTCATGTTGTCTAACTTGTGCTCTCATTTTTCTTTTCTTTTGCCTCTCACCCCCCAACCAGTCGTGACAGATGGCTGCCCCTTCCTGAGCCTGGTTCTGTCAAAGGTTTCTTCCTGTTTAAAGGGAGTTTTTCCTTTCCACTGTGCCTAGTGCTTGCTCACAGGGGATCATTTGATTGTTGGGGTTTAATTTGTTAAAAAAAACATAAAAAATTAGGTGAGGGGTTCACATAATAGAGAGCACAACAAAAACTACAAATTTTTTTTAAAATTTGTAGTTTTTGTTGTGCTCTCTATTATTTAAAAAAAATTTGTTAGTTGCAAATCAAAATAAAGACAACAGTTTCTGAAAAACATCTCTTACGGCTCTGTTTATTTGCTTAAATGAACACTTGTATTTTTTGTCATAGAAGAATATACATTGGCCTAAGTATTTAATAATTTTAAATTTAGCCCTGCGCTGCATGAGATAAACTGAGATGAGATAAACTGTGGCACAGACGGCTGTCGGCCTGGCGAGGGAAAGTTCCTCTTCAACCTCCAAACTGAACCCAGTTTGTTACTCGCAGCATCGCAAAATTAGACACAGCAATTTCTTAGAGTCTGGTTTAAGTCCTGAAATGACATCTCCTCACCTGTCACGGTTCTGGGTCAGTTTGACCCAGTATTTTGAGTTGTTATGTTTTGGTGTGTTTTTGCATTATGGATTGTTTTCTTATTCTCTTTTGGTGCTTTTGTTGGTTATGATGATGATGATGATGATGATGATGATGATGATGATGATGATGATGGTGATTATTAATCTATGTTTTAGTTATTCTTGTTTAGGGATTAGTTCTTAGGTTTTGTGTTCTCATGTTTTTTGCTGGTTTAGTTCAGTGTCTAGTCTGTCTCTCTCTGTCCAGTCCGTGTCTTAGTTTAGTGTGTATTGTTTCCTGTTTTATTTTGAAGGATTGTGTCTTATGTCAGTGTGTCCAGCTTCGATCCCCTGACTCGTTAGCCCCAATCTCTCCCAGCTGTGTCTCCCTCCTGTTTTCCATTCCCTGATTACTTCCCTGTGTATATTAGCCCTGTGTTTGCCCTTGTTCAGTGCTGCATCGTACCATCGGATTATGCCTGTGTGTTTTATACTGTGTTCAGTATTTCATGTGTAAAACATGTGTTCATGTTTTAATTTCTCCAGCAATAAAGCTGAGGTTTTGAGTTACAATTCTGTGTTCGAGTCCTGCATTTGGATCCTCATCTCCGCCTGCTCGCACACAAAGCCCTGACGTTTCCAGCATAGAAGCATTCACAGTCATTACACTGTATGTACACTATATATGAAAAAAAGAAGAAAAACAGAAAGCCAAATAAGAAATACTTCTAAGCAGTAGAAGGTTGTTGACAGTAGCAAGCTACAGGTCTCTCAGTATCTTTCAGTATTGCTCTCCCTGAGAACCCTGTGCACAGCTAGGTTTAAGGTATTCTCAGGTATTAGAATTTAACACATTTAAGTATACTGACATAAGTAAGTTGGTGGACGTTTCAGGTGACCTCCTGCAGCTTGCTGGAATTCTTGTCTGGATTGCCTAAGCAAACACTTGCTTAGTTGGCAACAAGATATCAAGTTAGTGGGGCACCTGAGACACACTTTGTCTAATTAATTGCAGTGTTTTGCCATTCTCAGTGAGAGATGAGAGGCCTTATAAGATGGTTTTGATAACAATGTCCTGGGGGTACAAGCTGCAGTTTCGTCATCGATCTCACCCTTTTCAGAGAAAGTGACTGCAGGTTTTAGATGTGTCCTTGAACCAACACAGCTGATTCAAATGGCTAAATTACCTCCTCAACATGTCTTGAAGTTCTCCAGGGGGCTGGTAATGAACTAATCATTTGATTCAGGTGTGTTGACCCAGGGTGAGATCTAAAACCTGCAGGACACCGGCCCTCGAGGCCTGGCGTTGCCTACCCCTGATATAGACAGTGCTTGAAGCAGTTATTACCTTCTTGCCATATTGGCAGAATAAATGACCTGGAAGCTGTTGCACTGTCTGCACCTGTAAACTCCAGGACACGTTTACAAATAATTTTCGTTGTTATTTGCGCTGCAGCTGCAGGTTAGGGTGGAGTTACTGTGTGTGTGTGTGTGTGTTTACAAGTAGTTTTAAACCTTGTGATCCACAAAACAGCATAACAGCAAAAGAAGAATTGACTGCGTTACAGTCAGTGCGGGAGCGGCGGCTTTGCTCGTGCGCGATTCATTTGCAGTTTGGACGCACGTGAACATCTCCTGCCCTGATAGCGGCTGGAGGAGGACTATCCTCCGCCTGTGAGCGCTTTGGCACGAGCGAGGTGCCCACGGCAGCACCCGCTGCTTGTTGAGAGTAAGAGCAACAAGCGCTTTCACGTCAAAAGTCGTCATAAATAAGCCTCCAATAACACCAGAAAAAGTCGCCAGATTTGTCGCTAGTCGCTTTTTAGAAAAAAAAAACGACGGTAAGGGGGGTTTGAAAACTCCCTAAATACAGCGACAAAATCGCTAAGTTGGCAACACTGTTTTCAGGGTATTTAAAAAAATTCAAAACAAAACAAAACCGTGCATCACAATGGGTATTCTCTGAGCATGCGCAGAATTACGCGCAGCTGTCATGTGACCCTTTGATCGAACAAAGGATCAAAGGCTCAAAGAGCGCTGACGTCAAATTCGAAGCCACGAAAGTCCTTAAATACCCCCTCTTCACCTTTGCAAACACAGTTTTACTTGGAACGTTTTCAGAAACAGCGAGTTGTGTTTAGCAAACCAGAAACCTTTCAGAAAGGGACTATTTTTAAACTTAAACAATTAAGCAAACATTTTTTCTTGTCGACACTTTGCATTAAGAGTTTAAAGAAATGTCAAACGAAACATTTAATAATTCACAGTCTGACGGAGAGATTCCAGCGGAATCACACGAACTATATGGGTTAGTGGAGAGAGAAATATCGGAGCCTACGGACCTTCAAATGAAAATACAAGAACTCCAGTTGGAGTTAAGCACCCTAAAGCGCAAAAAGAATTATTACAAAAAAAATTACTATCGCTTTAAAAATGAGCGTGAACAAATTAGTACAGATGTGCATGACAGGAATATCCATTTTAGGGAAGGCATGGTTGAGCTTGAAGAAGTGACTCAACAGTCAGATGAGCTGAAAGAAGAAATATGTACACTTCAGCGTCGGGTGAGACAGGCTCTGGATGAAAAACAGTCACAGGTGGAATCTCTGGAGGCCAAATTGCAGGAACAGGTTAACACCATTCAGACGATGCACCGTGACTTTCTGGGAATGGAAGAATCTCTCCTTGAGCAGAAAAGCAGCATTGCTGCGGAGTTGTCTCAGATAGAAAGTCAGCGAAATGAACAAAAGAAAGAGAACGCAGATCTCAAGGAAGCGTTAGAGAGACTTGAGCACCAAGTGGGAGAAGCTCACCATAAAATAACAAAAAAAGAAGCGATAATAGAAAAACAGAATAGAGAAATAGATCAAAAGACAGAACAGATAGTTGAGCTGAAAAAAGAAATATATACTCTTCAGCGTCGGGTGAGACAGGCTCAGGACGAAAAACAGGCACAGGTGGAATCTCTGGAGGCTCTGCAGCTGGAGAATCTTGCTCCTGAACCTGAGGAGCTTTTTTTTCCTGCCTTGGAACCACCTCCTGATGTGGTCCCGACACAGGAGAATCTTGCTCCTGAACCTGAGGAGCTTTTTTTTCCTGCCTTGGAACCACCTCCTGATGTGGTCCTGACACAGGAGAATCTTGCTCCTGAACCTGAGGAGCTTTTTTTTCCTGCCTTGGAACCACCTCCTGATGTGATCCCGACACAGGAGAATCAAGCGCTTCAACCTGAAGCGCTTGATTCTCCTGTCTCAGAACCATCTCTTGACGTGATTCCGACTAGTGGTTCATGGCATCATGGTGGCAAACGCCTACTTAAAATAGGTTTAGGTGTTGCCGCAGTAGGCCTTATTATACCTGCAGCTTACTGGGGCTTTTCAATGCTTGACAGTTATTGCCTATTTAACTCTGTCTATGGCCTCCTTGAGCCATATTGCTACCTTGGTGATGGATTAGTTCCCTTTTAAAGACTAATAATGATGGACTGCTTTTCATCCACAGTCCAGAAAACCATACGTTGTTCATGTTAGCTAAATGCTGCTCATGTTGTCTAACTTGTGCTCTCATTTTTCTTTTCTTTTGCCTCTCACCCCCCAACCAGTCGTGACAGATGGCTGCCCCTTCCTGAGCCTGGTTCTGTCAAAGGTTTCTTCCTGTTTAAAGGGAGTTTTTCCTTTCCACTGTGCCTAGTGCTTGCTCACAGGGGATCATTTGATTGTTGGGGTTTAATTTGTTAAAAAAAAACATAACAAATTAGGTGAGGGGTTCACATAATAGAGAGCACAACAAAAACTACAAATTTTTTTTAAAATTTGTAGTTTTTGTTGTGCTCTCTATTATTTTAAAAAAATTTGTTAGTTGCAAATCAAAATAAAGACAACAGTTTCTGAAAAACATCTCTTACGGCTCTGTTTATTTGCTTAAATGAACACTTGTATTTTTTGTCATAGAAGAATATACATTGGCCTAAGTATTTAATAATTTTAAATTTAGCCCTGCGCTGCATGAGATAAACTGAGATGAGATAAACTGTGGCACAGACGGCTGTCGGCCTGGCGAGGGAAAGTTCCTCTTCAACCTCCAAACTGAACCCAGTTTGTTACTCGCAGCATCGCAAAATTAGACACAGCAATTTCTTAGAGTCTGGTTTAAGTCCTGAAATGACATCTCCTCACCTGTCACGGTTCTGGGTCAGTTTGACCCAGTATTTTGAGTTGTTATGTTTTTGTGTGTTTTTGCATTATGGATTGTTTTCTTATTCTCTTGTGGTGCTTTTGTTGGTTATGATGATGATGATGATGATGATGATGATGATGATGATGGTGATTATTAATCTATGTTTTAGTTATTCTTGTTTAGGGATTAGTTCTTAGGTTTTGTGTTCTCATGTTTTTTGCTGGTTTAGTTCAGTGTCTAGTCTGTCTCTCTCTGTCCAGTCCGTGTCTTAGTTTAGTGTGTATTGTTTCCTGTTTTATTTTGAAGGATTGTGTCTTATGTCAGTGTGTCCAGCTTCGATCCCCTGACTCGTTAGCCCCAATCTCTCCCAGCTGTGTCTCCCTCCTGTTTTCCATTCCCTGATTACTTCCCTGTGTATATTAGCCCTGTGTTTGCCCTTGTTCAGTGCTGCATCGTACCATCGGATTATGCCTGTGTGTTTTATACTGTGTTCAGTATTTCATGTGTAAAACATGTGTTCATGTTTTAATTTCTCCAGCAATAAAGCTGAGGTTTTGAGTTACAATTCTGTGTTCGAGTCCTGCATTTGGATCCTCATCTCCGCCTGCTCGCACACAAAGCCCTGACGTTTCCAGCATAGAAGCATTCACAGTCATTACACTGTATGTACACTATATATGAAAAAAAGAAGAAAAACAGAAAGCCAAATAAGAAATACTTCTAAGCAGTAGAAGGTTGTTGACAGTAGCAAGCTACAGGTCTCTCAGTATCTTTCAGTATTGCTCTCCCTGAGAACCCTGTGCACAGCTAGGTTTAAGGTATTCTCAGGTATTAGAATTTAACACATTTAAGTATACTGACATAAGTAAGTTGGTGGACGTTTCAGGTGACCTCCTGCAGCTTGCTGGAATTCTTGTCTGGATTGCCTAAGCAAACACTTGCTTAGTTGGCAACAAGATATCAAGTTAGTGGGGCACCTGAGACACACTTTGTCTAATTAATTGCAGTGTTTTGCCATTCTCAGTGAGAGATGAGAGGCCTTATAAGATGGTTTTGATAACAATGTCCTGGGGGTACAAGCTGCAGTTTCGTCATCGATCTCACCCTTTTCAGAGAAAGTGACTGCAGGTTTTAGATGTGTCCTTGAACCAACACAGCTGATTCAAATGGCTAAATTACCTCCTCAACATGTCTTGAAGTTCTCCAGGGGGCTGGTAATGACCTAATCATTTGATTCAGGTGTGTTGACCCAGGGTGAGATCTAAAACCTGCAGGACACCGGCCCTCGAGGCCTGGCGTTGCCTACCCCTGATATAGACAGTGCTTGAAGCAGTTATTACCTTCTTGCCATATTGGCAGAATAAATGACCTGGAAGCTGTTGCACTGTCTGCACCTGTAAACTCCAGGACACGTTTACAAATAATTTTCGTTGTTATTTGCGCTGCAGCTGCAGGTTAGGGTGGAGTTACTGTGTGTGTGTGTGTGTGTTTACAAGTAGTTTTAAACCTTGTGATCCACAAAACAGCATAACAGCAAAAGAAGAATTGACTGCGTTACAGTCAGTGCGGGAGCGGCGGCTTTGCTCGTGCGCGATTCATTTGCAGTTTGGACGCACGTGAACATCTCCTGCCCTGATAGCGGCTGGAGGAGGACTATCCTCCGCCTGTGAGCGCTTTGGCACGAGCGAGGTGCCCACGGCAGCACCCGCTGCTTGTTGAGAGTAAGAGCAACAAGCGCTTTCACGTCAAAAGTCGTCATAAATAAGCCTCCAATAACACCAGAAAAAGTCGCCAGATTTGTCGCTAGTCGCTTTTTAGAAAAAAAAAACGACGGTAAGGGGGGTTTGAAAACTCCCTAAATACAGCGACAAAATCGCTAAGTTGGCAACACTGTTTTCAGGGTATTTAAAAAAATTCAAAACAAAACAAAACCGTGCATCACAATGGGTATTCTCTGAGCATGCGCAGAATTACGCACAGCTGTCATGTGACCCTTTGATCGAACAAAGGATCAAAGGCTCAAAGAGCGCTGACGTCAAATTCGAAGCCACGAAAGTCCTTAAATACCCCCTCTTCACCTTTGCAAACACAGTTTTACTTGGAACGTTTTCAGAAACAGCGAGTTGTGTTTAGCAAACCAGAAACCTTTCAGAAAGGGACTATTTTTAAACTTAAACAATTAAGCAAACATTTTTTCTTGTCGACACTTTGCATTAAGAGTTTAAAGAAATGTCAAACGAAGCATTTAATAATTCACAGTCTGACGGAGAGATTCGAGAGGAATCACAAAGACTGTATGGGTTGATGGAGAGAGAAATACCTGACCCTATGGAGCTTCAAATGAAAATTCAACAACTCCAGTTGGAGTTGAGCACCCTAAAGCGCAAAAAGAATTATTATAAAGATCATTTCCATCAGTCAAGAGATAAGCTTAAACACATGAAGGCTCAGGCTGAAAAAAATCAGACACAGGTGGCATCTCTGGAGGCTAAACTCCAGGAACAGGAAAAGAACGTTCAGACAATGCACCATGACTTTTTGGAAAAGACGGAATCTCTCATTGAGCAGAACAGCAGCATTGCTGCGGAGTTGTCTCAGATAGAAAGTGAGAGAAACGAGCAAAAAAAAGAGAACGCAGATCTCAAGGACTCTTTAGAGAGACTTGAGCAGCAAGTGGGAGAAGCTCACCATAAAACAATGAAAAAAGAAGAGATAATAGAAAAACAATATAGGGAAATATTTCACAAGACAGAACTCACAGTTGAGCTGAAAAGAGAAATTTGTACTCTTCAGCGCCGGGTGAGACAGACACTGGATGAAAAGCAGTGGCAGGTGGAATCTCTGGAGGCTAAAATGCAGGAGCAGGTTAGCACCATTCAGAGGATGTGCTGTGACTTTCACGAAAAAGAAGAATATCTCCTTAAGGAGAACAGCAGCATTGCTGCTGAGATAAACAAATTAAAAACAGCGAACACAAATCTCAAGAAACGTTTACAAAATCTTGAGTATCAAGAAAAGACAACAGAAAGTCTGACACTGAAAATATTTTGGCTGGAAGAAAAAGTCAAAAAGCAAAATTTCAAGATTGTTCATAACGAAGATCTCATAGATGAACTTTATGAACATCTTAAAATGAAAACAGAAATAATTAATAATCTTAAGGATGAGCTGAGAAGGGAGGAGGAAGAAGAAATATTAGCTGCTGTTCACAACATCACTGGTGAACCTCTGCAGCTGGAGAATCTTGCTCCTGAACCCGAGGAGCTTGTTTCTCCTGTCTCAGAACCATCTCCTGATGTGGTCCCGACACAGGAGAATCTTGCTCCTGAACCTGAGGAGCTTTTTTTTCCTGCCTTGGAACCACCTTCTGATGTGGTCCCGACACAGGAGAATCTTGCTCCTGAACCTGAGGAGCTTTTTTTTCCTGCCTTGGAACCACCTTCTGATGTGGTCCCGACACAGGACAATCTTGGTCCTCAACCCGAAGAGCTTGATTTTCCTGTCTCAGAACCATCTCCTGACGTGGTTCCGACTAGTGGTTCATGGCGTCATGGTGCTAAACGCCTACTTAAAATAGGTTTAGGTGTTGCCGCAGTAGGCCTTATTATACCTGCAGCTTACTGGGGCTTTTCAATGCTTGACAGTTATTGCCTATTTAACTCTGTCTATGGCCTCCTTGAGCCATATTGCTACCTTGGTGATGGATTAGTTCCCTTTTAAAGACTAGTAATGATGGACTGCTTTTCATCCACAGTCCAGAAAACCATACGTTGTTCATGTTAGCTAAATGCTGCTCATGTTGTCTAACTTGTGCTCTCATTTTTCTTTTCTTTTGCCTCTCACCCCCCAACCAGTCGTGACAGATGGCTGCCCCTTCCTGAGCCTGGTTCTGTCAAAGGTTTCTTCCTGTTTAAAGGGAGTTTTTCCTTTCCACTGTGCCTAGTGCTTGCTCACAGGGGATCATTTGATTGTTGGGGTTTAATTTGTTAAAAAAAAACATAACAAATTAGGTGAGGGGTTCACATAATAGAGAGCACAACAAAAACTACAAATTTTTTTTAAAATTTGTAGTTTTTGTTGTGCTCTCTATTATTTAAAAAAAATTTGTTAGTTGCAAATCAAAATAAAGACAACAGTTTCTGAAAAACATCTCTTACGGCTCTGTTTATTTGCTTAAATGAACACTTGTATTTTTTGTCATAGAAGAATATACATTGGCCTAAGTATTTAATAATTTTAAATTTAGCCCTGCGCTGCATGAGATAAACTGAGATGAGATAAACTGTAGCACAGACGGCTGTCGGCCTGGCGAGGGAAAGTTCCTCTTCAACCTCCAAACTGAACCCAGTTTGTTACTCGCAGCATCGCAAAATTAGACACAGCAATTTCTTAGAGTCTGGTTTAAGTCCTGAAATGACATCTCCTCACCTGTCACGGTTCTGGGTCAGTTTGACCCAGTATTTTGAGTTGTTATGTTTTGGTGTGTTTTTGCATTATGGATTGTTTTCTTATTCTCTTGTGGTGCTTTTGTTGGTTATGATGATGATGGTGATTATTAATCTATGTTTTAGTTATTCTTGTTTAGGGATTAGTTCTTAGGTTTTGTGTTCTCATGTTTCTTGCTGGTTTAGTTCAGTGTCTAGTCTGTCTCTCTCTGTCCAGTCCGTGTCTTAGTTTAGTGTGTATTGTTTCCTGTTTTATTTTGAAGGATTGTGTCTTATGTCAGTGTGTCCAGCTTCGATCCCCTGACTCGTTAGCCCCAATCTCTCCCAGCTGTGTCTCCCTCCTGTTTTCCATTCCCTGATTACTTCCCTGTGTATATTAGCCCTGTGTTTGCCCTTGTTCAGTGCTGCATCGTACCATCGGATTATGCCTGTGTGTTTTATACTGTGTTCAGTATTTCATGTGTAAAACATGTGTTCATGTTTTAATTTCTCCAGCAATAAAGCTGAGGTTTTGAGTTACAATTCTGTGTTCGAGTCCTGCATTTGGATCCTCATCTCCGCCTGCTCGCACACAAAGCCCTGACGTTTCCAGCATAGAAGCATTCACAGTCATTACACTGTATGTACACTATATATGAAAAAAAGAAGAAAAACAGAAAGCCAAATAAGAAATACTTCTAAGCAGTAGAAGGTTGTTGACAGTAGCAAGCTACAGGTCTCTCAGTATCTTTCAGTATTGCTCTCCCTGAGAACCCTGTGCACAGCTAGGTTTAAGGTATTCTCAGGTATTAGAATTTAACACATTTAAGTATACTGACATAAGTAAGTTGGTGGACGTTTCAGGTGACCTCCTGCAGCTTGCTGGAATTCTTGTCTGGATTGCCTAAGCAAACACTTGCTTAGTTGGCAACAAGATATCAAGTTAGTGGGGCACCTGAGACACACTTTGTCTAATTAATTGCAGTGTTTTGCCATTCTCAGTGAGAGATGAGAGGCCTTATAAGATGGTTTTGATAACAATGTCCTGGGGGTACAAGCTGCAGTTTCGTCATCGATCTCACCCTTTTCAGAGAAAGTGACTGCAGGTTTTAGATGTGTCCTTGAACCAACACAGCTGATTCAAATGGCTAAATTACCTCCTCAACATGTCTTGAAGTTCTCCAGGGGGCTGGTAATGACCTAATCATTTGATTCAGGTGTGTTGACCCAGGGTGAGATCTAAAACCTGCAGGACACCGGCCCTCGAGGCCTGGCGTTGCCTACCCCTGATATAGACAGTGCTTGAAGCAGTTATTACCTTCTTGCCATATTGGCAGAATAAATGACCTGGAAGCTGTTGCACTGTCTGCACCTGTAAACTCCAGGACACGTTTACAAATAATTTTCGTTGTTATTTGCGCTGCAGCTGCAGGTTAGGGTGGAGTTACTGTGTGTGTGTGTGTGTGTGTGTGTGTTTACAAGTAGTTTTAAACCTTGTGATCCACAAAACAGCATAACAGCAAAAGAAGAATTGACTGCGTTACAGTCAGTGCGGGAGCGGCGGCTTTGCTCGTGCGCGATTCATTTGCAGTTTGGACGCACGTGAACATCTCCTGCCCTGATAGCGGCTGGAGGAGGACTATCCTCCGCCTGTGAGCGCTTTGGCACGAGCGAGGTGCCCACGGCAGCACCCGCTGCTTGTTGAGAGTAAGAGCAACAAGCGCTTTCACGTCAAAAGTCGTCATAAATAAGCCTCCAATAACACCAGAAAAAGTCGCCAGATTTGTCGCTAGTCGCTTTTTAGAAAAAAAAAACGACGGTAAGGGGGGTTTGAAAACTCCCTAAATACAGCGACAAAATCGCTAAGTTGGCAACACTGTTTTCAGGGTATTTAAAAAAATTCAAAACAAAACAAAACCGTGCATCACAATGGGTATTCTCTGAGCATGCGCAGAATTACGCACAGCTGTCATGTGACCCTTTGATCGAACAAAGGATCAAAGGCTCAAAGAGCGCTGACGTCAAATTCGAAGCCACGAAAGTCCTTAAATACCCCCTCTTCACCTTTGCAAACACAGTTTTACTTGGAACGTTTTCAGAAACAGCGAGTTGTGTTTAGCAAACCAGAAACCTTTCAGAAAGGGACTATTTTTAAACTTAAACAATTAAGCAAACATTTTTTCTTGTCGACACTTTGCATTAAGAGTTTAAAGAAATGTCAAACGAAGCATTTAATAATTCACAGTCTGACGGAGAGATTCGAGAGGAATCACAAAGACTGTATGGGTTGATGGAGAGAGAAATACCTGACCCTATGGAGCTTCAAATGAAAATTCAACAACTCCAGTTGGAGTTGAGCACCCTAAAGCGCAAAAAGAATTATTATAAAGATCATTTCCATCAGTCAAGAGATAAGCTTAAACACATGAAGGCTCAGGCTGAAAAAAATCAGACACAGGTGGCATCTCTGGAGGCTAAACTCCAGGAACAGGAAAAGAACGTTCAGACAATGCACCATGACTTTTTGGAAAAGACGGAATCTCTCATTGAGCAGAACAGCAGCATTGCTGCGGAGTTGTCTCAGATAGAAAGTGAGAGAAACGAGCAAAAAAAAGAGAACGCAGATCTCAAGGACTCTTTAGAGAGACTTGAGCAGCAAGTGGGAGAAGCTCACCATAAAACAATGAAAAAAGAAGAGATAATAGAAAAACAATATAGGGAAATATTTCACAAGACAGAACTCACAGTTGAGCTGAAAAGAGAAATTTGTACTCTTCAGCGCCGGGTGAGACAGACACTGGATGAAAAGCAGTGGCAGGTGGAATCTCTGGAGGCTAAAATGCAGGAGCAGGTTAGCACCATTCAGAGGATGTGCTGTGACTTTCACGAAAAAGAAGAATATCTCCTTAAGGAGAACAGCAGCATTGCTGCTGAGATAAACAAATTAAAAACAGCGAACACAAATCTCAAGAAACGTTTACAAAATCTTGAGTATCAAGAAAAGACAACAGAAAGTCTGACACTGAAAATATTTTGGCTGGAAGAAAAAGTCAAAAAGCAAAATTTCAAGATTGTTCATAACGAAGATCTCATAGATGAACTTTATGAACATCTTAAAATGAAAACAGAAATAATTAATAATCTTAAGGATGAGCTGAGAAGGGAGGAGGAAGAAGAAATATTAGCTGCTGTTCACAACATCACTGGTGAACCTCTGCAGCTGGAGAATCTTGCTCCTGAACCCGAGGAGCTTGTTTCTCCTGTCTCAGAACCATCTCCTGATGTGGTCCCGACACAGGAGAATCTTGCTCCTGAACCTGAGGAGCTTTTTTTTCCTGCCTTGGAACCACCTTCTGATGTGGTCCCGACACAGGAGAATCTTGCTCCTGAACCTGAGGAGCTTTTTTTTCCTGCCTTGGAACCACCTTCTGATGTGGTCCCGACACAGGACAATCTTGGTCCTCAACCCGAAGAGCTTGATTTTCCTGTCTCAGAACCATCTCCTGACGTGGTTCCGACTAGTGGTTCATGGCGTCATGGTGCTAAACGCCTACTTAAAATAGGTTTAGGTGTTGCCGCAGTAGGCCTTATTATACCTGCAGCTTACTGGGGCTTTTCAATGCTTGACAGTTATTGCCTATTTAACTCTGTCTATGGCCTCCTTGAGCCATATTGCTACCTTGGTGATGGATTAGTTCCCTTTTAAAGACTAGTAATGATGGACTGCTTTTCATCCACAGTCCAGAAAACCATACGTTGTTCATGTTAGCTAAATGCTGCTCATGTTGTCTAACTTGTGCTCTCATTTTTCTTTTCTTTTGCCTCTCACCCCCCAACCAGTCGTGACAGATGGCTGCCCCTTCCTGAGCCTGGTTCTGTCAAAGGTTTCTTCCTGTTTAAAGGGAGTTTTTCCTTTCCACTGTGCCTAGTGCTTGCTCACAGGGGATCATTTGATTGTTGGGGTTTAATTTGTTAAAAAAAAACATAACAAATTAGGTGAGGGGTTCACATAATAGAGAGCACAACAAAAACTACAAATTTTTTTTTAAAATTTGTAGTTTTTGTTGTGCTCTCTATTATTTAAAAAAAATTTGTTAGTTGCAAATCAAAATAAAGACAACAGTTTCTGAAAAACATCTCTTACGGCTCTGTTTATTTGCTTAAATGAACACTTGTATTTTTTGTCATAGAAGAATATACATTGGCCTAAGTATTTAATAATTTTAAATTTAGCCCTGCGCTGCATGAGATAAACTGAGATGAGATAAACTGTAGCACAGACGGCTGTCGGCCTGGCGAGGGAAAGTTCCTCTTCAACCTCCAAACTGAACCCAGTTTGTTACTCGCAGCATCGCAAAATTAGACACAGCAATTTCTTAGAGTCTGGTTTAAGTCCTGAAATGACATCTCCTCACCTGTCACGGTTCTGGGTCAGTTTGACCCAGTATTTTGAGTTGTTATGTTTTGGTGTGTTTTTGCATTATGGATTGTTTTCTTATTCTCTTGTGGTGCTTTTGTTGGTTATGATGATGATGGTGATTATTAATCTATGTTTTAGTTATTCTTGTTTAGGGATTAGTTCTTAGGTTTTGTGTTCTCATGTTTCTTGCTGGTTTAGTTCAGTGTCTAGTCTGTCTCTCTCTGTCCAGTCCGTGTCTTAGTTTAGTGTGTATTGTTTCCTGTTTTATTTTGAAGGATTGTGTCTTATGTCAGTGTGTCCAGCTTCGATCCCCTGACTCGTTAGCCCCAATCTCTCCCAGCTGTGTCTCCCTCCTGTTTTCCATTCCCTGATTACTTCCCTGTGTATATTAGCCCTGTGTTTGCCCTTGTTCAGTGCTGCATCGTACCATCGGATTATGCCTGTGTGTTTTATACTGTGTTCAGTATTTCATGTGTAAAACATGTGTTCATGTTTTAATTTCTCCAGCAATAAAGCTGAGGTTTTGAGTTACAATTCTGTGTTCGAGTCCTGCATTTGGATCCTCATCTCCGCCTGCTCGCACACAAAGCCCTGACGTTTCCAGCATAGAAGCATTCACAGTCATTACACTGTATGTACACTATATATGAAAAAAAGAAGAAAAACAGAAAGCCAAATAAGAAATACTTCTAAGCAGTAGAAGGTTGTTGACAGTAGCAAGCTACAGGTCTCTCAGTATCTTTCAGTATTGCTCTCCCTGAGAACCCTGTGCACAGCTAGGTTTAAGGTATTCTCAGGTATTAGAATTTAACACATTTAAGTATACTGACATAAGTAAGTTGGTGGACGTTTCAGGTGACCTCCTGCAGCTTGCTGGAATTCTTGTCTGGATTGCCTAAGCAAACACTTGCTTAGTTGGCAACAAGATATCAAGTTAGTGGGGCACCTGAGACACACTTTGTCTAATTAATTGCAGTGTTTTGCCATTCTCAGTGAGAGATGAGAGGCCTTATAAGATGGTTTTGATAACAATGTCCTGGGGGTACAAGCTGCAGTTTCGTCATCGATCTCACCCTTTTCAGAGAAAGTGACTGCAGGTTTTAGATGTGTCCTTGAACCAACACAGCTGATTCAAATGGCTAAATTACCTCCTCAACATGTCTTGAAGTTCTCCAGGGGGCTGGTAATGACCTAATCATTTGATTCAGGTGTGTTGACCCAGGGTGAGATCTAAAACCTGCAGGACACCGGCCCTCGAGGCCTGGCGTTGCCTACCCCTGATATAGACAGTGCTTGAAGCAGTTATTACCTTCTTGCCATATTGGCAGAATAAATGACCTGGAAGCTGTTGCACTGTCTGCACCTGTAAACTCCAGGACACGTTTACAAATAATTTTCGTTGTTATTTGCGCTGCAGCTGCAGGTTAGGGTGGAGTTACTGTGTGTGTGTGTGTGTGTGTGTGTGTTTACAAGTAGTTTTAAACCTTGTGATCCACAAAACAGCATAACAGCAAAAGAAGAATTGACTGCGTTACAGTCAGTGCGGGAGCGGCGGCTTTGCTCGTGCGCGATTCATTTGCAGTTTGGACGCACGTGAACATCTCCTGCCCTGATAGCGGCTGGAGGAGGACTATCCTCCGCCTGTGAGCGCTTTGGCACGAGCGAGGTGCCCACGGCAGCACCCGCTGCTTGTTGAGAGTAAGAGCAACAAGCGCTTTCACGTCAAAAGTCGTCATAAATAAGCCTCCAATAACACCAGAAAAAGTCGCCAGATTTGTCGCTAGTCGCTTTTTAGAAAAAAAAAACGACGGTAAGGGGGGTTTGAAAACTCCCTAAATACAGCGACAAAATCGCTAAGTTGGCAACACTGTTTTCAGGGTATTTAAAAAAATTCAAAACAAAACAAAACCGTGCATCACAATGGGTATTCTCTGAGCATGCGCAGAATTACGCACAGCTGTCATGTGACCCTTTGATCGAACAAAGGATCAAAGGCTCAAAGAGCGCTGACGTCAAATTCGAAGCCACGAAAGTCCTTAAATACCCCCTCTTCACCTTTGCAAACACAGTTTTACTTGGAACGTTTTCAGAAACAGCGAGTTGTGTTTAGCAAACCAGAAACCTTTCAGAAAGGGACTATTTTTAAACTTAAACAATTAAGCAAACATTTTTTCTTGTCGACACTTTGCATTAAGAGTTTAAAGAAATGTCAAACGAAGCATTTAATAATTCACAGTCTGACGGAGAGATTCGAGAGGAATCACAAAGACTGTATGGGTTGATGGAGAGAGAAATACCTGACCCTATGGAGCTTCAAATGAAAATTCAACAACTCCAGTTGGAGTTGAGCACCCTAAAGCGCAAAAAGAATTATTATAAAGATCATTTCCATCAGTCAAGAGATAAGCTTAAACACATGAAGGCTCAGGCTGAAAAAAATCAGACACAGGTGGCATCTCTGGAGGCTAAACTCCAGGAACAGGAAAAGAACGTTCAGACAATGCACCATGACTTTTTGGAAAAGACGGAATCTCTCATTGAGCAGAACAGCAGCATTGCTGCGGAGTTGTCTCAGATAGAAAGTGAGAGAAACGAGCAAAAAAAAGAGAACGCAGATCTCAAGGACTCTTTAGAGAGACTTGAGCAGCAAGTGGGAGAAGCTCACCATAAAACAATGAAAAAAGAAGAGATAATAGAAAAACAATATAGGGAAATATTTCACAAGACAGAACTCACAGTTGAGCTGAAAAGAGAAATTTGTACTCTTCAGCGCCGGGTGAGACAGACACTGGATGAAAAGCAGTGGCAGGTGGAATCTCTGGAGGCTAAAATGCAGGAGCAGGTTAGCACCATTCAGAGGATGTGCTGTGACTTTCACGAAAAAGAAGAATATCTCCTTAAGGAGAACAGCAGCATTGCTGCTGAGATAAACAAATTAAAAACAGCGAACACAAATCTCAAGAAACGTTTACAAAATCTTGAGTATCAAGAAAAGACAACAGAAAGTCTGACACTGAAAATATTTTGGCTGGAAGAAAAAGTCAAAAAGCAAAATTTCAAGATTGTTCATAACGAAGATCTCATAGATGAACTTTATGAACATCTTAAAATGAAAACAGAAATAATTAATAATCTTAAGGATGAGCTGAGAAGGGAGGAGGAAGAAGAAATATTAGCTGCTGTTCACAACATCACTGGTGAACCTCTGCAGCTGGAGAATCTTGCTCCTGAACCCGAGGAGCTTGTTTCTCCTGTCTCAGAACCATCTCCTGATGTGGTCCCGACACAGGAGAATCTTGCTCCTGAACCTGAGGAGCTTTTTTTTCCTGCCTTGGAACCACCTTCTGATGTGGTCCCGACACAGGAGAATCTTGCTCCTGAACCTGAGGAGCTTTTTTTTCCTGCCTTGGAACCACCTTCTGATGTGGTCCCGACACAGGACAATCTTGGTCCTCAACCCGAAGAGCTTGATTTTCCTGTCTCAGAACCATCTCCTGACGTGGTTCCGACTAGTGGTTCATGGCGTCATGGTGCTAAACGCCTACTTAAAATAGGTTTAGGTGTTGCCGCAGTAGGCCTTATTATACCTGCAGCTTACTGGGGCTTTTCAATGCTTGACAGTTATTGCCTATTTAACTCTGTCTATGGCCTCCTTGAGCCATATTGCTACCTTGGTGATGGATTAGTTCCCTTTTAAAGACTAGTAATGATGGACTGCTTTTCATCCACAGTCCAGAAAACCATACGTTGTTCATGTTAGCTAAATGCTGCTCATGTTGTCTAACTTGTGCTCTCATTTTTCTTTTCTTTTGCCTCTCACCCCCCAACCAGTCGTGACAGATGGCTGCCCCTTCCTGAGCCTGGTTCTGTCAAAGGTTTCTTCCTGTTTAAAGGGAGTTTTTCCTTTCCACTGTGCCTAGTGCTTGCTCACAGGGGATCATTTGATTGTTGGGGTTTAATTTGTTAAAAAAAAACATAACAAATTAGGTGAGGGGTTCACATAATAGAGAGCACAACAAAAACTACAAATTTTTTTTAAAATTTGTAGTTTTTGTTGTGCTCTCTATTATTTTAAAAAAAATTTGTTAGTTGCAAATCAAAATAAAGACAACAGTTTCTGAAAAACATCTCTTACGGCTCTGTTTATTTGCTTAAATGAACACTTGTATTTTTTGTCATAGAAGAATATAGATTGGCCTAAGTATTTAATAATTTTAAATTTAGCCCTGCGCTGCATGAGATAAACTGAGATGAGATAAACTGTAGCACAGACGGCTGTCGGCCTGGCGAGGGAAAGTTCCTCTTCAACCTCCAAACTGAACCCAGTTTGTTACTCGCAGCATCGCAAAATTAGACACAGCAATTTCTTAGAGTCTGGTTTAAGTCCTGAAATGACATCTCCTCACCTGTCACGGTTCTGGGTCAGTTTGACCCAGTATTTTGAGTTGTTATGTTTTGGTGTGTTTTTGCATTATGGATTGTTTTCTTATTCTCTTGTGGTGCTTTTGTTGGTTATGATGATGATGGTGATTATTAATCTATGTTTTAGTTATTCTTGTTTAGGGATTAGTTCTTAGGTTTTGTGTTCTCATGTTTCTTGCTGGTTTAGTTCAGTGTCTAGTCTGTCTCTCTCTGTCCAGTCCGTGTCTTAGTTTAGTGTGTATTGTTTCCTGTTTTATTTTGAAGGATTGTGTCTTATGTCAGTGTGTCCAGCTTCGATCCCCTGACTCGTTAGCCCCAATCTCTCCCAGCTGTGTCTCCCTCCTGTTTTCCATTCCCTGATTACTTCCCTGTGTATATTAGCCCTGTGTTTGCCCTTGTTCAGTGCTGCATCGTACCATCGGATTATGCCTGTGTGTTTTATACTGTGTTCAGTATTTTCGTTTTCACTATCCTTGTTCTGTTCATGTTTTAATTTCTCCAGCAATAAAGCTGAGGTTTTGAGTTACAATTCTGTGTTCGAGTCCTGCATTTGGATCCTCATCTCCGCCTGCTCGCACACAAAGCCCTGACGTTTCCAGCATAGAAGCATTCACAGTCATTACACTGTATGTACACTATATATGAAAAAAAGAAGAAAAACAGAAAGCCAAATAAGAAATACTTCTAAGCAGTAGAAGGTTGTTGACAGTAGCAAGCTACAGGTCTCTCAGTATCTTTCAGTATTGCTCTCCCTGAGAACCCTGTGCACAGCTAGGTTTAAGGTATTCTCAGGTATTAGAATTTAACACATTTAAGTATACTGACATAAGTAAGTTGGTGGACGTTTCAGGTGACCTCCTGCAGCTTGCTGGAATTCTTGTCTGGATTGCCTAAGCAAACACTTGCTTAGTTGGCAACAAGATATCAAGTTAGTGGGGCACCTGAGACACACTTTGTCTAATTAATTGCAGTGTTTTGCCATTCTCAGTGAGAGATGAGAGGCCTTATAAGATGGTTTTGATAACAATGTCCTGGGGGTACAAGCTGCAGTTTCGTCATCGATCTCACCCTTTTCAGAGAAAGTGACTGCAGGTTTTAGATGTGTCCTTGAACCAACACAGCTGATTCAAATGGCTAAATTACCTCCTCAACATGTCTTGAAGTTCTCCAGGGGGCTGGTAATGACCTAATCATTTGATTCAGGTGTGTTGACCCAGGGTGAGATCTAAAACCTGCAGGACACCGGCCCTCGAGGCCTGGCGTTGCCTACCCCTGATATAGACAGTGTTTGAAGCAGTTATTACCTTCTTGCCATATTGGCAGAATAAATGACCTGGAAGCTGTTGCACTGTCTGCACCTGTAAACTCCAGGACACGTTTACAAATAATTTTCGTTGTTATTTGCGCTGCAGCTGCAGGTTAGGGTGGAGTTACTGTGTGTGTGTGTGTGTGTGTTTACAAGTAGTTTTAAACCTTGTGATCCACAAAACAGCATAACAGCAAAAGAAGAATTGACTGCGTTACAGTCAGTGCGGGAGCGGCGGCTTTGCTCGTGCGCGATTCATTTGCAGTTTGGACGCACGTGAACATCTCCTGCCCTGATAGCGGCTGGAGGAGGACTATCCTCCGCCTGTGAGCGCTTTGGCACGAGCGAGGTGCCCACGGCAGCACCCGCTGCTTGTTGAGAGTAAGAGCAACAAGCGCTTTCACGTCAAAAGTCGTCCTAAATAAGCCTCCAATAACACCAGAAAAAGTCGCCAGATTTGTCGCTAGTCGCTTTTTAGAAAAAAAAAAACGACGGTAAGGGGGGTTTGAAAACTCCCTAAATACAGCGACAAAATCGCTAAGTTGGCAACACTGTTTTCAGGGTATTTAAAAAAATTCAAAACAAAACAAAACCGTGCATCACAATGGGTATTCTCTGAGCATGCGCAGAATTACGCGCAGCTGTCATGTGACCCTTTGATCGAACAAAGGATCAAAGGCTCAAAGAGCGCTGACGTCAAATTCGAAGCCACGAAAGTCCTTAAATACCCCCTCTTCACCTTTGCAAACACAGTTTTACTTGGAACGTTTTCAGAAACAGCGAGTTGTGTTTAGCAAACCAGAAACCTTTCAGAAAGGGACTATTTTTAAACTTAAACAATTAAGCAAACATTTTTTCTTGTCGACACTTTGCATTAAGAGTTTAAAGAAATGTCAAACGAAACATTTAATAATTCACAGTCTGACGGAGAGATTCCAGCGGAATCACACGAACTATATGGGTTAGTGGAGAGAGAAATATCGGAGCCTAGGGACCTTCAAATGAAAATACAAGAACTCCAGTTGGAGTTAAGCACCCTAAAGCGCAAAAAGAATTATTACAAAAAAAATTACTATCGCTTTAAAAATGAGCGTGAACAAATTAGTACAGATGTGCATGACAGGAATATCCATTTTAGGGAAGGCATGGTTGAGCTTGAAGAAGTGACTCAACAGTCAGATGAGCTGAAAGAAGAAATATGTACACTTCAGCGTCGGGTGAGACAGGCTCTGGATGAAAAACAGTCACAGGTGGAATCTCTGGAGGCCAAATTGCAGGAACAGGTTAACACCATTCAGACGATGCACCGTGACTTTCTGGGAATGGAAGAATCTCTCCTTGAGCAGAAAAGCAGCATTGCTGCGGAGTTGTCTCAGATAGAAAGTCAGCGAAATGA
This sequence comes from Perissodus microlepis, assembly GCF_051167445.1. Taxonomy (NCBI): domain Eukaryota; kingdom Metazoa; phylum Chordata; class Actinopteri; order Cichliformes; family Cichlidae; genus Perissodus; species Perissodus microlepis. The sequence continues at coordinate 7,709,711 of NC_140467.1, forward strand.
ACAAAAGAAAGAGAACGCAGATCTCAAGGAAGCGTTAGAGAGACTTGAGCACCAAGTGGGAGAAGCTCACCATAAAATAACAAAAAAAGAAGCGATAATAGAAAAACAGAATAGAGAAATAGATCAAAAGACAGAACAGATAGTTGAGCTGAAAAAAGAAATATATACTCTTCAGCGTCGGGTGAGACAGGCTCAGGACGAAAAACAGGCACAGGTGGAATCTCTGGAGGCTCTGCAGCTGGAGAATCTTGCTCCTGAACCTGAGGAGCTTTTTTTTCCTGCCTTGGAACCACCTCCTGATGTGGTCCCGACACAGGAGAATCTTGCTCCTGAACCTGAGGAGCTTTTTTTTCCTGCCTTGGAACCACCTCCTGATGTGGTCCTGACACAGGAGAATCTTGCTCCTGAACCTGAGGAGCTTTTTTTTCCTGCCTTGGAACCACCTCCTGATGTGGTCCCGACACAGGAGAATCTTGCTCCTGAACCTGAGGAGCTTTTTTTTCCTGCCTTGGAACCACCTCCTGATGTGATCCCGACACAGGAGAATCAAGCGCTTCAGGTTGAAGCGCTTGATTCTCCTGTCTCAGAACCATCTCTTGACGTGATTCCGACTAGTGGTTCATGGCGTCATGGTGCTAAACGCCTACTTAAAATAGGTTTAGGTGTTGCCGCAGTAGGCCTTATTATACCTGCAGCTTACTGGGGCTTTTCAATGCTTGACAGTTATTGCCTATTTAACTCTGTCTATGGCCTCCTTGAGCCATATTGCTACCTTGGTGATGGATTAGTTCCCTTTTAAAGACTAATAATGATGGACTGCTTTTCATCCACAGTCCAGAAAACCATACGTTGTTCATGTTAGCTAAATGCTGCTCATGTTGTCTAACTTGTGCTCTCATTTTTCTTTTCTTTTGCCTCTCACCCCCCAACCAGTCGTGACAGATGGCTGCCCCTTCCTGAGCCTGGTTCTGTCAAAGGTTTCTTCCTGTTTAAAGGGAGTTTTTCCTTTCCACTGTGCCTAGTGCTTGCTCACAGGGGATCATTTGATTGTTGGGGTTTAATTTGTTAAAAAAAAACATAACAAATTAGGTGAGGGGTTCACATAATAGAGAGCACAACAAAAACTACAAATTTTTTTTAAAATTTGTAGTTTTTGTTGTGCTCTCTATTATTTTAAAAAAATTTGTTAGTTGCAAATCAAAATAAAGACAACAGTTTCTGAAAAACATCTCTTACGGCTCTGTTTATTTGCTTAAATGAACACTTGTATTTTTTGTCATAGAAGAATATACATTGGCCTAAGTATTTAATAATTTTAAATTTAGCCCTGCGCTGCATGAGATAAACTGAGATGAGATAAACTGTGGCACAGACGGCTGTCGGCCTGGCGAGGGAAAGTTCCTCTTCAACCTCCAAACTGAACCCAGTTTGTTACTCGCAGCATCGCAAAATTAGACACAGCAATTTCTTAGAGTCTGGTTTAAGTCCTGAAATGACATCTCCTCACCTGTCACGGTTCTGGGTCAGTTTGACCCAGTATTTTGAGTTGTTATGTTTTGGTGTGTTTTTGCATTATGGATTGTTTTCTTATTCTCTTGTGGTGCTTTTGTTGGTTATGATGATGATGATGATGATGATGATGGTGATTATTAATCTATGTTTTAGTTATTCTTGTTTAGGGATTAGTTCTTAGGTTTTGTGTTCTCATGTTTTTTGCTGGTTTAGTTCAGTGTCTAGTCTGTCTCTCTCTGTCCAGTCCGTGTCTTAGTTTAGTGTGTATTGTTTCCTGTTTTATTTTGAAGGATTGTGTCTTATGTCAGTGTGTCCAGCTTCGATCCCCTGACTCGTTAGCCCCAATCTCTCCCAGCTGTGTCTCCCTCCTGTTTTCCATTCCCTGATTACTTCCCTGTGTATATTAGCCCTGTGTTTGCCCTTGTTCAGTGCTGCATCGTACCATCGGATTATGCCTGTGTGTTTTATACTGTGTTCAGTATTTCATGTGTAAAACATGTGTTCATGTTTTAATTTCTCCAGCAATAAAGCTGAGGTTTTGAGTTACAATTCTGTGTTCGAGTCCTGCATTTGGATCCTCATCTCCGCCTGCTCGCACACAAAGCCCTGACGTTTCCAGCATAGAAGCATTCACAGTCATTACACTGTATGTACACTATATATGAAAAAAAGAAGAAAAACAGAAAGCCAAATAAGAAATACTTCTAAGCAGTAGAAGGTTGTTGACAGTAGCAAGCTACAGGTCTCTCAGTATCTTTCAGTATTGCTCTCCCTGAGAACCCTGTGCACAGCTAGGTTTAAGGTATTCTCCGGTATTAGAATTTAACACATTTAAGTATACTGACATAAGTAAGTTGGTGGACGTTTCAGGTGACCTCCTGCAGCTTGCTGGAATTCTTGTCTGGATTGCCTAAGCAAACACTTGCTTAGTTGGCAACAAGATATCAAGTTAGTGGGGCACCTGAGACACACTTTGTCTAATTAATTGCAGTGTTTTGCCATTCTCAGTGAGAGATGAGAGGCCTTATAAGATGGTTTTGATAACAATGTCCTGGGGGTACAAGCTGCAGTTTCGTCATCGATCTCACCCTTTTCAGAGAAAGTGACTGCAGGTTTTAGATGTGTCCTTGAACCAACACAGCTGATTCAAATGGCTAAATTACCTCCTCAACATGTCTTGAAGTTCTCCAGGGGGCTGGTAATGACCTAATCATTTGATTCAGGTGTGTTGACCCAGGGTGAGATCTAAAACCTGCAGGACACCGGCCCTCGAGGCCTGGCGTTGCCTACCCCTGATATAGACAGTGCTTGAAGCAGTTATTACCTTCTTGCCATATTGGCAGAATAAATGACCTGGAAGCTGTTGCACTGTCTGCACCTGTAAACTCCAGGACACGTTTACAAATAATTTTCGTTGTTATTTGCGCTGCAGCTGCAGGTTAGGGTGGAGTTACTGTGTGTGTGTGTGTGTGTGTGTTTACAAGTAGTTTTAAACCTTGTGATCCACAAAACAGCATAACAGCAAAAGAAGAATTGACTGCGTTACAGTCAGTGCGGGAGCGGCGGCTTTGCTCGTGCGCGATTCATTTGCAGTTTGGACGCACGTGAACATCTCCTGCCCTGATAGCGGCTGGAGGAGGACTATCCTCCGCCTGTGAGCGCTTTGGCACGAGCGAGGTGCCCACGGCAGCACCCGCTGCTTGTTGAGAGTAAGAGCAACAAGCGCTTTCACGTCAAAAGTCGTCATAAATAAGCCTCCAATAACACCAGAAAAAGTCGCCAGATTTGTCGCTAGTCGCTTTTTAGAAAAAAAAAACGACGGTAAGGGGGGTTTGAAAACTCCCTAAATACAGCGACAAAATCGCTAAGTTGGCAACACTGTTTTCAGGGTATTTAAAAAAATTCAAAACAAAACAAAACCGTGCATCACAATGGGTATTCTCTGAGCATGCGCAGAATTACGCACAGCTGTCATGTGACCCTTTGATCGAACAAAGGATCAAAGGCTCAAAGAGCGCTGACGTCAAATTCGAAGCCACGAAAGTCCTTAAATACCCCCTCTTCACCTTTGCAAACACAGTTTTACTTGGAACGTTTTCAGAAACAGCGAGTTGTGTTTAGCAAACCAGAAACCTTTCAGAAAGGGACTATTTTTAAACTTAAACAATTAAGCAAACATTTTTTCTTGTCGACACTTTGCATTAAGAGTTTAAAGAAATGTCAAACGAAGCATTTAATAATTCACAGTCTGACGGAGAGATTCGAGAGGAATCACAAAGACTGTATGGGTTGATGGAGAGAGAAATACCTGACCCTATGGAGCTTCAAATGAAAATTCAACAACTCCAGTTGGAGTTGAGCACCCTAAAGCGCAAAAAGAATTATTATAAAGATCATTTCCATCAGTCAAGAGATAAGCTTAAACACATGAAGGCTCAGGCTGAAAAAAATCAGACACAGGTGGCATCTCTGGAGGCTAAACTCCAGGAACAGGAAAAGAACGTTCAGACAATGCACCATGACTTTTTGGAAAAGACGGAATCTCTCATTGAGCAGAACAGCAGCATTGCTGCGGAGTTGTCTCAGATAGAAAGTGAGAGAAACGAGCAAAAAAAAGAGAACGCAGATCTCAAGGACTCTTTAGAGAGACTTGAGCAGCAAGTGGGAGAAGCTCACCATAAAACAATGAAAAAAGAAGAGATAATAGAAAAACAATATAGGGAAATATTTCACAAGACAGAACTCACAGTTGAGCTGAAAAGAGAAATTTGTACTCTTCAGCGCCGGGTGAGACAGACACTGGATGAAAAGCAGTGGCAGGTGGAATCTCTGGAGGCTAAAATGCAGGAGCAGGTTAGCACCATTCAGAGGATGTGCTGTGACTTTCACGAAAAAGAAGAATATCTCCTTAAGGAGAACAGCAGCATTGCTGCTGAGATAAACAAATTAAAAACAGCGAACACAAATCTCAAGAAACGTTTACAAAATCTTGAGTATCAAGAAAAGACAACAGAAAGTCTGACACTGAAAATATTTTGGCTGGAAGAAAAAGTCAAAAAGCAAAATTTCAAGATTGTTCATAACGAAGATCTCATAGATGAACTTTATGAACATCTTAAAATGAAAACAGAAATAATTAATAATCTTAAGGATGAGCTGAGAAGGGAGGAGGAAGAAGAAATATTAGCTGCTGTTCACAACATCACTGGTGAACCTCTGCAGCTGGAGAATCTTGCTCCTGAACCCGAGGAGCTTGTTTCTCCTGTCTCAGAACCATCTCCTGATGTGGTCCCGACACAGGAGAATCTTGCTCCTGAACCTGAGGAGCTTTTTTTTCCTGCCTTGGAACCACCTTCTGATGTGGTCCCGACACAGGAGAATCTTGCTCCTGAACCTGAGGAGCTTTTTTTTCCTGCCTTGGAACCACCTTCTGATGTGGTCCCGACACAGGACAATCTTGGTCCTCAACCCGAAGAGCTTGATTTTCCTGTCTCAGAACCATCTCCTGACGTGGTTCCGACTAGTGGTTCATGGCGTCATGGTGCTAAACGCCTACTTAAAATAGGTTTAGGTGTTGCCGCAGTAGGCCTTATTATACCTGCAGCTTACTGGGGCTTTTCAATGCTTGACAGTTATTGCCTATTTAACTCTGTCTATGGCCTCCTTGAGCCATATTGCTACCTTGGTGATGGATTAGTTCCCTTTTAAAGACTAGTAATGATGGACTGCTTTTCATCCACAGTCCAGAAAACCATACGTTGTTCATGTTAGCTAAATGCTGCTCATGTTGTCTAACTTGTGCTCTCATTTTTCTTTTCTTTTGCCTCTCACCCCCCAACCAGTCGTGACAGATGGCTGCCCCTTCCTGAGCCTGGTTCTGTCAAAGGTTTCTTCCTGTTTAAAGGGAGTTTTTCCTTTCCACTGTGCCTAGTGCTTGCTCACAGGGGATCATTTGATTGTTGGGGTTTAATTTGTTAAAAAAAAACATAACAAATTAGGTGAGGGGTTCACATAATAGAGAGCACAACAAAAACTACAAATTTTTTTTTAAAATTTGTAGTTTTTGTTGTGCTCTCTATTATTTAAAAAAAATTTGTTAGTTGCAAATCAAAATAAAGACAACAGTTTCTGAAAAACATCTCTTACGGCTCTGTTTATTTGCTTAAATGAACACTTGTATTTTTTGTCATAGAAGAATATACATTGGCCTAAGTATTTAATAATTTTAAATTTAGCCCTGCGCTGCATGAGATAAACTGAGATGAGATAAACTGTAGCACAGACGGCTGTCGGCCTGGCGAGGGAAAGTTCCTCTTCAACCTCCAAACTGAACCCAGTTTGTTACTCGCAGCATCGCAAAATTAGACACAGCAATTTCTTAGAGTCTGGTTTAAGTCCTGAAATGACATCTCCTCACCTGTCACGGTTCTGGGTCAGTTTGACCCAGTATTTTGAGTTGTTATGTTTTGGTGTGTTTTTGCATTATGGATTGTTTTCTTATTCTCTTGTGGTGCTTTTGTTGGTTATGATGATGATGGTGATTATTAATCTATGTTTTAGTTATTCTTGTTTAGGGATTAGTTCTTAGGTTTTGTGTTCTCATGTTTCTTGCTGGTTTAGTTCAGTGTCTAGTCTGTCTCTCTCTGTCCAGTCCGTGTCTTAGTTTAGTGTGTATTGTTTCCTGTTTTATTTTGAAGGATTGTGTCTTATGTCAGTGTGTCCAGCTTCGATCCCCTGACTCGTTAGCCCCAATCTCTCCCAGCTGTGTCTCCCTCCTGTTTTCCATTCCCTGATTACTTCCCTGTGTATATTAGCCCTGTGTTTGCCCTTGTTCAGTGCTGCATCGTACCATCGGATTATGCCTGTGTGTTTTATACTGTGTTCAGTATTTTCGTTTTCACTATCCTTGTTCTGTTCATGTTTTAATTTCTCCAGCAATAAAGCTGAGGTTTTGAGTTACAATTCTGTGTTCGAGTCCTGCATTTGGATCCTCATCTCCGCCTGCTCGCACACAAAGCCCTGACGTTTCCAGCATAGAAGCATTCACAGTCATTACACTGTATGTACACTATATATGAAAAAAAGAAGAAAAACAGAAAGCCAAATAAGAAATACTTCTAAGCAGTAGAAGGTTGTTGACAGTAGCAAGCTACAGGTCTCTCAGTATCTTTCAGTATTGCTCTCCCTGAGAACCCTGTGCACAGCTAGGTTTAAGGTATTCTCAGGTATTAGAATTTAACACATTTAAGTATACTGACATAAGTAAGTTGGTGGACGTTTCAGGTGACCTCCTGCAGCTTGCTGGAATTCTTGTCTGGATTGCCTAAGCAAACACTTGCTTAGTTGGCAACAAGATATCAAGTTAGTGGGGCACCTGAGACACACTTTGTCTAATTAATTGCAGTGTTTTGCCATTCTCAGTGAGAGATGAGAGGCCTTATAAGATGGTTTTGATAACAATGTCCTGGGGGTACAAGCTGCAGTTTCGTCATCGATCTCACCCTTTTCAGAGAAAGTGACTGCAGGTTTTAGATGTGTCCTTGAACCAACACAGCTGATTCAAATGGCTAAATTACCTCCTCAACATGTCTTGAAGTTCTCCAGGGGGCTGGTAATGACCTAATCATTTGATTCAGGTGTGTTGACCCAGGGTGAGATCTAAAACCTGCAGGACACCGGCCCTCGAGGCCTGGCGTTGCCTACCCCTGATATAGACAGTGCTTGAAGCAGTTATTACCTTCTTGCCATATTGGCAGAATAAATGACCTGGAAGCTGTTGCACTGTCTGCACCTGTAAACTCCAGGACACGTTTACAAATAATTTTCGTTGTTATTTGCGCTGCAGCTGCAGGTTAGGGTGGAGTTACTGTGTGTGTGTGTGTGTGTTTACAAGTAGTTTTAAACCTTGTGATCCACAAAACAGCATAACAGCAAAAGAAGAATTGACTGCGTTACAGTCAGTGCGGGAGCGGCGGCTTTGCTCGTGCGCGATTCATTTGCAGTTTGGACGCACGTGAACATCTCCTGCCCTGATAGCGGCTGGAGGAGGACTATCCTCCGCCTGTGAGCGCTTTGGCACGAGCGAGGTGCCCACGGCAGCACCCGCTGCTTGTTGAGAGTAAGAGCAACAAGCGCTTTCACGTCAAAAGTCGTCATAAATAAGCCTCCAATAACACCAGAAAAAGTCGCCAGATTTGTCGCTAGTCGCTTTTTAGAAAAAAAAACGACGGTAAGGGGGGTTTGAAAACTCCCTAAATACAGCGACAAAATCGCTAAGTTGGCAACACTGTTTTCAGGGTATTTAAAAAAATTCAAAACAAAACAAAACCGTGCATCACAATGGGTATTCTCTGAGCATGCGCAGAATTACGCACAGCTGTCATGTGACCCTTTGATCGAACAAAGGATCAAAGGCTCAAAGAGCGCTGACGTCAAATTCGAAGCCACGAAAGTCCTTAAATACCCCCTCTTCACCTTTGCAAACACAGTTTTACTTGGAACGTTTTCAGAAACAGCGAGTTGTGTTTAGCAAACCGGAAACCTTTCAGAAAGGGACTATTTTTGAACGTAAACAATTAAGCAAACATTTTTTCTTGTCGACACTTTGCATTAAGAGTTTAAAGAAATGTCAAACGAAGCATTTAATAATTCACAGTCTGACGGAGAGATTCGAGAGGAATCACAAAGACTGTATGGGTTGATGGAGAGAGAAATACCTGACCCTATGGAGCTTCAAATGAAAATTCAACAACTCCAGTTGGAGTTGAGCACCCTAAAGCGCAAAAAGAATTATTATAAAGATCATTTCCATCAGTCAAGAGATAAGCTTAAACACATGAAGGCTCAGGCTGAAAAAAATCAGACACAGGTGGCATCTCTGGAGGCTAAACTCCAGGAACAGGAAAAGAACGTTCAGACAATGCACCATGACTTTTTGGAAAAGACGGAATCTCTCATTGAGCAGAACAGCAGCATTGCTGCGGAGTTGTCTCAGATAGAAAGTGAGAGAAACGAGCAAAAAAAAGAGAACGCAGATCTCAAGGACTCTTTAGAGAGACTTGAGCAGCAAGTGGGAGAAGCTCACCATAAAACAATGAAAAAAGAAGAGATAATAGAAAAACAATATAGGGAAATATTTCACAAGACAGAACTCACAGTTGAGCTGAAAAGAGAAATTTGTACTCTTCAGCGCCGGGTGAGACAGACACTGGATGAAAAGCAGTCGCAGGTGGAATCTCTGGAGGCTAAAATGCAGGAGCAGGTTAGCACCATTCAGAGGATGTGCCGTGACTTTCACGAAAAAGAAGAATATCTCCTTAAGGAGAACAGCAGCATTGCTGCTGAGATAAACAAATTAAAAACAGCGAACACAAATCTCAAGAAACGTTTACAAAATCTTGAGTATCAAGAAAAGACAACAGAAAGTCTGACACTGAAAATATTTTGGCTGGAAGAAAAAGTCAAAAAGCAAAATTTCAAGATTGTTCATAACGAAGATCTCATAGATGAACTTTATGAACATCTTAAAATGAAAACAGAAATAATTAATAATCTTAAGGATGAGCTGAGAAGGGAGGAGGAAGAAGAAATATTAGCTGCTGTTCACAACATCACTGGTGAACCTCTGCAGCTGGAGAATCTTGCTCCTGAACCCGAGGAGCTTGTTTCTCCTGTCTCAGAACCATCTCCTGATGTGGTCCCGACACAGGAGAATCTTGCTCCTGAACCTGAGGAGCTTTTTTTTCCTGCCTTGGAACCACCTTCTGATGTGGTCCCGACACAGGAGAATCTTGCTCCTGAACCTGAGGAGCTTTTTTTTCCTGCCTTGGAACCACCTTCTGATGTGGTCCCGACACAGGACAATCTTGGTCCTCAACCCGAAGAGCTTGATTTTCCTGTCTCAGAACCATCTCCTGACGTGGTTCCGACTAGTGGTTCATGGCGTCATGGTGCTAAACGCCTACTTAAAATAGGTTTAGGTGTTGCCGCAGTAGGCCTTATTATACCTGCAGCTTACTGGGGCTTTTCAATGCTTGACAGTTATTGCCTATTTAACTCTGTCTATGGCCTCCTTGAGCCATATTGCTACCTTGGTGATGGATTAGTTCCCTTTTAAAGACTAGTAATGATGGACTGCTTTTCATCCACAGTCCAGAAAACCATACGTTGTTCATGTTAGCTAAATGCTGCTCATGTTGTCTAACTTGTGCTCTCATTTTTCTTTTCTTTTGCCTCTCACCCCCCAACCAGTCGTGACAGATGGCTGCCCCTTCCTGAGCCTGGTTCTGTCAAAGGTTTCTTCCTGTTTAAAGGGAGTTTTTCCTTTCCACTGTGCCTAGTGCTTGCTCACAGGGGATCATTTGATTGTTGGGGTTTAATTTGTTAAAAAAAAACATAACAAATTAGGTGAGGGGTTCACATAATAGAGAGCACAACAAAAACTACAATTTTTTTTAAAAATTTGTAGTTTTTGTTGTGCTCTCTATTATTTTAAAAAAATTTGTTAGTTGCAAATCAAAATAAAGACAACAGTTTCTGAAAAACATCTCTTACGGCTCTGTTTATTTGCTTAAATGAACACTTGTATTTTTTGTCATAGAAGAATATACATTGGCCTAAGTATTTAATAATTTTAAATTTAGCCCTGCGCTGCATGAGATAAACTGAGATGAGATAAACTGTAGCACAGACGGCTGTCGGCCTGGCGAGGGAAAGTTCCTCTTCAACCTCCAAACTGAACCCAGTTTGTTACTCGCAGCATCGCAAAATTAGACACAGCAATTTCTTAGAGTCTGGTTTAAGTCCTGAAATGACATCTCCTCACCTGTCACGGTTCTGGGTCAGTTTGACCCAGTATTTTGAGTTGTTATGTTTTGGTGTGTTTTTGCATTATGGATTGTTTTCTTATTCTCTTGTGGTGCTTTTGTTGGTTATGATGATGATGGATCTATGTTTTAGTTATTCTTGTTTAGGGATTAGTTCTTAGGTTTTGTGTTCTCATGTTTTTTGCTGGTTTAGTTCAGTGTCTAGTCTGTCTCTCTCTGTCCAGTCCGTGTCTTAGTTTAGTGTGTATTGTTTCCTGTTTTATTTTGAAGGATTGTGTCTTATGTCAGTGTGTCCAGCTTCGATCCCCCTGACTCGTTAGCCCCAATCTCTCCCAGCTGTGTCTCCCTCCTGTTTTCCATTCCCTGATTACTTCCCTGTGTATATTAGCCCTGTGTTTGCCCTTGTTCAGTGCTGCATCGTACCATCGGATTATGCCTGTGTGTTTTATACTGTGTTCAGTATTTTCGTTTTCACTATCCTTGTTCTGTTCATGTTTTAATTTCTCCAGCAATAAAGCTGAGGTTTTGAGTTACAATTCTGTGTTCGAGTCCTGCATTTGGATCCTCATCTCCGCCTGCTCGCACACAAAGCCCTGACGTTTCCAGCATAGAAGCATTCACAGTCATTACACTGTATGTACACTATATATGAAAAAAAGAAGAAAAACAGAAAGCCAAATAAGAAATACTTCTAAGCAGTAGAAGGTTGTTGACAGTAGCAAGCTACAGGTCTCTCAGTATCTTTCAGTATTGCTCTCCCTGAGAACCCTGTGCACAGCTAGGTTTAAGGTATTCTCAGGTATTAGAATTTAACACATTTAAGTATACTGACATAAGTAAGTTGGTGGACGTTTCAGGTGACCTCCTGCAGCTTGCTGGAATTCTTGTCTGGATTGCCTAAGCAAACACTTGCTTAGTTGGCAACAAGATATCAAGTTAGTGGGGCACCTGAGACACACTTTGTCTAATTAATTGCAGTGTTTTGCCATTCTCAGTGAGAGATGAGAGGCCTTATAAGATGGTTTTGATAACAATGTCCTGGGGGTACAAGCTGCAGTTTCGTCATCGATCTCACCCTTTTCAGAGAAAGTGACTGCAGGTTTTAGATGTGTCCTTGAACCAACACAGCTGATTCAAATGGCTAAATTACCTCCTCAACATGTCTTGAAGTTCTCCAGGGGGCTGGTAATGACCTAATCATTTGATTCAGGTGTGTTGACCCAGGGTGAGATCTAAAACCTGCAGGACACCGGCCCTCGAGGCCTGGCGTTGCCTACCCCTGATATAGACAGTGCTTGAAGCAGTTATTACCTTCTTGCCATATTGGCAGAATAAATGACCTGGAAGCTGTTGCACTGTCTGCACCTGTAAACTCCAGGACACGTTTACAAATAATTTTCGTTGTTATTTGCGCTGCAGCTGCAGGTTAGGGTGGAGTTACTGTGTGTGTGTGTGTGTGTGTGTGTGTGTGTGTGTGTGTGTGTGTGTGTGTTTACAAGTAGTTTTAAACCTTGTGATCCACAAAACAGCATAACAGCAAAAGAAGAATTGACTGCGTTACAGTCAGTGCGGGAGCGGCGGCTTTGCTCGTGCGCGATTCATTTGCAGTTTGGACGCACGTGAACATCTCCTGCCCTGATAGCGGCTGGAGGAGGACTATCCTCCGCCTGTGAGCGCTTTGGCACGAGCGAGGTGCCCACGGCAGCACCCGCTGCTTGTTGAGAGTAAGAGCAACAAGCGCTTTCACGTCAAAAGTCGTCATAAATAAGCCTCCAATAACACCAGAAAAAGTCGCCAGATTTGTCGCTAGTCGCTTTTTAGAAAAAAAAACGACGGTAAGGGGGGTTTGAAAACTCCCTAAATACAGCGACAAAATCGCTAAGTTGGCAACACTGTTTTCAGGGTATTTAAAAAAATTCAAAACAAAACAAAACCGTGCATCACAATGGGTATTCTCTGAGCATGCGCAGAATTACGCACAGCTGTCATGTGACCCTTTGATCGAACAAAGGATCAAAGGCTCAAAGAGCGCTGACGTCAAATTCGAAGCCACGAAAGTCCTTAAATACCCCCTCTTCACCTTTGCAAACACAGTTTTACTTGGAACGTTTTCAGAAACAGCGAGTTGTGTTTAGCAAACCAGAAACCTTTCAGAAAGGGACTATTTTTAAACTTAAACAATTAAGCAAACTTTTTTTCTTGTCGACACTTTGCATTAAGAGTTTAAAGAAATGTCAAACGAAGCATTTAATAATTCACAGTCTGACGGAGAGATTCGAGAGGAATCACAAAGACTGTATGGGTTGATGGAGAGAGAAATACCTGACCCTATGGAGCTTCAAATGAAAATTCAACAACTCCAGTTGGAGTTGAGCACCCTAAAGCGCAAAAAGAATTATTATAAAGATCATTTCCATCAGTCAAGAGATAAGCTTAAACACATGAAGGCTCAGGCTGAAAAAAATCAGACACAGGTGGCATCTCTGGAGGCTAAACTCCAGGAACAGGAAAAGAACGTTCAGACAATGCACCATGACTTTTTGGAAAAGACGGAATCTCTCATTGAGCAGAACAGCAGCATTGCTGCGGAGTTGTCTCAGATAGAAAGTGAGAGAAACGAGCAAAAAAAAGAGAACGCAGATCTCAAGGACTCTTTAGAGAGACTTGAGCAGCAAGTGGGAGAAGCTCACCATAAAACAATGAAAAAAGAAGAGATAATAGAAAAACAATATAGGGAAATATTTCACAAGACAGAACTCACAGTTGAGCTGAAAAGAGAAATTTGTACTCTTCAGCGCCGGGTGAGACAGACACTGGATGAAAAGCAGTCGCAGGTGGAATCTCTGGAGGCTAAAATGCAGGAGCAGGTTAGCACCATTCAGAGGATGTGCCGTGACTTTCACGAAAAAGAAGAATATCTCCTTAAGGAGAACAGCAGCATTGCTGCTGAGATAAACAAATTAAAAACAGCGAACACAAATCTCAAGAAACGTTTACAAAATCTTGAGTATCAAGAAAAGACAACAGAAAGTCTGACACTGAAAATATTTTGGCTGGAAGAAAAAGTCAAAAAGCAAAATTTCAAGATTGTTCATAACGAAGATCTCATAGATGAACTTTATGAACATCTTAAAATGAAAACAGAAATAATTAATAATCTTAAGGATGAGCTGAGAAGGGAGGAGGAAGAAGAAATATTAGCTGCTGTTCACAACATCACTGGTGAACCTCTGCAGCTGGAGAATCTTGCTCCTGAACCCGAGGAGCTTGTTTCTCCTGTCTCAGAACCATCTCCTGATGTGGTCCCGACACAGGAGAATCTTGCTCCTGAACCTGAGGAGCTTTTTTTTCCTGCCTTGGAACCACCTTCTGATGTGGTCCCGACACAGGAGAATCTTGCTCCTGAACCTGAGGAGCTTTTTTTTCCTGCCTTGGAACCACCTTCTGATGTGGTCCCGACACAGGACAATCTTGGTCCTCAACCCGAAGAGCTTGATTTTCCTGTCTCAGAACCATCTCCTGACGTGGTTCCGACTAGTGGTTCATGGCGTCATGGTGCTAAACGCCTACTTAAAATAGGTTTAGGTGTTGCCGCAGTAGGCCTTATTATACCTGCAGCTTACTGGGGCTTTTCAATGCTTGACAGTTATTGCCTATTTAACTCTGTCTATGGCCTCCTTGAGCCATATTGCTACCTTGGTGATGGATTAGTTCCCTTTTAAAGACTAGTAATGATGGACTGCTTTTCATCCACAGTCCAGAAAACCATACGTTGTTCATGTTAGCTAAATGCTGCTCATGTTGTCTAACTTGTGCTCTCATTTTTCTTTTCTTTTGCCTCTCACCCCCCAACCAGTCGTGACAGATGGCTGCCCCTTCCTGAGCCTGGTTCTGTCAAAGGTTTCTTCCTGTTTAAAGGGAGTTTTTCCTTTCCACTGTGCCTAGTGCTTGCTCACAGGGGATCATTTGATTGTTGGGGTTTAATTTGTTAAAAAAAAACATAACAAATTAGGTGAGGGGTTCACATAATAGAGAGCACAACAAAAACTACAATTTTTTTTAAAAATTTGTAGTTTTTGTTGTGCTCTCTATTATTTTAAAAAAATTTGTTAGTTGCAAATCAAAATAAAGACAACAGTTTCTGAAAAACATCTCTTACGGCTCTGTTTATTTGCTTAAATGAACACTTGTATTTTTTGTCATAGAAGAATATACATTGGCCTAAGTATTTAATAATTTTAAATTTAGCCCTGCGCTGCATGAGATAAACTGAGATGAGATAAACTGTAGCACAGACGGCTGTCGGCCTGGCGAGGGAAAGTTCCTCTTCAACCTCCAAACTGAACCCAGTTTGTTACTCGCAGCATCGCAAAATTAGACACAGCAATTTCTTAGAGTCTGGTTTAAGTCCTGAAATGACATCTCCTCACCTGTCACGGTTCTGGGTCAGTTTGACCCAGTATTTTGAGTTGTTATGTTTTGGTGTGTTTTTGCATTATGGATTGTTTTCTTATTCTCTTGTGGTGCTTTTGTTGGTTATGATGATGATGGATCTATGTTTTAGTTATTCTTGTTTAGGGATTAGTTCTTAGGTTTTGTGTTCTCATGTTTTTTGCTGGTTTAGTTCAGTGTCTAGTCTGTCTCTCTCTGTCCAGTCCGTGTCTTAGTTTAGTGTGTATTGTTTCCTGTTTTATTTTGAAGGATTGTGTCTTATGTCAGTGTGTCCAGCTTCGATCCCCCTGACTCGTTAGCCCCAATCTCTCCCAGCTGTGTCTCCCTCCTGTTTTCCATTCCCTGATTACTTCCCTGTGTATATTAGCCCTGTGTTTGCCCTTGTTCAGTGCTGCATCGTACCATCGGATTATGCCTGTGTGTTTTATACTGTGTTCAGTATTTTCGTTTTCACTATCCTTGTTCTGTTCATGTTTTAATTTCTCCAGCAATAAAGCTGAGGTTTTGAGTTACAATTCTGTGTTCGAGTCCTGCATTTGGATCCTCATCTCCGCCTGCTCGCACACAAAGCCCTGACGTTTCCAGCATAGAAGCATTCACAGTCATTACACTGTATGTACACTATATATGAAAAAAAGAAGAAAAACAGAAAGCCAAATAAGAAATACTTCTAAGCAGTAGAAGGTTGTTGACAGTAGCAAGCTACAGGTCTCTCAGTATCTTTCAGTATTGCTCTCCCTGAGAACCCTGTGCACAGCTAGGTTTAAGGTATTCTCAGGTATTAGAATTTAACACATTTAAGTATACTGACATAAGTAAGTTGGTGGACGTTTCAGGTGACCTCCTGCAGCTTGCTGGAATTCTTGTCTGGATTGCCTAAGCAAACACTTGCTTAGTTGGCAACAAGATATCAAGTTAGTGGGGCACCTGAGACACACTTTGTCTAATTAATTGCAGTGTTTTGCCATTCTCAGTGAGAGATGAGAGGCCTTATAAGATGGTTTTGATAACAATGTCCTGGGGGTACAAGCTGCAGTTTCGTCATCGATCTCACCCTTTTCAGAGAAAGTGACTGCAGGTTTTAGATGTGTCCTTGAACCAACACAGCTGATTCAAATGGCTAAATTACCTCCTCAACATGTCTTGAAGTTCTCCAGGGGGCTGGTAATGACCTAATCATTTGATTCAGGTGTGTTGACCCAGGGTGAGATCTAAAACCTGCAGGACACCGGCCCTCGAGGCCTGGCGTTGCCTACCCCTGATATAGACAGTGCTTGAAGCAGTTATTACCTTCTTGCCATATTGGCAGAATAAATGACCTGGAAGCTGTTGCACTGTCTGCACCTGTAAACTCCAGGACACGTTTACAAATAATTTTCGTTGTTATTTGCGCTGCAGCTGCAGGTTAGGGTGGAGTTACTGTGTGTGTGTGTGTGTGTGTGTTTACAAGTAGTTTTAAACCTTGTGATCCACAAAACAGCATAACAGCAAAAGAAGAATTGACTGCGTTACAGTCAGTGCGGGAGCGGCGGCTTTGCTCGTGCGCGATTCATTTGCAGTTTGGACGCACGTGAACATCTCCTGCCCTGATAGCGGCTGGAGGAGGACTATCCTCCGCCTGTGAGCGCTTTGGCACGAGCGAGGTGCCCACGGCAGCACCCGCTGCTTGTTGAGAGTAAGAGCAACAAGCGCTTTCACGTCAAAAGTCGTCATAAATAAGCCTCCAATAACACCAGAAAAAGTCGCCAGATTTGTCGCTAGTCGCTTTTTAGAAAAAAAAAAACGACGGTAAGGGGGGTTTGAAAACTCCCTAAATACAGCGACAAAATCGCTAAGTTGGCAACACTGTTTTCAGGGTATTTAAAAAAATTCAAAACAAAACAAAACCGTGCATCACAATGGGTATTCTCTGAGCATGCGCAGAATTACGCACAGCTGTCATGTGACCCTTTGATGAACAAAGGATCAAAGGCTCAAAGAGCGCTGACGTCAAATTCGAAGCCACGAAAGTCCTTAAATACCCCCTCTTCACCTTTGCAAACACAGTTTTACTTGGAACGTTTTCAGAAACAGCGAGTTGTGTTTAGCAAACCAGAAACCTTTCAGAAAGGGACTATTTTTAAACTTAAACAATTAAGCAAACATTTTTTCTTGTCGACACTTTGCATTAAGAGTTTAAAGAAATGTCAAACGAAGCATTTAATAATTCACAGTCTGACGGAGAGATTCGAGAGGAATCACAAAGACTGTATGGGTTGATGGAGAGAGAAATACCTGACCCTATGGAGCTTCAAATGAAAATTCAACAACTCCAGTTGGAGTTGAGCACCCTAAAGCGCAAAAAGAATTATTATAAAGATCATTTCCATCAGTCAAGAGATAAGCTTAAACACATGAAGGCTCAGGCTGAAAAAAATCAGACACAGGTGGCATCTCTGGAGGCTAAACTCCAGGAACAGGAAAAGAACGTTCAGACAATGCACCATGACTTTTTGGAAAAGACGGAATCTCTCATTGAGCAGAACAGCAGCATTGCTGCGGAGTTGTCTCAGATAGAAAGTGAGAGAAACGAGCAAAAAAAAGAGAACGCAGATCTCAAGGACTCTTTAGAGAGACTTGAGCAGCAAGTGGGAGAAGCTCACCATAAAACAATGAAAAAAGAAGAGATAATAGAAAAACAATATAGGGAAATATTTCACAAGACAGAACTCACAGTTGAGCTGAAAAGAGAAATTTGTACTCTTCAGCGCCGGGTGAGACAGACACTGGATGAAAAGCAGTGGCAGGTGGAATCTCTGGAGGCTAAAATGCAGGAGCAGGTTAGCACCATTCAGAGGATGTGCCGTGACTTTCACGAAAAAGAAGAATATCTCCTTAAGGAGAACAGCAGCATTGCTGCTGAGATAAACAAATTAAAAACAGCGAACACAAATCTCAAGAAACGTTTACAAAATCTTGAGTATCAAGAAAAGACAACAGAAAGTCTGACACTGAAAATATTTTGGCTGGAAGAAAAAGTCAAAAAGCAAAATTTCAAGATTGTTCATAACGAAGATCTCATAGATGAACTTTATGAACATCTTAAAATGAAAAGAGAAATAATTAATAATCTTAAGGATGAGCTGAGAAGGGAGGAGGAAGAAGAAATATTAGCTGCTGTTCACAACATCACTGGTGAACCTCTGCAGCTGGAGAATCTTGCTCCTGAACCCGAGGAGCTTGTTTCTCCTGTCTCAGAACCATCTCCTGATGTGGTCCCGACACAGGAGAATCTTGCTCCTGAACCTGAGGAGCTTTTTTTTCCTGCCTTGGAACCACCTTCTGATGTGGTCCCGACACAGGACAATCTTGGTCCTCAACCCGAAGAGCTTGATTTTCCTGTCTCAGAACCATCTCCTGACGTGGTTCCGACTAGTGGTTCATGGCGTCATGGTGCTAAACGCCTACTTAAAATAGGTTTAGGTGTTGCCGCAGTAGGCCTTATTATACCTGCAGCTTACTGGGGCTTTTCAATGCTTGACAGTTATTGCCTATTTAACTCTGTCTATGGCCTCCTTGAGCCATATTGCTACCTTGGTGATGGATTAGTTCCCTTTTAAAGACTAGTAATGATGGACTGCTTTTCATCCACAGTCCAGAAAACCATACGTTGTTCATGTTAGCTAAATGCTGCTCATGTTGTCTAACTTGTGCTCTCATTTTTCTTTTCTTTTGCCTCTCACCCCCCAACCAGTCGTGACAGATGGCTGCCCCTTCCTGAGCCTGGTTCTGTCAAAGGTTTCTTCCTGTTTAAAGGGAGTTTTTCCTTTCCACTGTGCCTAGTGCTTGCTCACAGGGGATCATTTGATTGTTGGGGTTTAATTTGTTAAAAAAAAACATAACAAATTAGGTGAGGGGTTCACATAATAGAGAGCACAACAAAAACTACAAATTTTTTTTTAAAATTTGTAGTTTTTGTTGTGCTCTCTATTATTTTAAAAAAATTTGTTAGTTGCAAATCAAAATAAAGACAACAGTTTCTGAAAAACATCTCTTACGGCTCTGTTTATTTGCTTAAATGAACACTTGTATTTTTTGTCATAGAAGAATATACATTGGCCTAAGTATTTAATAATTTTAAATTTAGCCCTGCGCTGCATGAGATAAACTGAGATGAGATAAACTGTAGCACAGACGGCTGTCGGCCTGGCGAGGGAAAGTTCCTCTTCAACCTCCAAACTGAACCCAGTTTGTTACTCGCAGCATCGCAAAATTAGACACAGCAATTTCTTAGAGTCTGGTTTAAGTCCTGAAATGACATCTCCTCACCTGTCACGGTTCTGGGTCAGTTTGACCCAGTATTTTGAGTTGTTATGTTTTGGTGTGTTTTTGCATTATGGATTGTTTTCTTATTCTCTTGTGGTGCTTTTGTTGGTTATGATGATGATGGTGATGATGATGATGATGGTGATGATGATGATGATGATGATGATGGTAATTATTAATCTATGTTTTAGTTATTCTTGTTTAGGGATTAGTTCTTAGGTTTTGTGTTCTCATGTTTTTTGCTGGTTTAGTTCAGTGTCTAGTCTGTCTCTCTCTGTCCAGTCCGTGTCTTAGTTTAGTGTGTATTGTTTCCTGTTTTATTTTGAAGGATTGTGTCTTATGTCAGTGTGTCCAGCTTCGATCCCCTGACTCGTTAGCCCCTGTGTCTCCCTCCTGTTTTCCATTCCCTGATTACTTCCCTGTGTATATTAGCCCTGTGTTTGCCCTTGTTCAGTGCTGCATCGTACCATCGGATTATGCCTGTGTGTTTTATACTGTGTTCAGTATTTTCGTTTTCACTATCCTTGTTCTGTTCATGTTTTAATTTCTCCAGCAATAAAGCTGAGGTTTTGAGTTACAATTCTGTGTTCGAGTCCTGCATTTGGATCCTCATCTCCGCCTGCTCGCACACAAAGCCCTGACGTTTCCAGCATAGAAGCATTCACAGTCATTACACTGTATGTACACTATATATGAAAAAAAGAAGAAAAACAGAAAGCCAAATAAGAAATACTTCTAAGCAGTAGAAGGTTGTTGACAGTAGCAAGCTACAGGTCTCTCAGTATCTTTCAGTATTGCTCTCCCTGAGAACCCTGTGCACAGCTAGGTTTAAGGTATTCTCAGGTATTAGAATTTAACACATTTAAGTATACTGACATAAGTAAGTTGGTGGACGTTTCAGGTGACCTCCTGCAGCTTGCTGGAATTCTTGTCTGGATTGCCTAAGCAAACACTTGCTTAGTTGGCAACAAGATATCAAGTTAGTGGGGCACCTGAGACACACTTTGTCTAATTAATTGCAGTGTTTTGCCATTCTCAGTGAGAGATGAGAGGCCTTATAAGATGGTTTTGATAACAATGTCCTGGGGGTACAAGCTGCAGTTTCGTCATCGATCTCACCCTTTTCAGAGAAAGTGACTGCAGGTTTTAGATGTGTCCTTGAACCAACACAGCTGATTCAAATGGCTAAATTACCTCCTCAACATGTCTTGAAGTTCTCCAGGGGGCTGGTAATGAACTAATCATTTGATTCAGGTGTGTTGACCCAGGGTGAGATCTAAAACCTGCAGGACACCGGCCCTCGAGGCCTGGCGTTGCCTACCCCTGATATAGACAGTGCTTGAAGCAGTTATTACCTTCTTGCCATATTGGCAGAATAAATGACCTGGAAGCTGTTGCACTGTCTGCACCTGTAAACTCCAGGACACGTTTACAAATAATTTTCGTTGTTATTTGCGCTGCAGCTGCAGGTTAGGGTGGAGTTACTGTGTGTGTGTGTGTGTGTGTGTGTGTGTGTGTTTACAAGTAGTTTTAAACCTTGTGATCCACAAAACAGCATAACAGCAAAAGAAGAATTGACTGCGTTACAGTCAGTGCGGGAGCGGCGGCTTTGCTCGTGCGCGATTCATTTGCAGTTTGGACGCACGTGAACATCTCCTGCCCTGATAGCGGCTGGAGGAGGACTATCCTCCGCCTGTGAGCGCTTTGGCACGAGCGAGGTGCCCACGGCAGCACCCGCTGCTTGTTGAGAGTAAGAGCAACAAGCGCTTTCACGTCAAAAGTCGTCATAAATAAGCCTCCAATAACACCAGAAAAAGTCGCCAGATTTGTCGCTAGTCGCTTTTTAGAAAAAAAAAAACGACGGTAAGGGGGGTTTGAAAACTCCCTAAATACAGCGACAAAATCGCTAAGTTGGCAACACTGTTTTCAGGGTATTTAAAAAAATTCAAAACAAAACAAAACCGTGCATCACAATGGGTATTCTCTGAGCATGCGCAGAATTACGCACAGCTGTCATGTGACCCTTTGATCGAACAAAGGATCAAAGGCTCAAAGAGCGCTGACGTCAAATTCGAAGCCACGAAAGTCCTTAAATACCCCCTCTTCACCTTTGCAAACACAGTTTTACTTGGAACGTTTTCAGAAACAGCGAGTTGTGTTTAGCAAACCAGAAACCTTTCAGAAAGGGACTATTTTTAAACTTAAACAATTAAGCAAACATTTTTTCTTGTCGACACTTTGCATTAAGAGTTTAAAGAAATGTCAAACGAAGCATTTAATAATTCACAGTCTGACGGAGAGATTCGAGAGGAATCACAAAGACTGTATGGGTTGATGGAGAGAGAAATACCTGACCCTATGGAGCTTCAAATGAAAATTCAACAACTCCAGTTGGAGTTGAGCACCCTAAAGCGCAAAAAGAATTATTATAAAGATCATTTCCATCAGTCAAGAGATAAGCTTAAACACATGAAGGCTCAGGCTGAAAAAAATCAGACACAGGTGGCATCTCTGGAGGCTAAACTCCAGGAACAGGAAAAGAACGTTCAGACAATGCACCATGACTTTTTGGAAAAGACGGAATCTCTCATTGAGCAGAACAGCAGCATTGCTGCGGAGTTGTCTCAGATAGAAAGTGAGAGAAACGAGCAAAAAAAAGAGAACGCAGATCTCAAGGACTCTTTAGAGAGACTTGAGCAGCAAGTGGGAGAAGCTCACCATAAAACAATGAAAAAAGAAGAGATAATAGAAAAACAATATAGGGAAATATTTCACAAGACAGAACTCACAGTTGAGCTGAAAAGAGAAATTTGTACTCTTCAGCGCCGGGTGAGACAGACACTGGATGAAAAGCAGTCGCAGGTGGAATCTCTGGAGGCTAAAATGCAGGAGCAGGTTAGCACCATTCAGAGGATGTGCCGTGACTTTCACGAAAAAGAAGAATATCTCCTTAAGGAGAACAGCAGCATTGCTGCTGAGATAAACAAATTAAAAACAGCGAACACAAATCTCAAGAAACGTTTACAAAATCTTGAGTATCAAGAAAAGACAACAGAAAGTCTGACACTGAAAATATTTTGGCTGGAAGAAAAAGTCAAAAAGCAAAATTTCAAGATTGTTCATAACGAAGATCTCATAGATGAACTTTATGAACATCTTAAAATGAAAACAGAAATAATTAATAATCTTAAGGATGAGCTGAGAAGGGAGGAGGAAGAAGAAATATTAGCTGCTGTTCACAACATCACTGGTGAACCTCTGCAGCTGGAGAATCTTGCTCCTGAACCCGAGGAGCTTGTTTCTCCTGTCTCAGAACCATCTCCTGATGTGGTCCCGACACAGGAGAATCTTGCTCCTGAACCTGAGGAGCTTTTTTTTCCTGCCTTGGAACCACCTTCTGATGTGGTCCCGACACAGGAGAATCTTGCTCCTGAACCTGAGGAGCTTTTTTTTCCTGCCTTGGAACCACCTTCTGATGTGGTCCCGACACAGGACAATCTTGGTCCTCAACCCGAAGAGCTTGATTTTCCTGTCTCAGAACCATCTCCTGACGTGGTTCCGACTAGTGGTTCATGGCGTCATGGTGCTAAACGCCTACTTAAAATAGGTTTAGGTGTTGCCGCAGTAGGCCTTATTATACCTGCAGCTTACTGGGGCTTTTCAATGCTTGACAGTTATTGCCTATTTAACTCTGTCTATGGCCTCCTTGAGCCATATTGCTACCTTGGTGATGGATTAGTTCCCTTTTAAAGACTAGTAATGATGGACTGCTTTTCATCCACAGTCCAGAAAACCATACGTTGTTCATGTTAGCTAAATGCTGCTCATGTTGTCTAACTTGTGCTCTCATTTTTCTTTTCTTTTGCCTCTCACCCCCCAACCAGTCGTGACAGATGGCTGCCCCTTCCTGAGCCTGGTTCTGTCAAAGGTTTCTTCCTGTTTAAAGGGAGTTTTTCCTTTCCACTGTGCCTAGTGCTTGCTCACAGGGGATCATTTGATTGTTGGGGTTTAATTTGTTAAAAAAAAACATAACAAATTAGGTGAGGGGTTCACATAATAGAGAGCACAACAAAAACTACAAATTTTTTTTTAAAATTTGTAGTTTTTGTTGTGCTCTCTATTATTTTAAAAAAATTTGTTAGTTGCAAATCAAAATAAAGACAACAGTTTCTGAAAAACATCTCTTACGGCTCTGTTTATTTGCTTAAATGAACACTTGTATTTTTTGTCATAGAAGAATATACATTGGCCTAAGTATTTAATAATTTTAAATTTAGCCCTGCGCTGCATGAGATAAACTGAGATGAGATAAACTGTAGCACAGACGGCTGTCGGCCTGGCGAGGGAAAGTTCCTCTTCAACCTCCAAACTGAACCCAGTTTGTTACTCGCAGCATCGCAAAATTAGACACAGCAATTTCTTAGAGTCTGGTTTAAGTCCTGAAATGACATCTCCTCACCTGTCACGGTTCTGGGTCAGTTTGACCCAGTATTTTGAGTTGTTATGTTTTGGTGTGTTTTTGCATTATGGATTGTTTTCTTATTCTCTTGTGGTGCTTTTGTTGGTTATGATGATGATGGTGATTATTAATCTATGTTTTAGTTATTCTTGTTTAGGGATTAGTTCTTAGGTTTTGTGTTCTCATGTTTTTTGCTGGTTTAGTTCAGTGTCTAGTCTGTCTCTCTCTGTCCAGTCCGTGTCTTAGTTTAGTGTGTATTGTTTCCTGTTTTATTTTGAAGGATTGTGTCTTATGTCAGTGTGTCCAGCTTCGATCCCCTGACTCGTTAGCCCCAATCTCTCCCAGCTGTGTCTCCCTCCTGTTTTCCATTCCCTGATTACTTCCCTGTGTATATTAGCCCTGTGTTTGCCCTTGTTCAGTGCTGCATCGTACCATCGGATTATGCCTGTGTGTTTTATACTGTGTTCAGTATTTTCGTTTTCACTATCCTTGTTCTGTTCATGTTTTAATTTCTCCAGCAATAAAGCTGAGGTTTTGAGTTACAATTCTGTGTTCGAGTCCTGCATTTGGATCCTCATCTCCGCCTGCTCGCACACAAAGCCCTGACGTTTCCAGCATAGAAGCATTCACAGTCATTACACTGTATGTACACTATATATGAAAAAAAGAAGAAAAACAGAAAGCCAAATAAGAAATACTTCTAAGCAGTAGAAGGTTGTTGACAGTAGCAAGCTACAGGTCTCTCAGTATCTTTCAGTATTGCTCTCCCTGAGAACCCTGTGCACAGCTAGGTTTAAGGTATTCTCAGGTATTAGAATTTAACACATTTAAGTATACTGACATAAGTAAGTTGGTGGACGTTTCAGGTGACCTCCTGCAGCTTGCTGGAATTCTTGTCTGGATTGCCTAAGCAAACACTTGCTTAGTTGGCAACAAGATATCAAGTTAGTGGGGCACCTGAGACACACTTTGTCTAATTAATTGCAGTGTTTTGCCATTCTCAGTGAGAGATGAGAGGCCTTATAAGATGGTTTTGATAACAATGTCCTGGGGGTACAAGCTGCAGTTTCGTCATCGATCTCACCCTTTTCAGAGAAAGTGACTGCAGGTTTTAGATGTGTCCTTGAACCAACACAGCTGATTCAAATGGCTAAATTACCTCCTCAACATGTCTTGAAGTTCTCCAGGGGGCTGGTAATGAACTAATCATTTGATTCAGGTGTGTTGACCCAGGGTGAGATCTAAAACCTGCAGGACACCGGCCCTCGAGGCCTGGCGTTGCCTACCCCTGATATAGACAGTGCTTGAAGCAGTTATTACCTTCTTGCCATATTGGCAGAATAAATGACCTGGAAGCTGTTGCACTGTCTGCACCTGTAAACTCCAGGACACGTTTACAAATAATTTTCGTTGTTATTTGCGCTGCAGCTGCAGGTTAGGGTGGAGTTACTGTGTGTGTGTGTGTGTGTGTGTGTGTGTGTGTGTGTTTACAAGTAGTTTTAAACCTTGTGATCCACAAAACAGCATAACAGCAAAAGAAGAATTGACTGCGTTACAGTCAGTGCGGGAGCGGCGGCTTTGCTCGTGCGCGATTCATTTGCAGTTTGGACGCACGTGAACATCTCCTGCCCTGATAGCGGCTGGAGGAGGACTATCCTCCGCCTGTGAGCGCTTTGGCACGAGCGAGGTGCCCACGGCAGCACCCGCTGCTTGTTGAGAGTAAGAGCAACAAGCGCTTTCACGTCAAAAGTCGTCATAAATAAGCCTCCAATAACACCAGAAAAAGTCGCCAGATTTGTCGCTAGTCGCTTTTTAGAAAAAAAAACGACGGTAAGGGGGGTTTGAAAACTCCCTAAATACAGCGACAAAATCGCTAAGTTGGCAACACTGTTTTCAGGGTATTTAAAAAAATTCAAAACAAAACAAAACCGTGCATCACAATGGGTATTCTCTGAGCATGCGCAGAATTACGCACAGCTGTCATGTGACCCTTTGATCGATCAAAGGCTCAAAGAGCGCTGACGTCAAATTCGAAGCCACGAAAGTCCTTAAATACCCCCTCTTCACCTTTGCAAACACAGTTTTACTTGGAACGTTTTCAGAAACAGCGAGTTGTGTTTAGCAAACCAGAAACCTTTCAGAAAGGGACTATTTTTAAACTTAAACAATTAAGCAAACATTTTTTCTTGTCGACACTTTGCATTAAGAGTTTAAAGAAATGTCAAACGAAGCATTTAATAATTCACAGTCTGACGGAGAGATTCGAGAGGAATCACAAAGACTGTATGGGTTGATGGAGAGAGAAATACCTGACCCTATGGAGCTTCAAATGAAAATTCAACAACTCCAGTTGGAGTTGAGCACCCTAAAGCGCAAAAAGAATTATTATAAAGATCATTTCCATCAGTCAAGAGATAAGCTTAAACACATGAAGGCTCAGGCTGAAAAAAATCAGACACAGGTGGCATCTCTGGAGGCTAAACTCCAGGAACAGGAAAAGAACGTTCAGACAATGCACCATGACTTTTTGGAAAAGACGGAATCTCTCATTGAGCAGAACAGCAGCATTGCTGCGGAGTTGTCTCAGATAGAAAGTGAGAGAAACGAGCAAAAAAAAGAGAACGCAGATCTCAAGGACTCTTTAGAGAGACTTGAGCAGCAAGTGGGAGAAGCTCACCATAAAACAATGAAAAAAGAAGAGATAATAGAAAAACAATATAGGGAAATATTTCACAAGACAGAACTCACAGTTGAGCTGAAAAGAGAAATTTGTACTCTTCAGCGCCGGGTGAGACAGACACTGGATGAAAAGCAGTCGCAGGTGGAATCTCTGGAGGCTAAAATGCAGGAGCAGGTTAGCACCATTCAGAGGATGTGCTGTGACTTTCACGAAAAAGAAGAATATCTCCTTAAGGAGAACAGCAGCATTGCTGCTGAGATAAACAAATTAAAAACAGCGAACACAAATCTCAAGAAACGTTTACAAAATCTTGAGTATCAAGAAAAGACAACAGAAAGTCTGACACTGAAAATATTTTGGCTGGAAGAAAAAGTCAAAAAGCAAAATTTCAAGATTGTTCATAACGAAGATCTCATAGATGAACTTTATGAACATCTTAAAATGAAAACAGAAATAATTAATAATCTTAAGGATGAGCTGAGAAGGGAGGAGGAAGAAGAAATATTAGCTGCTGTTCACAACATCACTGGTGAACCTCTGCAGCTGGAGAATCTTGCTCCTGAACCCGAGGAGCTTGTTTCTCCTGTCTCAGAACCATCTCCTGATGTGGTCCCGACACAGGAGAATCTTGCTCCTGAACCTGAGGAGCTTTTTTTTCCTGCCTTGGAACCACCTTCTGATGTGGTCCCGACACAGGACAATCTTGGTCCTCAACCCGAAGAGCTTGATTTTCCTGTCTCAGAACCATCTCCTGACGTGGTTCCGACTAGTGGTTCATGGCGTCATGGTGCTAAACGCCTACTTAAAATAGGTTTAGGTGTTGCCGCAGTAGGCCTTATTATACCTGCAGCTTACTGGGGCTTTTCAATGCTTGACAGTTATTGCCTATTTAACTCTGTCTATGGCCTCCTTGAGCCATATTGCTACCTTGGTGATGGATTAGTTCCCTTTTAAAGACTAGTAATGATGGACTGCTTTTCATCCACAGTCCAGAAAACCATACGTTGTTCATGTTAGCTAAATGCTGCTCATGTTGTCTAACTTGTGCTCTCATTTTTCTTTTCTTTTGCCTCTCACCCCCCAACCAGTCGTGACAGATGGCTGCCCCTTCCTGAGCCTGGTTCTGTCAAAGGTTTCTTCCTGTTTAAAGGGAGTTTTTCCTTTCCACTGTGCCTAGTGCTTGCTCACAGGGGATCATTTGATTGTTGGGGTTTAATTTGTTAAAAAAAAACATAACAAATTAGGTGAGGGGTTCACATAATAGAGAGCACAACAAAAACTACAAATTTTTTTTTAAAATTTGTAGTTTTTGTTGTGCTCTCTATTATTTTAAAAAAATTTGTTAGTTGCAAATCAAAATAAAGACAACAGTTTCTGAAAAACATCTCTTACGGCTCTGTTTATTTGCTTAAATGAACACTTGTATTTTTTGTCATAGAAGAATATACATTGGCCTAAGTATTTAATAATTTTAAATTTAGCCCTGCGCTGCATGAGATAAACTGAGATGAGATAAACTGTAGCACAGACGGCTGTCGGCCTGGCGAGGGAAAGTTCCTCTTCAACCTCCAAACTGAACCCAGTTTGTTACTCGCAGCATCGCAAAATTAGACACAGCAATTTCTTAGAGTCTGGTTTAAGTCCTGAAATGACATCTCCTCACCTGTCACGGTTCTGGGTCAGTTTGACCCAGTATTTTGAGTTGTTATGTTTTGGTGTGTTTTTGCATTATGGATTGTTTTCTTATTCTCTTGTGGTGCTTTTGTTGGTTATGATGATGATGGTGATTATTAATCTATGTTTTAGTTATTCTTGTTTAGGGATTAGTTCTTAGGTTTTGTGTTCTCATGTTTCTTGCTGGTTTAGTTCAGTGTCTAGTCTGTCTCTCTCTGTCCAGTCCGTGTCTTAGTTTAGTGTGTATTGTTTCCTGTTTTATTTTGAAGGATTGTGTCTTATGTCAGTGTGTCCAGCTTCGATCCCCTGACTCGTTAGCCCCAATCTCTCCCAGCTGTGTCTCCCTCCTGTTTTCCATTCCCTGATTACTTCCCTGTGTATATTAGCCCTGTGTTTGCCCTTGTTCAGTGCTGCATCGTACCATCGGATTATGCCTGTGTGTTTTATACTGTGTTCAGTAGTTTCGTTTTCACTATCCTTGTTCTGTTCATGTTTTAATTTCTCCAGCAATAAAGCTGAGGTTTTGAGTTACAATTCTGTGTTCGAGTCCTGCATTTGGATCCTCATCTCCGCCTGCTCGCACACAAAGCCCTGACGTTTCCAGCATAGAAGCATTCACAGTCATTACACTGTATGTACACTATATATGAAAAAAAGAAGAAAAACAGAAAGCCAAATAAGAAATACTTCTAAGCAGTAGAAGGTTGTTGACAGTAGCAAGCTACAGGTCTCTCAGTATCTTTCAGTATTGCTCTCCCTGAGAACCCTGTGCACAGCTAGGTTTAAGGTATTCTCAGGTATTAGAATTTAACACATTTAAGTATACTGACATAAGTAAGTTGGTGGACGTTTCAGGTGACCTCCTGCAGCTTGCTGGAATTCTTGTCTGGATTGCCTAAGCAAACACTTGCTTAGTTGGCAACAAGATATCAAGTTAGTGGGGCACCTGAGACACACTTTGTCTAATTAATTGCAGTGTTTTGCCATTCTCAGTGAGAGATGAGAGGCCTTATAAGATGGTTTTGATAACAATGTCCTGGGGGTACAAGCTGCAGTTTCGTCATCGATCTCACCCTTTTCAGAGAAAGTGACTGCAGGTTTTAGATGTGTCCTTGAACCAACACAGCTGATTCAAATGGCTAAATTACCTCCTCAACATGTCTTGAAGTTCTCCAGGGGGCTGGTAATGACCTAATCATTTGATTCAGGTGTGTTGACCCAGGGTGAGATCTAAAACCTGCAGGACACCGGCCCTCGAGGCCTGGCGTTGCCTACCCCTGATATAGACAGTGCTTGAAGCAGTTATTACCTTCTTGCCATATTGGCAGAATAAATGACCTGGAAGCTGTTGCACTGTCTGCACCTGTAAACTCCAGGACACGTTTACAAATAATTTTCGTTGTTATTTGCGCTGCAGCTGCAGGTTAGGGTGGAGTTACTGTGTGTGTGTGTGTGTGTGTGTACAAGTAGTTTTAAACCTTGTGATCCACAAAACAGCATAACAGCAAAAGAAGAATTGACTGCGTTACAGTCAGTGCGGGAGCGGCGGCTTTGCTCGTGCGCGATTCATTTGCAGTTTGGACGCACGTGAACATCTCCTGCCCTGATAGCGGCTGGAGGAGGACTATCCTCCGCCTGTGAGCGCTTTGGCACGAGCGAGGTGCCCACAGCAGCACCCGCTGCTTGTTGAGAGTAAGAGCAACAAGCGCTTTCACGTCAAAAGTCGTCATAAATAAGCCTCCAATAACACCAGAAAAAGTCGCCAGATTTGTCGCTAGTCGCTTTTTAGAAAAAAAAAACGACGGTAAGGGGGGTTTGAAAACTCCCTAAATACAGCGACAAAATCGCTAAGTTGGCAACACTGTTTTCAGGGTATTTAAAAAAAATTCAAAACAAAACAAAACCGTGCATCACAATGGGTATTCTCTGAGCATGCGCAGAATTACGCACAGCTGTCATGTGACCCTTTGATGAACAAAGGATCAAAGGCTCAAAGAGCGCTGACGTCAAATTCGAAGCCACGAAAGTCCTTAAATACCCCCTCTTCACCTTTGCAAACACAGTTTTACTTGGAACGTTTTCAGAAACAGCGAGTTGTGTTTAGCAAACCAGAAACCTTTCAGAAAGGGACTATTTTTAAACTTAAACAATTAAGCAAACTTTTTTTCTTGTCGACACTTTGCATTAAGAGTTTAAAGAAATGTCAAACGAAGCATTTAATAATTCACAGTCTGACGGAGAGATTCGAGAGGAATCACAAAGACTGTATGGGTTGATGGAGAGAGAAATACCTGACCCTATGGAGCTTCAAATGAAAATTCAACAACTCCAGTTGGAGTTGAGCACCCTAAAGCGCAAAAAGAATTATTATAAAGATCATTTCCATCAGTCAAGAGATAAGCTTAAACACATGAAGGCTCAGGCTGAAAAAAATCAGACACAGGTGGCATCTCTGGAGGCTAAACTCCAGGAACAGGAAAAGAACGTTCAGACAATGCACCATGACTTTTTGGAAAAGACGGAATCTCTCATTGAGCAGAACAGCAGCATTGCTGCGGAGTTGTCTCAGATAGAAAGTGAGAGAAACGAGCAAAAAAAAGAGAACGCAGATCTCAAGGACTCTTTAGAGAGACTTGAGCAGCAAGTGGGAGAAGCTCACCATAAAACAATGAAAAAAGAAGAGATAATAGAAAAACAATATAGGGAAATATTTCACAAGACAGAACTCACAGTTGAGCTGAAAAGAGAAATTTGTACTCTTCAGCGCCGGGTGAGACAGACACTGGATGAAAAGCAGTGGCAGGTGGAATCTCTGGAGGCTAAAATGCAGGAGCAGGTTAGCACCATTCAGAGGATGTGCCGTGACTTTCACGAAAAAGAAGAATATCTCCTTAAGGAGAACAGCAGCATTGCTGCTGAGATAAACAAATTAAAAACAGCGAACACAAATCTCAAGAAACGTTTACAAAATCTTGAGTATCAAGAAAAGACAACAGAAAGTCTGACACTGAAAATATTTTGGCTGGAAGAAAAAGTCAAAAAGCAAAATTTCAAGATTGTTCATAACGAAGATCTCATAGATGAACTTTATGAACATCTTAAAATGAAAACAGAAATAATTAATAATCTTAAGGATGAGCTGAGAAGGGAGGAGGAAGAAGAAATATTAGCTGCTGTTCACAACATCACTGGTGAACCTCTGCAGCTGGAGAATCTTGCTCCTGAACCCGAGGAGCTTGTTTCTCCTGTCTCAGAACCATCTCCTGATGTGGTCCCGACACAGGAGAATCTTGCTCCTGAACCTGAGGAGCTTTTTTTTCCTGCCTTGAAACCACCTTCTGATGTGGTCCCGACACAGGAGAATCTTGCTCCTGAACCTGAGGAGCTTTTTTTTCCTGCCTTGGAACCACCTTCTGATGTGGTCCCGACACAGGACAATCTTGGTCCTCAACCCGAAGAGCTTGATTTTCCTGTCTCAGAACCATCTCCTGACGTGGTTCCGACTAGTGGTTCATGGCGTCATGGTGCTAAACGCCTACTTAAAATAGGTTTAGGTGTTGCCGCAGTAGGCCTTATTATACCTGCAGCTTACTGGGGCTTTTCAATGCTTGACAGTTATTGCCTATTTAACTCTGTCTATGGCCTCCTTGAGCCATATTGCTACCTTGGTGATGGATTAGTTCCCTTTTAAAGACTAGTAATGATGGACTGCTTTTCATCCACAGTCCAGAAAACCATACGTTGTTCATGTTAGCTAAATGCTGCTCATGTTGTCTAACTTGTGCTCTCATTTTTCTTTTCTTTTGCCTCTCACCCCCCAACCAGTCGTGACAGATGGCTGCCCCTTCCTGAGCCTGGTTCTGTCAAAGGTTTCTTCCTGTTTAAAGGGAGTTTTTCCTTTCCACTGTGCCTAGTGCTTGCTCACAGGGGATCATTTGATTGTTGGGGTTTAATTTGTTAAAAAAAAAACATAACAAATTAGGTGAGGGGTTCACATAATAGAGAGCACAACAAAAACTACAAATTTTTTTTTAAAATTTGTAGTTTTTGTTGTGCTCTCTATTATTTTAAAAAAATTTGTTAGTTGCAAATCAAAATAAAGACAACAGTTTCTGAAAAACATCTCTTACGGCTCTGTTTATTTGCTTAAATGAACACTTGTATTTTTTGTCATAGAAGAATATACATTGGCCTAAGTATTTAATAATTTTAAATTTAGCCCTGCGCTGCATGAGATAAACTGAGATGAGATAAACTGTAGCACAGACGGCTGTCGGCCTGGCGAGGGAAAGTTCCTCTTCAACCTCCAAACTGAACCCAGTTTGTTACTCGCAGCATCGCAAAATTAGACACAGCAATTTCTTAGAGTCTGGTTTAAGTCCTGAAATGACATCTCCTCACCTGTCACGGTTCTGGGTCAGTTTGACCCAGTATTTTGAGTTGTTATGTTTTGGTGTGTTTTTGCATTATGGATTGTTTTCTTATTCTCTTGTGGTGCTTTTGTTGGTTATGATGATGATGGTGATTATTAATCTATGTTTTAGTTATTCTTGTTTAGGGATTAGTTCTTAGGTTTTGTGTTCTCATGTTTCTTGCTGGTTTAGTTCAGTGTCTAGTCTGTCTCTCTCTGTCCAGTCCGTGTCTTAGTTTAGTGTGTATTGTTTCCTGTTTTATTTTGAAGGATTGTGTCTTATGTCAGTGTGTCCAGCTTCGATCCCCTGACTCGTTAGCCCCAATCTCTCCCAGCTGTGTCTCCCTCCTGTTTTCCATTCCCTGATTACTTCCCTGTGTATATTAGCCCTGTGTTTGCCCTTGTTCAGTGCTGCATCGTACCATCGGATTATGCCTGTGTGTTTTATACTGTGTTCAGTATTTCATGTGTAAAACATGTGTTCATGTTTTAATTTCTCCAGCAATAAAGCTGAGGTTTTGAGTTACAATTCTGTGTTCGAGTCCTGCATTTGGATCCTCATCTCCGCCTGCTCGCACACAAAGCCCTGACGTTTCCAGCATAGAAGCATTCACAGTCATTACACTGTATGTACACTATATGTGAAAAAAAGAAGAAAAACAGAAAGCCAAATAAGAAATACTTCTAAGCAGTAGAAGGTTGTTGACAGTAGCAAGCTACAGGTCTCTCAGTATCTTTCAGTATTGCTCTCCCTGAGAACCCTGTGCACAGCTAGGTTTAAGGTATTCTCAGGTATTAGAATTTAACACATTTAAGTATACTGACATAAGTAAGTTGGTGGACGTTTCAGGTGACCTCCTGCAGCTTGCTGGAATTCTTGTCTGGATTGCCTAAGCAAACACTTGCTTAGTTGGCAACAAGATATCAAGTTAGTGGGGCACCTGAGACACACTTTGTCTAATTAATTGCAGTGTTTTGCCATTCTCAGTGAGAGATGAGAGGCCTTATAAGATGGTTTTGATAACAATGTCCCGGGGGTACAAGCTGCAG
The DNA here is from genome assembly GCF_051167445.1 of Perissodus microlepis. Lineage (NCBI taxonomy): Eukaryota > Metazoa > Chordata > Actinopteri > Cichliformes > Cichlidae > Perissodus > Perissodus microlepis. The sequence continues at coordinate 7,743,079 of NC_140467.1, forward strand.
TTTCGTCATCGATCTCACCCTTTTCAGAGAAAGTGACTGCAGGTTTTAGATGTGTCCTTGAACCAACACAGCTGATTCAAATGGCTAAATTACCTCCTCAACATGTCTTGAAGTTCTCCAGGGGGCTGGTAATGACCTAATCAGTTGATTCAGGTGTGTTGACCCAGGGTGAGATCTAAAACCTGCAGGACACCGGCCCTCGAGGCCTGGCGTTGCCTACCCCTGATATAGACAGTGCTTGAAGCAGTTATTACCTTCTTGCCATATTGGCAGAATAAATGACCTGGAAGCTGTTGCACTGTCTGCACCTGTAAACTCCAGGACACGTTTACAAATAATTTTCGTTGTTATTTGCGCTGCAGCTGCAGGTTAGGGTGGAGTTACTGTGTGTGTGTGTGTGTGTTTACAAGTAGTTTTAAACCTTGTGATCCACAAAACAGCATAACAGCAAAAGAAGAATTGACTGCGTTACAGTCAGTGCGGGAGCGGCGGCTTTGCTCGTGCGCGATTCATTTGCAGTTTGGACGCACGTGAACATCTCCTGCCCTGATAGCGGCTGGAGGAGGACTATCCTCCGCCTGTGAGCGCTTTGGCACGAGCGAGGTGCCCACGGCAGCACCCGCTGCTTGTTGAGAGTAAGAGCAACAAGCGCTTTCACGTCAAAAGTCGTCATAAATAAGCCTCCAATAACACCAGAAAAAGTCGCCAGATTTGTCGCTAGTCGCTTTTTAGAAAAAAAAAAACGACGGTAAGGGGGGTTTGAAAACTCCCTAAATACAGCGACAAAATCGCTAAGTTGGCAACACTGTTTTCAGGGTATTTAAAAAAATTCAAAACAAAACAAAACCGTGCATCACAATGGGTATTCTCTGAGCATGCGCAGAATTACGCACAGCTGTCATGTGACCCTTTGATCGAACAAAGGATCAAAGGCTCAAAGAGCGCTGACGTCAAATTCGAAGCCACGAAAGTCCTTAAATACCCCCTCTTCACCTTTGCAAACACAGTTTTACTTGGAACGTTTTCAGAAACAGCGAGTTGTGTTTAGCAAACCAGAAACCTTTCAGAAAGGGACTATTTTTAAACTTAAACAATTAAGCAAACATTTTTTCTTGTCGACACTTTGCATTAAGAGTTTAAAGAAATGTCAAACGAAGCATTTAATAATTCACAGTCTGACGGAGAGATTCGAGAGGAATCACAAAGACTGTATGGGTTGATGGAGAGAGAAATACCTGACCCTATGGAGCTTCAAATGAAAATTCAACAACTCCAGTTGGAGTTGAGCACCCTAAAGCGCAAAAAGAATTATTATAAAGATCATTTCCATCAGTCAAGAGATAAGCTTAAACACATGAAGGCTCAGGCTGAAAAAAATCAGACACAGGTGGCATCTCTGGAGGCTAAACTCCAGGAACAGGAAAAGAACGTTCAGACAATGCACCATGACTTTTTGGAAAAGACGGAATCTCTCATTGAGCAGAACAGCAGCATTGCTGCGGAGTTGTCTCAGATAGAAAGTGAGAGAAACGAGCAAAAAAAAGAGAACGCAGATCTCAAGGACTCTTTAGAGAGACTTGAGCAGCAAGTGGGAGAAGCTCACCATAAAACAATGAAAAAAGAAGAGATAATAGAAAAACAATATAGGGAAATATTTCACAAGACAGAACTCACAGTTGAGCTGAAAAGAGAAATTTGTACTCTTCAGCGCCGGGTGAGACAGACACTGGATGAAAAGCAGTGGCAGGTGGAATCTCTGGAGGCTAAAATGCAGGAGCAGGTTAGCACCATTCAGAGGATGTGCTGTGACTTTCACGAAAAAGAAGAATATCTCCTTAAGGAGAACAGCAGCATTGCTGCTGAGATAAACAAATTAAAAACAGCGAACACAAATCTCAAGAAACGTTTACAAAATCTTGAGTATCAAGAAAAGACAACAGAAAGTCTGACACTGAAAATATTTTGGCTGGAAGAAAAAGTCAAAAAGCAAAATTTCAAGATTGTTCATAACGAAGATCTCATAGATGAACTTTATGAACATCTTAAAATGAAAACAGAAATAATTAATAATCTTAAGGATGAGCTGAGAAGGGAGGAGGAAGAAGAAATATTAGCTGCTGTTCACAACATCACTGGTGAACCTCTGCAGCTGGAGAATCTTGCTCCTGAACCCGAGGAGCTTGTTTCTCCTGTCTCAGAACCATCTCCTGATGTGGTCCCGACACAGGAGAATCTTGCTCCTGAACCTGAGGAGCTTTTTTTTCCTGCCTTGGAACCACCTTCTGATGTGGTCCCGACACAGGAGAATCTTGCTCCTGAACCTGAGGAGCTTTTTTTTCCTGCCTTGGAACCACCTTCTGATGTGGTCCCGACACAGGACAATCTTGGTCCTCAACCCGAAGAGCTTGATTTTCCTGTCTCAGAACCATCTCCTGACGTGGTTCCGACTAGTGGTTCATGGCGTCATGGTGCTAAACGCCTACTTAAAATAGGTTTAGGTGTTGCCGCAGTAGGCCTTATTATACCTGCAGCTTACTGGGGCTTTTCAATGCTTGACAGTTATTGCCTATTTAACTCTGTCTATGGCCTCCTTGAGCCATATTGCTACCTTGGTGATGGATTAGTTCCCTTTTAAAGACTAGTAATGATGGACTGCTTTTCATCCACAGTCCAGAAAACCATACGTTGTTCATGTTAGCTAAATGCTGCTCATGTTGTCTAACTTGTGCTCTCATTTTTCTTTTCTTTTGCCTCTCACCCCCCAACCAGTCGTGACAGATGGCTGCCCCTTCCTGAGCCTGGTTCTGTCAAAGGTTTCTTCCTGTTTAAAGGGAGTTTTTCCTTTCCACTGTGCCTAGTGCTTGCTCACAGGGGATCATTTGATTGTTGGGGTTTAATTTGTTAAAAAAAAACATAACAAATTAGGTGAGGGGTTCACATAATAGAGAGCACAACAAAAACTACAAATTTTTTTTTTAAATTTGTAGTTTTTGTTGTGCTCTCTATTATTTAAAAAAAATTTGTTAGTTGCAAATCAAAATAAAGACAACAGTTTCTGAAAAACATCTCTTACGGCTCTGTTTATTTGCTTAAATGAACACTTGTATTTTTTGTCATAGAAGAATATACATTGGCCTAAGTATTTAATAATTTTAAATTTAGCCCTGCGCTGCATGAGATAAACTGAGATGAGATAAACTGTAGCACAGACGGCTGTCGGCCTGGCGAGGGAAAGTTCCTCTTCAACCTCCAAACTGAACCCAGTTTGTTACTCGCAGCATCGCAAAATTAGACACAGCAATTTCTTAGAGTCTGGTTTAAGTCCTGAAATGACATCTCCTCACCTGTCACGGTTCTGGGTCAGTTTGACCCAGTATTTTGAGTTGTTATGTTTTGGTGTGTTTTTGCATTATGGATTGTTTTCTTATTCTCTTGTGGTGCTTTTGTTGGTTATGATGATGATGGTGATTATTAATCTATGTTTTAGTTATTCTTGTTTAGGGATTAGTTCTTAGGTTTTGTGTTCTCATGTTTCTTGCTGGTTTAGTTCAGTGTCTAGTCTGTCTCTCTCTGTCCAGTCCGTGTCTTAGTTTAGTGTGTATTGTTTCCTGTTTTATTTTGAAGGATTGTGTCTTATGTCAGTGTGTCCAGCTTCGATCCCCTGACTCGTTAGCCCCAATCTCTCCCAGCTGTGTCTCCCTCCTGTTTTCCATTCCCTGATTACTTCCCTGTGTATATTAGCCCTGTGTTTGCCCTTGTTCAGTGCTGCATCGTACCATCGGATTATGCCTGTGTGTTTTATACTGTGTTCAGTATTTCATGTGTAAAACATGTGTTCATGTTTTAATTTCTCCAGCAATAAAGCTGAGGTTTTGAGTTACAATTCTGTGTTCGAGTCCTGCATTTGGATCCTCATCTCCGCCTGCTCGCACACAAAGCCCTGACGTTTCCAGCATAGAAGCATTCACAGTCATTACACTGTATGTACACTATATATGAAAAAAAGAAGAAAAACAGAAAGCCAAATAAGAAATACTTCTAAGCAGTAGAAGGTTGTTGACAGTAGCAAGCTACAGGTCTCTCAGTATCTTTCAGTATTGCTCTCCCTGAGAACCCTGTGCACAGCTAGGTTTAAGGTATTCTCAGGTATTAGAATTTAACACATTTAAGTATACTGACATAAGTAAGTTGGTGGACGTTTCAGGTGACCTCCTGCAGCTTGCTGGAATTCTTGTCTGGATTGCCTAAGCAAACACTTGCTTAGTTGGCAACAAGATATCAAGTTAGTGGGGCACCTGAGACACACTTTGTCTAATTAATTGCAGTGTTTTGCCATTCTCAGTGAGAGATGAGAGGCCTTATAAGATGGTTTTGATAACAATGTCCTGGGGGTACAAGCTGCAGTTTCGTCATCGATCTCACCCTTTTCAGAGAAAGTGACTGCAGGTTTTAGATGTGTCCTTGAACCAACACAGCTGATTCAAATGGCTAAATTACCTCCTCAACATGTCTTGAAGTTCTCCAGGGGGCTGGTAATGACCTAATCATTTGATTCAGGTGTGTTGACCCAGGGGGAGATCTAAAACCTGCAGGACACCGGCCCTCGAGGCCTGGCGTTGCCTACCCCTGATATAGACAGTGCTTGAAGCAGTTATTACCTTCTTGCCATATTGGCAGAATAAATGACCTGGAAGCTGTTGCACTGTCTGCACCTGTAAACTCCAGGACACGTTTACAAATAATTTTCGTTGTTATTTGCGCTGCAGCTGCAGGTTAGGGTGGAGTTACTGTGTGTGTGTGTGTGTGTGTGTGTGTGTGTTTACAAGTAGTTTTAAACCTTGTGATCCACAAAACAGCATAACAGCAAAAGAAGAATTGACTGCGTTACAGTCAGTGCGGGAGCGGCGGCTTTGCTCGTGCGCGATTCATTTGCAGTTTGGACGCACGTGAACATCTCCTGCCCTGATAGCGGCTGGAGGAGGACTATCCTCCGCCTGTGAGCGCTTTGGCACGAGCGAGGTGCCCACGGCAGCACCCGCTGCTTGTTGAGAGTAAGAGCAACAAGCGCTTTCACGTCAAAAGTCGTCATAAATAAGCCTCCAATAACACCAGAAAAAGTCGCCAGATTTGTCGCTAGTCGCTTTTTAGAAAAAAAAAACGACGGTAAGGGGGGTTTGAAAACTCCCTAAATACAGCGACAAAATCGCTAAGTTGGCAACACTGTTTTCAGGGTATTTAAAAAAATTCAAAACAAAACAAAACCGTGCATCACAATGGGTATTCTCTGAGCATGCGCAGAATTACGCACAGCTGTCATGTGACCCTTTGATCGAACAAAGGATCAAAGGCTCAAAGAGCGCTGACGTCAAATTCGAAGCCACGAAAGTCCTTAAATACCCCCTCTTCACCTTTGCAAACACAGTTTTACTTGGAACGTTTTCAGAAACAGCGAGTTGTGTTTAGCAAACCAGAAACCTTTCAGAAAGGGACTATTTTTAAACTTAAACAATTAAGCAAACATTTTTTCTTGTCGACACTTTGCATTAAGAGTTTAAAGAAATGTCAAACGAAGCATTTAATAATTCACAGTCTGACGGAGAGATTCGAGAGGAATCACAAAGACTGTATGGGTTGATGGAGAGAGAAATACCTGACCCTATGGAGCTTCAAATGAAAATTCAACAACTCCAGTTGGAGTTGAGCACCCTAAAGCGCAAAAAGAATTATTATAAAGATCATTTCCATCAGTCAAGAGATAAGCTTAAACACATGAAGGCTCAGGCTGAAAAAAATCAGACACAGGTGGCATCTCTGGAGGCTAAACTCCAGGAACAGGAAAAGAACGTTCAGACAATGCACCATGACTTTTTGGAAAAGACGGAATCTCTCATTGAGCAGAACAGCAGCATTGCTGCGGAGTTGTCTCAGATAGAAAGTGAGAGAAACGAGCAAAAAAAAGAGAACGCAGATCTCAAGGACTCTTTAGAGAGACTTGAGCAGCAAGTGGGAGAAGCTCACCATAAAACAATGAAAAAAGAAGAGATAATAGAAAAACAATATAGGGAAATATTTCACAAGACAGAACTCACAGTTGAGCTGAAAAGAGAAATTTGTACTCTTCAGCGCCGGGTGAGACAGACACTGGATGAAAAGCAGTGGCAGGTGGAATCTCTGGAGGCTAAAATGCAGGAGCAGGTTAGCACCATTCAGAGGATGTGCTGTGACTTTCACGAAAAAGAAGAATATCTCCTTAAGGAGAACAGCAGCATTGCTGCTGAGATAAACAAATTAAAAACAGCGAACACAAATCTCAAGAAACGTTTACAAAATCTTGAGTATCAAGAAAAGACAACAGAAAGTCTGACACTGAAAATATTTTGGCTGGAAGAAAAAGTCAAAAAGCAAAATTTCAAGATTGTTCATAACGAAGATCTCATAGATGAACTTTATGAACATCTTAAAATGAAAACAGAAATAATTAATAATCTTAAGGATGAGCTGAGAAGGGAGGAGGAAGAAGAAATATTAGCTGCTGTTCACAACATCACTGGTGAACCTCTGCAGCTGGAGAATCTTGCTCCTGAACCCGAGGAGCTTGTTTCTCCTGTCTCAGAACCATCTCCTGATGTGGTCCCGACACAGGAGAATCTTGCTCCTGAACCTGAGGAGCTTTTTTTTCCTGCCTTGGAACCACCTTCTGATGTGGTCCCGACACAGGAGAATCTTGCTCCTGAACCTGAGGAGCTTTTTTTTCCTGCCTTGGAACCACCTTCTGATGTGGTCCCGACACAGGACAATCTTGGTCCTCAACCCGAAGAGCTTGATTTTCCTGTCTCAGAACCATCTCCTGACGTGGTTCCGACTAGTGGTTCATGGCGTCATGGTGCTAAACGCCTACTTAAAATAGGTTTAGGTGTTGCCGCAGTAGGCCTTATTATACCTGCAGCTTACTGGGGCTTTTCAATGCTTGACAGTTATTGCCTATTTAACTCTGTCTATGGCCTCCTTGAGCCATATTGCTACCTTGGTGATGGATTAGTTCCCTTTTAAAGACTAGTAATGATGGACTGCTTTTCATCCACAGTCCAGAAAACCATACGTTGTTCATGTTAGCTAAATGCTGCTCATGTTGTCTAACTTGTGCTCTCATTTTTCTTTTCTTTTGCCTCTCACCCCCCAACCAGTCGTGACAGATGGCTGCCCCTTCCTGAGCCTGGTTCTGTCAAAGGTTTCTTCCTGTTTAAAGGGAGTTTTTCCTTTCCACTGTGCCTAGTGCTTGCTCACAGGGGATCATTTGATTGTTGGGGTTTAATTTGTTAAAAAAAAACATAACAAATTAGGTGAGGGGTTCACATAATAGAGAGCACAACAAAAACTACAAATTTTTTTTTAAAATTTGTAGTTTTTGTTGTGCTCTCTATTATTTTAAAAAAATTTGTTAGTTGCAAATCAAAATAAAGACAACAGTTTCTGAAAAACATCTCTTACGGCTCTGTTTATTTGCTTAAATGAACACTTGTATTTTTTGTCATAGAAGAATATACATTGGCCTAAGTATTTAATAATTTTAAATTTAGCCCTGCGCTGCATGAGATAAACTGAGATGAGATAAACTGTAGCACAGACGGCTGTCGGCCTGGCGAGGGAAAGTTCCTCTTCAACCTCCAAACTGAACCCAGTTTGTTACTCGCAGCATCGCAAAATTAGACACAGCAATTTCTTAGAGTCTGGTTTAAGTCCTGAAATGACATCTCCTCACCTGTCACGGTTCTGGGTCAGTTTGACCCAGTATTTTGAGTTGTTATGTTTTGGTGTGTTTTTGCATTATGGATTGTTTTCTTATTCTCTTGTGGTGCTTTTGTTGGTTATGATGATGATGGTGATTATTAATCTATGTTTTAGTTATTCTTGTTTAGGGATTAGTTCTTAGGTTTTGTGTTCTCATGTTTCTTGCTGGTTTAGTTCAGTGTCTAGTCTGTCTCTCTCTGTCCAGTCCGTGTCTTAGTTTAGTGTGTATTGTTTCCTGTTTTATTTTGAAGGATTGTGTCTTATGTCAGTGTGTCCAGCTTCGATCCCCTGACTCGTTAGCCCCAATCTCTCCCAGCTGTGTCTCCCTCCTGTTTTCCATTCCCTGATTACTTCCCTGTGTATATTAGCCCTGTGTTTGCCCTTGTTCAGTGCTGCATCGTACCATCGGATTATGCCTGTGTGTTTTATACTGTGTTCAGTATTTTCGTTTTCACTATCCTTGTTCTGTTCATGTTTTAATTTCTCCAGCAATAAAGCTGAGGTTTTGAGTTACAATTCTGTGTTCGAGTCCTGCATTTGGATCCTCATCTCCGCCTGCTCGCACACAAAGCCCTGACGTTTCCAGCATAGAAGCATTCACAGTCATTACACTGTATGTACACTATATATGAAAAAAAGAAGAAAAACAGAAAGCCAAATAAGAAATACTTCTAAGCAGTAGAAGGTTGTTGACAGTAGCAAGCTACAGGTCTCTCAGTATCTTTCAGTATTGCTCTCCCTGAGAACCCTGTGCACAGCTAGGTTTAAGGTATTCTCAGGTATTAGAATTTAACACATTTAAGTATACTGACATAAGTAAGTTGGTGGACGTTTCAGGTGACCTCCTGCAGCTTGCTGGAATTCTTGTCTGGATTGCCTAAGCAAACACTTGCTTAGTTGGCAACAAGATATCAAGTTAGTGGGGCACCTGAGACACACTTTGTCTAATTAATTGCAGTGTTTTGCCATTCTCAGTGAGAGATGAGAGGCCTTATAAGATGGTTTTGATAACAATGTCCTGGGGGTACAAGCTGCAGTTTCGTCATCGATCTCACCCTTTTCAGAGAAAGTGACTGCAGGTTTTAGATGTGTCCTTGAACCAACACAGCTGATTCAAATGGCTAAATTACCTCCTCAACATGTCTTGAAGTTCTCCAGGGGGCTGGTAATGACCTAATCATTTGATTCAGGTGTGTTGACCCAGGGTGAGATCTAAAACCTGCAGGACACCGGCCCTCGAGGCCTGGCGTTGCCTACCCCTGATATAGACAGTGCTTGAAGCAGTTATTACCTTCTTGCCATATTGGCAGAATAAATGACCTGGAAGCTGTTGCACTGTCTGCACCTGTAAACTCCAGGACACGTTTACAAATAATTTTCGTTGTTATTTGCGCTGCAGCTGCAGGTTAGGGTGGAGTTACTGTGTGTGTGTGTGTGTGTTTACAAGTAGTTTTAAACCTTGTGATCCACAAAACAGCATAACAGCAAAAGAAGAATTGACTGCGTTACAGTCAGTGCGGGAGCGGCGGCTTTGCTCGTGCGCGATTCATTTGCAGTTTGGACGCACGTGAACATCTCCTGCCCTGATAGCGGCTGGAGGAGGACTATCCTCCGCCTGTGAGCGCTTTGGCACGAGCGAGGTGCCCACGGCAGCACCCGCTGCTTGTTGAGAGTAAGAGCAACAAGCGCTTTTACGTCAAAAGTCGTCATAAATAAGCCTCCAATAACACCAGAAAAAGTCGCCAGATTTGTCGCTAGTCGCTTTTTAGAAAAAAAAAACGACGGTAAGGGGGGTTTGAAAACTCCCTAAATACAGCGACAAAATCGCTAAGTTGGCAACACTGTTTTCAGGGTATTTAAAAAAATTCAAAACAAAACAAAACCGTGCATCACAATGGGTATTCTCTGAGCATGCGCAGAATTACGCACAGCTGTCATGTGACCCTTTGATCGAACAAAGGATCAAAGGCTCAAAGAGCGCTGACGTCAAATTCGAAGCCACGAAAGTCCTTAAATACCCCCTCTTCACCTTTGCAAACACAGTTTTACTTGGAACGTTTTCAGAAACAGCGAGTTGTGTTTAGCAAACCAGAAACCTTTCAGAAAGGGACTATTTTTAAACTTAAACAATTAAGCAAACATTTTTTCTTGTCGACACTTTGCATTAAGAGTTTAAAGAAATGTCAAACGAAGCATTTAATAATTCACAGTCTGACGGAGAGATTCGAGAGGAATCACAAAGACTGTATGGGTTGATGGAGAGAGAAATACCTGACCCTATGGAGCTTCAAATGAAAATTCAACAACTCCAGTTGGAGTTGAGCACCCTAAAGCGCAAAAAGAATTATTATAAAGATCATTTCCATCAGTCAAGAGATAAGCTTAAACACATGAAGGCTCAGGCTGAAAAAAATCAGACACAGGTGGCATCTCTGGAGGCTAAACTCCAGGAACAGGAAAAGAACGTTCAGACAATGCACCATGACTTTTTGGAAAAGACGGAATCTCTCATTGAGCAGAACAGCAGCATTGCTGCGGAGTTGTCTCAGATAGAAAGTGAGAGAAACGAGCAAAAAAAAGAGAACGCAGATCTCAAGGACTCTTTAGAGAGACTTGAGCAGCAAGTGGGAGAAGCTCACCATAAAACAATGAAAAAAGAAGAGATAATAGAAAAACAATATAGGGAAATATTTCACAAGACAGAACTCACAGTTGAGCTGAAAAGAGAAATTTGTACTCTTCAGCGCCGGGTGAGACAGACACTGGATGAAAAGCAGTGGCAGGTGGAATCTCTGGAGGCTAAAATGCAGGAGCAGGTTAGCACCATTCAGAGGATGTGCTGTGACTTTCACGAAAAAGAAGAATATCTCCTTAAGGAGAACAGCAGCATTGCTGCTGAGATAAACAAATTAAAAACAGCGAACACAAATCTCAAGAAACGTTTACAAAATCTTGAGTATCAAGAAAAGACAACAGAAAGTCTGACACTGAAAATATTTTGGCTGGAAGAAAAAGTCAAAAAGCAAAATTTCAAGATTGTTCATAACGAAGATCTCATAGATGAACTTTATGAACATCTTAAAATGAAAACAGAAATAATTAATAATCTTAAGGATGAGCTGAGAAGGGAGGAGGAAGAAGAAATATTAGCTGCTGTTCACAACATCACTGGTGAACCTCTGCAGCTGGAGAATCTTGCTCCTGAACCCGAGGAGCTTGTTTCTCCTGTCTCAGAACCATCTCCTGATGTGGTCCCGACACAGGAGAATCTTGCTCCTGAACCTGAGGAGCTTTTTTTTCCTGCCTTGGAACCACCTTCTGATGTGGTCCCGACACAGGAGAATCTTGCTCCTGAACCTGAGGAGCTTTTTTTTCCTGCCTTGGAACCACCTTCTGATGTGGTCCCGACACAGGACAATCTTGGTCCTCAACCCGAAGAGCTTGATTTTCCTGTCTCAGAACCATCTCCTGACGTGGTTCCGACTAGTGGTTCATGGCGTCATGGTGCTAAACGCCTACTTAAAATAGGTTTAGGTGTTGCCGCAGTAGGCCTTATTATACCTGCAGCTTACTGGGGCTTTTCAATGCTTGACAGTTATTGCCTATTTAACTCTGTCTATGGCCTCCTTGAGCCATATTGCTACCTTGGTGATGGATTAGTTCCCTTTTAAAGACTAGTAATGATGGACTGCTTTTCATCCACAGTCCAGAAAACCATACGTTGTTCATGTTAGCTAAATGCTGCTCATGTTGTCTAACTTGTGCTCTCATTTTTCTTTTCTTTTGCCTCTCACCCCCCAACCAGTCGTGACAGATGGCTGCCCCTTCCTGAGCCTGGTTCTGTCAAAGGTTTCTTCCTGTTTAAAGGGAGTTTTTCCTTTCCACTGTGCCTAGTGCTTGCTCACAGGGGATCATTTGATTGTTGGGGTTTAATTTGTTAAAAAAAAACATAACAAATTAGGTGAGGGGTTCACATAATAGAGAGCACAACAAAAACTACAAATTTTTTTTAAAATTTGTAGTTTTTGTTGTGCTCTCTATTATTTTAAAAAAAATTTGTTAGTTGCAAATCAAAATAAAGACAACAGTTTCTGAAAAACATCTCTTACGGCTCTGTTTATTTGCTTAAATGAACACTTGTATTTTTTGTCATAGAAGAATATACATTGGCCTAAGTATTTAATAATTTTAAATTTAGCCCTGCGCTGCATGAGATAAACTGAGATGAGATAAACTGTAGCACAGACGGCTGTCGGCCTGGCGAGGGAAAGTTCCTCTTCAACCTCCAAACTGAACCCAGTTTGTTACTCGCAGCATCGCAAAATTAGACACAGCAATTTCTTAGAGTCTGGTTTAAGTCCTGAAATGACATCTCCTCACCTGTCACGGTTCTGGGTCAGTTTGACCCAGTATTTTGAGTTGTTATGTTTTGGTGTGTTTTTGCATTATGGATTGTTTTCTTATTCTCTTGTGGTGCTTTTGTTGGTTATGATGATGATGGTGATTATTAATCTATGTTTTAGTTATTCTTGTTTAGGGATTAGTTCTTAGGTTTTGTGTTCTCATGTTTCTTGCTGGTTTAGTTCAGTGTCTAGTCTGTCTCTCTCTGTCCAGTCCGTGTCTTAGTTTAGTGTGTATTGTTTCCTGTTTTATTTTGAAGGATTGTGTCTTATGTCAGTGTGTCCAGCTTCGATCCCCTGACTCGTTAGCCCCAATCTCTCCCAGCTGTGTCTCCCTCCTGTTTTCCATTCCCTGATTACTTCCCTGTGTATATTAGCCCTGTGTTTGCCCTTGTTCAGTGCTGCATCGTACCATCGGATTATGCCTGTGTGTTTTATACTGTGTTCAGTATTTTCGTTTTCACTATCCTTGTTCTGTTCATGTTTTAATTTCTCCAGCAATAAAGCTGAGGTTTTGAGTTACAATTCTGTGTTCGAGTCCTGCATTTGGATCCTCATCTCCGCCTGCTCGCACACAAAGCCCTGACGTTTCCAGCATAGAAGCATTCACAGTCATTACACTGTATGTACACTATATATGAAAAAAAGAAGAAAAACAGAAAGCCAAATAAGAAATACTTCTAAGCAGTAGAAGGTTGTTGACAGTAGCAAGCTACAGGTCTCTCAGTATCTTTCAGTATTGCTCTCCCTGAGAACCCTGTGCACAGCTAGGTTTAAGGTATTCTCAGGTATTAGAATTTAACACATTTAAGTATACTGACATAAGTAAGTTGGTGGACGTTTCAGGTGACCTCCTGCAGCTTGCTGGAATTCTTGTCTGGATTGCCTAAGCAAACACTTGCTTAGTTGGCAACAAGATATCAAGTTAGTGGGGCACCTGAGACACACTTTGTCTAATTAATTGCAGTGTTTTGCCATTCTCAGTGAGAGATGAGAGGCCTTATAAGATGGTTTTGATAACAATGTCCTGGGGGTACAAGCTGCAGTTTCGTCATCGATCTCACCCTTTTCAGAGAAAGTGACTGCAGGTTTTAGATGTGTCCTTGAACCAACACAGCTGATTCAAATGGCTAAATTACCTCCTCAACATGTCTTGAAGTTCTCCAGGGGGCTGGTAATGACCTAATCATTTGATTCAGGTGTGTTGACCCAGGGTGAGATCTAAAACCTGCAGGACACCGGCCCTCGAGGCCTGGCGTTGCCTACCCCTGATATAGACAGTGCTTGAAGCAGTTATTACCTTCTTGCCATATTGGCAGAATAAATGACCTGGAAGCTGTTGCACTGTCTGCACCTGTAAACTCCAGGACACGTTTACAAATAATTTTCGTTGTTATTTGCGCTGCAGCTGCAGGTTAGGGTGGAGTTACTGTGTGTGTGTGTGTGTGTGTGTGTGTTTACAAGTAGTTTTAAACCTTGTGATCCACAAAACAGCATAACAGCAAAAGAAGAATTGACTGCGTTACAGTCAGTGCGGGAGCGGCGGCTTTGCTCGTGCGCGATTCATTTGCAGTTTGGACGCACGTGAACATCTCCTGCCCTGATAGCGGCTGGAGGAGGACTATCCTCCGCCTGTGAGCGCTTTGGCACGAGCGAGGTGCCCACGGCAGCACCCGCTGCTTGTTGAGAGTAAGAGCAACAAGCGCTTTCACGTCAAAAGTCGTCCTAAATAAGCCTCCAATAACACCAGAAAAAGTCGCCAGATTTGTCGCTAGTCGCTTTTTAGAAAAAAAAAAACGACGGTAAGGGGGGTTTGAAAACTCCCTAAATACAGCGACAAAATCGCTAAGTTGGCAACACTGTTTTCAGGGTATTTAAAAAAATTCAAAACAAAACAAAACCGTGCATCACAATGGGTATTCTCTGAGCATGCGCAGAATTACGCGCAGCTGTCATGTGACCCTTTGATCGAACAAAGGATCAAAGGCTCAAAGAGCGCTGACGTCAAATTCGAAGCCACGAAAGTCCTTAAATACCCCCTCTTCACCTTTGCAAACACAGTTTTACTTGGAACGTTTTCAGAAACAGCGAGTTGTGTTTAGCAAACCAGAAACCTTTCAGAAAGGGACTATTTTTAAACTTAAACAATTAAGCAAACATTTTTTCTTGTCGACACTTTGCATTAAGAGTTTAAAGAAATGTCAAACGAAACATTTAATAATTCACAGTCTGACGGAGAGATTCGAGAGGAATCACAAAGACTGTATGGGTTGATGGAGAGAGAAATACCTGACCCTATGGAGCTTCAAATGAAAATTCAACAACTCCAGTTGGAGTTGAGCACCCTAAAGCGCAAAAAGAATTATTATAAAGATCATTTCCATCAGTCAAGAGATAAGCTTAAACACATGAAGGCTCAGGCTGAAAAAAATCAGACACAGGTGGCATCTCTGGAGGCTAAACTCCAGGAACAGGAAAAGAACGTTCAGACAATGCACCATGACTTTTTGGAAAAGACGGAATCTCTCATTGAGCAGAACAGCAGCATTGCTGCGGAGTTGTCTCAGATAGAAAGTGAGAGAAACGAGCAAAAAAAAGAGAACGCAGATCTCAAGGACTCTTTAGAGAGACTTGAGCAGCAAGTGGGAGAAGCTCACCATAAAACAATGAAAAAAGAAGAGATAATAGAAAAACAATATAGGGAAATATTTCACAAGACAGAACTCACAGTTGAGCTGAAAAGAGAAATTTGTACTCTTCAGCGCCGGGTGAGACAGACACTGGATGAAAAGCAGTGGCAGGTGGAATCTCTGGAGGCTAAAATGCAGGAGCAGGTTAGCACCATTCAGAGGATGTGCTGTGACTTTCACGAAAAAGAAGAATATCTCCTTAAGGAGAACAGCAGCATTGCTGCTGAGATAAACAAATTAAAAACAGCGAACACAAATCTCAAGAAACGTTTACAAAATCTTGAGTATCAAGAAAAGACAACAGAAAGTCTGACACTGAAAATATTTTGGCTGGAAGAAAAAGTCAAAAAGCAAAATTTCAAGATTGTTCATAACGAAGATCTCATAGATGAACTTTATGAACATCTTAAAATGAAAACAGAAATAATTAATAATCTTAAGGATGAGCTGAGAAGGGAGGAGGAAGAAGAAATATTAGCTGCTGTTCACAACATCACTGGTGAACCTCTGCAGCTGGAGAATCTTGCTCCTGAACCCGAGGAGCTTGTTTCTCCTGTCTCAGAACCATCTCCTGATGTGGTCCCGACACAGGAGAATCTTGCTCCTGAACCTGAGGAGCTTTTTTTTCCTGCCTTGGAACCACCTTCTGATGTGGTCCCGACACAGGAGAATCTTGCTCCTGAACCTGAGGAGCTTTTTTTTCCTGCCTTGGAACCACCTTCTGATGTGGTCCCGACACAGGACAATCTTGGTCCTCAACCCGAAGAGCTTGATTTTCCTGTCTCAGAACCATCTCCTGACGTGGTTCCGACTAGTGGTTCATGGCGTCATGGTGCTAAACGCCTACTTAAAATAGGTTTAGGTGTTGCCGCAGTAGGCCTTATTATACCTGCAGCTTACTGGGGCTTTTCAATGCTTGACAGTTATTGCCTATTTAACTCTGTCTATGGCCTCCTTGAGCCATATTGCTACCTTGGTGATGGATTAGTTCCCTTTTAAAGACTAGTAATGATGGACTGCTTTTCATCCACAGTCCAGAAAACCATACGTTGTTCATGTTAGCTAAATGCTGCTCATGTTGTCTAACTTGTGCTCTCATTTTTCTTTTCTTTTGCCTCTCACCCCCCAACCAGTCGTGACAGATGGCTGCCCCTTCCTGAGCCTGGTTCTGTCAAAGGTTTCTTCCTGTTTAAAGGGAGTTTTTCCTTTCCACTGTGCCTAGTGCTTGCTCACAGGGGATCATTTGATTGTTGGGGTTTAATTTGTTAAAAAAAAACATAACAAATTAGGTGAGGGGTTCACATAATAGAGAGCACAACAAAAACTACAAATTTTTTTTTAAAATTTGTAGTTTTTGTTGTGCTCTCTATTATTTTAAAAAAATTTGTTAGTTGCAAATCAAAATAAAGACAACAGTTTCTGAAAAACATCTCTTACGGCTCTGTTTATTTGCTTAAATGAACACTTGTATTTTTTGTCATAGAAGAATATACATTGGCCTAAGTATTTAATAATTTTAAATTTAGCCCTGCGCTGCATGAGATAAACTGAGATGAGATAAACTGTAGCACAGACGGCTGTCGGCCTGGCGAGGGAAAGTTCCTCTTCAACCTCCAAACTGAACCCAGTTTGTTACTCGCAGCATCGCAAAATTAGACACAGCAATTTCTTAGAGTCTGGTTTAAGTCCTGAAATGACATCTCCTCACCTGTCACGGTTCTGGGTCAGTTTGACCCAGTATTTTGAGTTGTTATGTTTTGGTGTGTTTTTGCATTATGGATTGTTTTCTTATTCTCTTGTGGTGCTTTTGTTGGTTATGATGATGATGGTGATTATTAATCTATGTTTTAGTTATTCTTGTTTAGGGATTAGTTCTTAGGTTTTGTGTTCTCATGTTTCTTGCTGGTTTAGTTCAGTGTCTAGTCTGTCTCTCTCTGTCCAGTCCGTGTCTTAGTTTAGTGTGTATTGTTTCCTGTTTTATTTTGAAGGATTGTGTCTTATGTCAGTGTGTCCAGCTTCGATCCCCTGACTCGTTAGCCCCAATCTCTCCCAGCTGTGTCTCCCTCCTGTTTTCCATTCCCTGATTACTTCCCTGTGTATATTAGCCCTGTGTTTGCCCTTGTTCAGTGCTGCATCGTACCATCGGATTATGCCTGTGTGTTTTATACTGTGTTCAGTATTTTCGTTTTCACTATCCTTGTTCTGTTCATGTTTTAATTTCTCCAGCAATAAAGCTGAGGTTTTGAGTTACAATTCTGTGTTCGAGTCCTGCATTTGGATCCTCATCTCCGCCTGCTCGCACACAAAGCCCTGACGTTTCCAGCATAGAAGCATTCACAGTCATTACACTGTATGTACACTATATATGAAAAAAAGAAGAAAAACAGAAAGCCAAATAAGAAATACTTCTAAGCAGTAGAAGGTTGTTGACAGTAGCAAGCTACAGGTCTCTCAGTATCTTTCAGTATTGCTCTCCCTGAGAACCCTGTGCACAGCTAGGTTTAAGGTATTCTCAGGTATTAGAATTTAACACATTTAAGTATACTGACATAAGTAAGTTGGTGGACGTTTCAGGTGACCTCCTGCAGCTTGCTGGAATTCTTGTCTGGATTGCCTAAGCAAACACTTGCTTAGTTGGCAACAAGATATCAAGTTAGTGGGGCACCTGAGACACACTTTGTCTAATTAATTGCAGTGTTTTGCCATTCTCAGTGAGAGATGAGAGGCCTTATAAGATGGTTTTGATAACAATGTCCTGGGGGTACAAGCTGCAGTTTCGTCATCGATCTCACCCTTTTCAGAGAAAGTGACTGCAGGTTTTAGATGTGTCCTTGAACCAACACAGCTGATTCAAATGGCTAAATTACCTCCTCAACATGTCTTGAAGTTCTCCAGGGGGCTGGTAATGACCTAATCATTTGATTCAGGTGTGTTGACCCAGGGTGAGATCTAAAACCTGCAGGACACCGGCCCTCGAGGCCTGGCGTTGCCTACCCCTGATATAGACAGTGCTTGAAGCAGTTATTACCTTCTTGCCATATTGGCAGAATAAATGACCTGGAAGCTGTTGCACTGTCTGCACCTGTAAACTCCAGGACACGTTTACAAATAATTTTCGTTGTTATTTGCGCTGCAGCTGCAGGTTAGGGTGGAGTTACTGTGTGTGTGTGTGTGTGTTTACAAGTAGTTTTAAACCTTGTGATCCACAAAACAGCATAACAGCAAAAGAAGAATTGACTGCGTTACAGTCAGTGCGGGAGCGGCGGCTTTGCTCGTGCGCGATTCATTTGCAGTTTGGACGCACGTGAACATCTCCTGCCCTGATAGCGGCTGGAGGAGGACTATCCTCCGCCTGTGAGCGCTTTGGCACGAGCGAGGTGCCCACGGCAGCACCCGCTGCTTGTTGAGAGTAAGAGCAACAAGCGCTTTCACGTCAAAAGTCGTCATAAATAAGCCTCCAATAACACCAGAAAAAGTCGCCAGATTTGTCGCTAGTCGCTTTTTAGAAAAAAAAAACGACGGTAAGGGGGGTTTGAAAACTCCCTAAATACAGCGACAAAATCGCTAAGTTGGCAACACTGTTTTCAGGGTATTTAAAAAAATTCAAAACAAAACAAAACCGTGCATCACAATGGGTATTCTCTGAGCATGCGCAGAATTACGCACAGCTGTCATGTGACCCTTTGATCGAACAAAGGATCAAAGGCTCAAAGAGCGCTGACGTCAAATTCGAAGCCACGAAAGTCCTTAAATACCCCCTCTTCACCTTTGCAAACACAGTTTTACTTGGAACGTTTTCAGAAACAGCGAGTTGTGTTTAGCAAACCAGAAACCTTTCAGAAAGGGACTATTTTTAAACTTAAACAATTAAGCAAACATTTTTTCTTGTCGACACTTTGCATTAAGAGTTTAAAGAAATGTCAAACGAAGCATTTAATAATTCACAGTCTGACGGAGAGATTCGAGAGGAATCACAAAGACTGTATGGGTTGATGGAGAGAGAAATACCTGACCCTATGGAGCTTCAAATGAAAATTCAACAACTCCAGTTGGAGTTGAGCACCCTAAAGCGCAAAAAGAATTATTATAAAGATCATTTCCATCAGTCAAGAGATAAGCTTAAACACATGAAGGCTCAGGCTGAAAAAAATCAGACACAGGTGGCATCTCTGGAGGCTAAACTCCAGGAACAGGAAAAGAACGTTCAGACAATGCACCATGACTTTTTGGAAAAGACGGAATCTCTCATTGAGCAGAACAGCAGCATTGCTGCGGAGTTGTCTCAGATAGAAAGTGAGAGAAACGAGCAAAAAAAAGAGAACGCAGATCTCAAGGACTCTTTAGAGAGACTTGAGCAGCAAGTGGGAGAAGCTCACCATAAAACAATGAAAAAAGAAGAGATAATAGAAAAACAATATAGGGAAATATTTCACAAGACAGAACTCACAGTTGAGCTGAAAAGAGAAATTTGTACTCTTCAGCGCCGGGTGAGACAGACACTGGATGAAAAGCAGTGGCAGGTGGAATCTCTGGAGGCTAAAATGCAGGAGCAGGTTAGCACCATTCAGAGGATGTGCTGTGACTTTCACGAAAAAGAAGAATATCTCCTTAAGGAGAACAGCAGCATTGCTGCTGAGATAAACAAATTAAAAACAGCGAACACAAATCTCAAGAAACGTTTACAAAATCTTGAGTATCAAGAAAAGACAACAGAAAGTCTGACACTGAAAATATTTTGGCTGGAAGAAAAAGTCAAAAAGCAAAATTTCAAGATTGTTCATAACGAAGATCTCATAGATGAACTTTATGAACATCTTAAAATGAAAACAGAAATAATTAATAATCTTAAGGATGAGCTGAGAAGGGAGGAGGAAGAAGAAATATTAGCTGCTGTTCACAACATCACTGGTGAACCTCTGCAGCTGGAGAATCTTGCTCCTGAACCCGAGGAGCTTGTTTCTCCTGTCTCAGAACCATCTCCTGATGTGGTCCCGACACAGGAGAATCTTGCTCCTGAACCTGAGGAGCTTTTTTTTCCTGCCTTGGAACCACCTTCTGATGTGGTCCCGACACAGGACAATCTTGGTCCTCAACCCGAAGAGCTTGATTTTCCTGTCTCAGAACCATCTCCTGACGTGGTTCCGACTAGTGGTTCATGGCGTCATGGTGCTAAACGCCTACTTAAAATAGGTTTAGGTGTTGCCGCAGTAGGCCTTATTATACCTGCAGCTTACTGGGGCTTTTCAATGCTTGACAGTTATTGCCTATTTAACTCTGTCTATGGCCTCCTTGAGCCATATTGCTACCTTGGTGATGGATTAGTTCCCTTTTAAAGACTAGTAATGATGGACTGCTTTTCATCCACAGTCCAGAAAACCATACGTTGTTCATGTTAGCTAAATGCTGCTCATGTTGTCTAACTTGTGCTCTCATTTTTCTTTTCTTTTGCCTCTCACCCCCCAACCAGTCGTGACAGATGGCTGCCCCTTCCTGAGCCTGGTTCTGTCAAAGGTTTCTTCCTGTTTAAAGGGAGTTTTTCCTTTCCACTGTGCCTAGTGCTTGCTCACAGGGGATCATTTGATTGTTGGGGTTTAATTTGTTAAAAAAAAACATAACAAATTAGGTGAGGGGTTCACATAATAGAGAGCACAACAAAAACTACAAATTTTTTTTAAAATTTGTAGTTTTTGTTGTGCTCTCTATTATTTAAAAAAAATTTGTTAGTTGCAAATCAAAATAAAGACAACAGTTTCTGAAAAACATCTCTTACGGCTCTGTTTATTTGCTTAAATGAACACTTGTATTTTTTGTCATAGAAGAATATACATTGGCCTAAGTATTTAATAATTTTAAATTTAGCCCTGCGCTGCATGAGATAAACTGAGATGAGATAAACTGTGGCACAGACGGCTGTCGGCCTGGCGAGGGAAAGTTCCTCTTCAACCTCCAAACTGAACCCAGTTTGTTACTCGCAGCATCGCAAAATTAGACACAGCAATTTCTTAGAGTCTGGTTTAAGTCCTGAAATGACATCTCCTCACCTGTCACGGTTCTGGGTCAGTTTGACCCAGTATTTTGAGTTGTTATGTTTTGGTGTGTTTTTGCATTATGGATTGTTTTCTTATTCTCTTGTGGTGCTTTTGTTGGTTATGATGATGATGATGATGATGATGATGATGATGATGATGGTGATTATTAATCTATGTTTTAGTTATTCTTGTTTAGGGATTAGTTCTTAGGTTTTGTGTTCTCATGTTTTTTGCTGGTTTAGTTCAGTGTCTAGTCTGTCTCTCTCTGTCCAGTCCGTGTCTTAGTTTAGTGTGTATTGTTTCCTGTTTTATTTTGAAGGATTGTGTCTTATGTCAGTGTGTCCAGCTTCGATCCCCTGACTCGTTAGCCCCAATCTCTCCCAGCTGTGTCTCCCTCCTGTTTTCCATTCCCTGATTACTTCCCTGTGTATATTAGCCCTGTGTTTGCCCTTGTTCAGTGCTGCATCGTACCATCGGATTATGCCTGTGTGTTTTATACTGTGTTCAGTATTTCATGTGTAAAACATGTGTTCATGTTTTAATTTCTCCAGCAATAAAGCTGAGGTTTTGAGTTACAATTCTGTGTTCGAGTCCTGCATTTGGATCCTCATCTCCGCCTGCTCGCACACAAAGCCCTGACGTTTCCAGCATAGAAGCATTCACAGTCATTACACTGTATGTACACTATATATGAAAAAAAGAAGAAAAACAGAAAGCCAAATAAGAAATACTTCTAAGCAGTAGAAGGTTGTTGACAGTAGCAAGCTACAGGTCTCTCAGTATCTTTCAGTATTGCTCTCCCTGAGAACCCTGTGCACAGCTAGGTTTAAGGTATTCTCAGGTATTAGAATTTAACACATTTAAGTATACTGACATAAGTAAGTTGGTGGACGTTTCAGGTGACCTCCTGCAGCTTGCTGGAATTCTTGTCTGGATTGCCTAAGCAAACACTTGCTTAGTTGGCAACAAGATATCAAGTTAGTGGGGCACCTGAGACACACTTTGTCTAATTAATTGCAGTGTTTTGCCATTCTCAGTGAGAGATGAGAGGCCTTATAAGATGGTTTTGATAACAATGTCCTGGGGGTACAAGCTGCAGTTTCGTCATCGATCTCACCCTTTTCAGAGAAAGTGACTGCAGGTTTTAGATGTGTCCTTGAACCAACACAGCTGATTCAAATGGCTAAATTACCTCCTCAACATGTCTTGAAGTTCTCCAGGGGGCTGGTAATGGCCTAATCATTTGATTCAGGTGTGTTGACCCAGGGTGAGATCTAAAACCTGCAGGACACCGGCCCTCGAGGCCTGGCGTTGCCTACCCCTGATATAGACAGTGCTTGAAGCAGTTATTACCTTCTTGCCATATTGGCAGAATAAATGACCTGGAAGCTGTTGCACTGTCTGCACCTGTAAACTCCAGGACACGTTTACAAATAATTTTCGTTGTTATTTGCGCTGCAGCTGCAGGTTAGGGTGGAGTTACTGTGTGTGTGTGTGTGTGTGTTTACAAGTAGTTTTAAACCTTGTGATCCACAAAACAGCATAACAGCAAAAGAAGAATTGACTGCGTTACAGTCAGTGCGGGAGCGGCGGCTTTGCTCGTGCGCGATTCATTTGCAGTTTGGACGCACGTGAACATCTCCTGCCCTGATAGCGGCTGGAGGAGGACTATCCTCCGCCTGTGAGCGCTTTGGCACGAGCGAGGTGCCCACGGCAGCACCCGCTGCTTGTTGAGAGTAAGAGCAACAAGCGCTTTCACGTCAAAAGTCGTCATAAATAAGCCTCCAATAACACCAGAAAAAGTCGCCAGATTTGTCGCTAGTCGCTTTTTAGAAAAAAAAACGACGGTAAGGGGGGTTTGAAAACTCCCTAAATACAGCGACAAAATCGCTAAGTTGGCAACACTGTTTTCAGGGTATTTAAAAAAATTCAAAACAAAACAAAACCGTGCATCACAATGGGTATTCTCTGAGCATGCGCAGAATTACGCACAGCTGTCATGTGACCCTTTGATCGAACAAAGGATCAAAGGCTCAAAGAGCGCTGACGTCAAATTCGAAGCCACGAAAGTCCTTAAATACCCCCTCTTCACCTTTGCAAACACAGTTTTACTTGGAACGTTTTCAGAAACAGCGAGTTGTGTTTAGCAAACCAGAAACCTTTCAGAAAGGGACTATTTTTGAACGTAAACAATTAAGCAAACATTTTTTCTTGTCGACACTTTGCATTAAGAGTTTAAAGAAATGTCAAACGAAGCATTTAATAATTCACAGTCTGACGGAGAGATTCGAGAGGAATCACAAAGACTGTATGGGTTGATGGAGAGAGAAATACCTGACCCTATGGAGCTTCAAATGAAAATTCAACAACTCCAGTTGGAGTTGAGCACCCTAAAGCGCAAAAAGAATTATTATAAAGATCATTTCCATCAGTCAAGAGATAAGCTTAAACACATGAAGGCTCAGGCTGAAAAAAATCAGACACAGGTGGCATCTCTGGAGGCTAAACTCCAGGAACAGGAAAAGAACGTTCAGACAATGCACCATGACTTTTTGGAAAAGACGGAATCTCTCATTGAGCAGAACAGCAGCATTGCTGCGGAGTTGTCTCAGATAGAAAGTGAGAGAAACGAGCAAAAAAAAGAGAACGCAGATCTCAAGGACTCTTTAGAGAGACTTGAGCAGCAAGTGGGAGAAGCTCACCATAAAACAATGAAAAAAGAAGAGATAATAGAAAAACAATATAGGGAAATATTTCACAAGACAGAACTCACAGTTGAGCTGAAAAGAGAAATTTGTACTCTTCAGCGCCGGGTGAGACAGACACTGGATGAAAAGCAGTCGCAGGTGGAATCTCTGGAGGCTAAAATGCAGGAGCAGGTTAGCACCATTCAGAGGATGTGCCGTGACTTTCACGAAAAAGAAGAATATCTCCTTAAGGAGAACAGCAGCATTGCTGCTGAGATAAACAAATTAAAAACAGCGAACACAAATCTCAAGAAACGTTTACAAAATCTTGAGTATCAAGAAAAGACAACAGAAAGTCTGACACTGAAAATATTTTGGCTGGAAGAAAAAGTCAAAAAGCAAAATTTCAAGATTGTTCATAACGAAGATCTCATAGATGAACTTTATGAACATCTTAAAATGAAAACAGAAATAATTAATAATCTTAAGGATGAGCTGAGAAGGGAGGAGGAAGAAGAAATATTAGCTGCTGTTCACAACATCACTGGTGAACCTCTGCAGCTGGAGAATCTTGCTCCTGAACCCGAGGAGCTTGTTTCTCCTGTCTCAGAACCATCTCCTGATGTGGTCCCGACACAGGAGAATCTTGCTCCTGAACCTGAGGAGCTTTTTTTTCCTGCCTTGGAACCACCTTCTGATGTGGTCCCGACACAGGAGAATCTTGCTCCTGAACCTGAGGAGCTTTTTTTTCCTGCCTTGGAACCACCTTCTGATGTGGTCCCGACACAGGACAATCTTGGTCCTCAACCCGAAGAGCTTGATTTTCCTGTCTCAGAACCATCTCCTGACGTGGTTCCGACTAGTGGTTCATGGCGTCATGGTGCTAAACGCCTACTTAAAATAGGTTTAGGTGTTGCCGCAGTAGGCCTTATTATACCTGCAGCTTACTGGGGCTTTTCAATGCTTGACAGTTATTGCCTATTTAACTCTGTCTATGGCCTCCTTGAGCCATATTGCTACCTTGGTGATGGATTAGTTCCCTTTTAAAGACTAGTAATGATGGACTGCTTTTCATCCACAGTCCAGAAAACCATACGTTGTTCATGTTAGCTAAATGCTGCTCATGTTGTCTAACTTGTGCTCTCATTTTTCTTTTCTTTTGCCTCTCACCCCCCAACCAGTCGTGACAGATGGCTGCCCCTTCCTGAGCCTGGTTCTGTCAAAGGTTTCTTCCTGTTTAAAGGGAGTTTTTCCTTTCCACTGTGCCTAGTGCTTGCTCACAGGGGATCATTTGATTGTTGGGGTTTAATTTGTTAAAAAAAAACATAACAAATTAGGTGAGGGGTTCACATAATAGAGAGCACAACAAAAACTACAATTTTTTTTAAAAATTTGTAGTTTTTGTTGTGCTCTCTATTATTTTAAAAAAATTTGTTAGTTGCAAATCAAAATAAAGACAACAGTTTCTGAAAAACATCTCTTACGGCTCTGTTTATTTGCTTAAATGAACACTTGTATTTTTTGTCATAGAAGAATATACATTGGCCTAAGTATTTAATAATTTTAAATTTAGCCCTGCGCTGCATGAGATAAACTGAGATGAGATAAACTGTAGCACAGACGGCTGTCGGCCTGGCGAGGGAAAGTTCCTCTTCAACCTCCAAACTGA
Source organism: Perissodus microlepis (assembly GCF_051167445.1). Classification (NCBI taxonomy): domain Eukaryota; kingdom Metazoa; phylum Chordata; class Actinopteri; order Cichliformes; family Cichlidae; genus Perissodus; species Perissodus microlepis. Next base: position 7,768,342 of record NC_140467.1, read on the forward strand.
ACCCAGTTTGTTACTCGCAGCATCGCAAAATTAGACACAGCAATTTCTTAGAGTCTGGTTTAAGTCCTGAAATGACATCTCCTCACCTGTCACGGTTCTGGGTCAGTTTGACCCAGTATTTTGAGTTGTTATGTTTTGGTGTGTTTTTGCATTATGGATTGTTTTCTTATTCTCTTGTGGTGCTTTTGTTGGTTATGATGATGATGGTGATTATTAATCTATGTTTTAGTTATTCTTGTTTAGGGATTAGTTCTTAGGTTTTGTGTTCTCATGTTTTTTGCTGGTTTAGTTCAGTGTCTAGTCTGTCTCTCTCTGTCCAGTCCGTGTCTTAGTTTAGTGTGTATTGTTTCCTGTTTTATTTTGAAGGATTGTGTCTTATGTCAGTGTGTCCAGCTTCGATCCCCCTGACTCGTTAGCCCCAATCTCTCCCAGCTGTGTCTCCCTCCTGTTTTCCATTCCCTGATTACTTCCCTGTGTATATTAGCCCTGTGTTTGCCCTTGTTCAGTGCTGCATCGTACCATCGGATTATGCCTGTGTGTTTTATACTGTGTTCAGTATTTTCGTTTTCACTATCCTTGTTCTGTTCATGTTTTAATTTCTCCAGCAATAAAGCTGAGGTTTTGAGTTACAATTCTGTGTTCGAGTCCTGCATTTGGATCCTCATCTCCGCCTGCTCGCACACAAAGCCCTGACGTTTCCAGCATAGAAGCATTCACAGTCATTACACTGTATGTACACTATATATGAAAAAAAGAAGAAAAACAGAAAGCCAAATAAGAAATACTTCTAAGCAGTAGAAGGTTGTTGACAGTAGCAAGCTACAGGTCTCTCAGTATCTTTCAGTATTGCTCTCCCTGAGAACCCTGTGCACAGCTAGGTTTAAGGTATTCTCAGGTATTAGAATTTAACACATTTAAGTATACTGACATAAGTAAGTTGGTGGACGTTTCAGGTGACCTCCTGCAGCTTGCTGGAATTCTTGTCTGGATTGCCTAAGCAAACACTTGCTTAGTTGGCAACAAGATATCAAGTTAGTGGGGCACCTGAGACACACTTTGTCTAATTAATTGCAGTGTTTTGCCATTCTCAGTGAGAGATGAGAGGCCTTATAAGATGGTTTTGATAACAATGTCCTGGGGGTACAAGCTGCAGTTTCGTCATCGATCTCACCCTTTTCAGAGAAAGTGACTGCAGGTTTTAGATGTGTCCTTGAACCAACACAGCTGATTCAAATGGCTAAATTACCTCCTCAACATGTCTTGAAGTTCTCCAGGGGGCTGGTAATGACCTAATCATTTGATTCAGGTGTGTTGACCCAGGGTGAGATCTAAAACCTGCAGGACACCGGCCCTCGAGGCCTGGCGTTGCCTACCCCTGATATAGACAGTGCTTGAAGCAGTTATTACCTTCTTGCCATATTGGCAGAATAAATGACCTGGAAGCTGTTGCACTGTCTGCACCTGTAAACTCCAGGACACGTTTACAAATAATTTTCGTTGTTATTTGCGCTGCAGCTGCAGGTTAGGGTGGAGTTACTGTGTGTGTGTGTGTGTGTGTGTGTGTGTGTGTGTGTGTGTGTTTACAAGTAGTTTTAAACCTTGTGATCCACAAAACAGCATAACAGCAAAAGAAGAATTGACTGCGTTACAGTCAGTGCGGGAGCGGCGGCTTTGCTCGTGCGCGATTCATTTGCAGTTTGGACGCACGTGAACATCTCCTGCCCTGATAGCGGCTGGAGGAGGACTATCCTCCGCCTGTGAGCGCTTTGGCACGAGCGAGGTGCCCACGGCAGCACCCGCTGCTTGTTGAGAGTAAGAGCAACAAGCGCTTTCACGTCAAAAGTCGTCATAAATAAGCCTCCAATAACACCAGAAAAAGTCGCCAGATTTGTCGCTAGTCGCTTTTTAGAAAAAAAAACGACGGTAAGGGGGGTTTGAAAACTCCCTAAATACAGCGACAAAATCGCTAAGTTGGCAACACTGTTTTCAGGGTATTTAAAAAAATTCAAAACAAAACCGTGCATCACAATGGGTATTCTCTGAGCATGCGCAGAATTACGCACAGCTGTCATGTGACCCTTTGATCGAACAAAGGATCAAAGGCTCAAAGAGCGCTGACGTCAAATTCGAAGCCACGAAAGTCCTTAAATACCCCCTCTTCACCTTTGCAAACACAGTTTTACTTGGAACGTTTTCAGAAACAGCGAGTTGTGTTTAGCAAACCAGAAACCTTTCAGAAAGGGACTATTTTTAAACTTAAACAATTAAGCAAACTTTTTTTCTTGTCGACACTTTGCATTAAGAGTTTAAAGAAATGTCAAACGAAGCATTTAATAATTCACAGTCTGACGGAGAGATTCGAGAGGAATCACAAAGACTGTATGGGTTGATGGAGAGAGAAATACCTGACCCTATGGAGCTTCAAATGAAAATTCAACAACTCCAGTTGGAGTTGAGCACCCTAAAGCGCAAAAAGAATTATTATAAAGATCATTTCCATCAGTCAAGAGATAAGCTTAAACACATGAAGGCTCAGGCTGAAAAAAATCAGACACAGGTGGCATCTCTGGAGGCTAAACTCCAGGAACAGGAAAAGAACGTTCAGACAATGCACCATGACTTTTTGGAAAAGACGGAATCTCTCATTGAGCAGAACAGCAGCATTGCTGCGGAGTTGTCTCAGATAGAAAGTGAGAGAAACGAGCAAAAAAAAGAGAACGCAGATCTCAAGGACTCTTTAGAGAGACTTGAGCAGCAAGTGGGAGAAGCTCACCATAAAACAATGAAAAAAGAAGAGATAATAGAAAAACAATATAGGGAAATATTTCACAAGACAGAACTCACAGTTGAGCTGAAAAGAGAAATTTGTACTCTTCAGCGCCGGGTGAGACAGACACTGGATGAAAAGCAGTCGCAGGTGGAATCTCTGGAGGCTAAAATGCAGGAGCAGGTTAGCACCATTCAGAGGATGTGCCGTGACTTTCACGAAAAAGAAGAATATCTCCTTAAGGAGAACAGCAGCATTGCTGCTGAGATAAACAAATTAAAAACAGCGAACACAAATCTCAAGAAACGTTTACAAAATCTTGAGTATCAAGAAAAGACAACAGAAAGTCTGACACTGAAAATATTTTGGCTGGAAGAAAAAGTCAAAAAGCAAAATTTCAAGATTGTTCATAACGAAGATCTCATAGATGAACTTTATGAACATCTTAAAATGAAAACAGAAATAATTAATAATCTTAAGGATGAGCTGAGAAGGGAGGAGGAAGAAGAAATATTAGCTGCTGTTCACAACATCACTGGTGAACCTCTGCAGCTGGAGAATCTTGCTCCTGAACCCGAGGAGCTTGTTTCTCCTGTCTCAGAACCATCTCCTGATGTGGTCCCGACACAGGAGAATCTTGCTCCTGAACCTGAGGAGCTTTTTTTTCCTGCCTTGGAACCACCTTCTGATGTGGTCCCGACACAGGAGAATCTTGCTCCTGAACCTGAGGAGCTTTTTTTTCCTGCCTTGGAACCACCTTCTGATGTGGTCCCGACACAGGACAATCTTGGTCCTCAACCCGAAGAGCTTGATTTTCCTGTCTCAGAACCATCTCCTGACGTGGTTCCGACTAGTGGTTCATGGCGTCATGGTGCTAAACGCCTACTTAAAATAGGTTTAGGTGTTGCCGCAGTAGGCCTTATTATACCTGCAGCTTACTGGGGCTTTTCAATGCTTGACAGTTATTGCCTATTTAACTCTGTCTATGGCCTCCTTGAGCCATATTGCTACCTTGGTGATGGATTAGTTCCCTTTTAAAGACTAGTAATGATGGACTGCTTTTCATCCACAGTCCAGAAAACCATACGTTGTTCATGTTAGCTAAATGCTGCTCATGTTGTCTAACTTGTGCTCTCATTTTTCTTTTCTTTTGCCTCTCACCCCCCAACCAGTCGTGACAGATGGCTGCCCCTTCCTGAGCCTGGTTCTGTCAAAGGTTTCTTCCTGTTTAAAGGGAGTTTTTCCTTTCCACTGTGCCTAGTGCTTGCTCACAGGGGATCATTTGATTGTTGGGGTTTAATTTGTTAAAAAAAAACATAACAAATTAGGTGAGGGGTTCACATAATAGAGAGCACAACAAAAACTACAATTTTTTTTAAAAATTTGTAGTTTTTGTTGTGCTCTCTATTATTTTAAAAAAATTTGTTAGTTGCAAATCAAAATAAAGACAACAGTTTCTGAAAAACATCTCTTACGGCTCTGTTTATTTGCTTAAATGAACACTTGTATTTTTTGTCATAGAAGAATATACATTGGCCTAAGTATTTAATAATTTTAAATTTAGCCCTGCGCTGCATGAGATAAACTGAGATGAGATAAACTGTAGCACAGACGGCTGTCGGCCTGGCGAGGGAAAGTTCCTCTTCAACCTCCAAACTGAACCCAGTTTGTTACTCGCAGCATCGCAAAATTAGACACAGCAATTTCTTAGAGTCTGGTTTAAGTCCTGAAATGACATCTCCTCACCTGTCACGGTTCTGGGTCAGTTTGACCCAGTATTTTGAGTTGTTATGTTTTGGTGTGTTTTTGCATTATGGATTGTTTTCTTATTCTCTTGTGGTGCTTTTGTTGGTTATGATGATGATGGTGATTATTAATCTATGTTTTAGTTATTCTTGTTTAGGGATTAGTTCTTAGGTTTTGTGTTCTCATGTTTTTTGCTGGTTTAGTTCAGTGTCTAGTCTGTCTCTCTCTGTCCAGTCCGTGTCTTAGTTTAGTGTGTATTGTTTCCTGTTTTATTTTGAAGGATTGTGTCTTATGTCAGTGTGTCCAGCTTCGATCCCCTGACTCGTTAGCCCCAATCTCTCCCAGCTGTGTCTCCCTCCTGTTTTCCATTCCCTGATTACTTCCCTGTGTATATTAGCCCTGTGTTTGCCCTTGTTCAGTGCTGCATCGTACCATCGGATTATGCCTGTGTGTTTTATACTGTGTTCAGTATTTTCGTTTTCACTATCCTTGTTCTGTTCATGTTTTAATTTCTCCAGCAATAAAGCTGAGGTTTTGAGTTACAATTCTGTGTTCGAGTCCTGCATTTGGATCCTCATCTCCGCCTGCTCGCACACAAAGCCCTGACGTTTCCAGCATAGAAGCATTCACAGTCATTACACTGTATGTACACTATATATGAAAAAAAGAAGAAAAACAGAAAGCCAAATAAGAAATACTTCTAAGCAGTAGAAGGTTGTTGACAGTAGCAAGCTACAGGTCTCTCAGTATCTTTCAGTATTGCTCTCCCTGAGAACCCTGTGCACAGCTAGGTTTAAGGTATTCTCAGGTATTAGAATTTAACACATTTAAGTATACTGACATAAGTAAGTTGGTGGACGTTTCAGGTGACCTCCTGCAGCTTGCTGGAATTCTTGTCTGGATTGCCTAAGCAAACACTTGCTTAGTTGGCAACAAGATATCAAGTTAGTGGGGCACCTGAGACACACTTTGTCTAATTAATTGCAGTGTTTTGCCATTCTCAGTGAGAGATGAGAGGCCTTATAAGATGGTTTTGATAACAATGTCCTGGGGGTACAAGCTGCAGTTTCGTCATCGATCTCACCCTTTTCAGAGAAAGTGACTGCAGGTTTTAGATGTGTCCTTGAACCAACACAGCTGATTCAAATGGCTAAATTACCTCCTCAACATGTCTTGAAGTTCTCCAGGGGGCTGGTAATGAACTAATCATTTGATTCAGGTGTGTTGACCCAGGGTGAGATCTAAAACCTGCAGGACACCGGCCCTCGAGGCCTGGCGTTGCCTACCCCTGATATAGACAGTGCTTGAAGCAGTTATTACCTTCTTGCCATATTGGCAGAATAAATGACCTGGAAGCTGTTGCACTGTCTGCACCTGTAAACTCCAGGACACGTTTACAAATAATTTTCGTTGTTATTTGCGCTGCAGCTGCAGGTTAGGGTGGAGTTACTGTGTGTGTGTGTGTGTGTGTGTGTTTACAAGTAGTTTTAAACCTTGTGATCCACAAAACAGCATAACAGCAAAAGAAGAATTGACTGCGTTACAGTCAGTGCGGGAGCGGCGGCTTTGCTCGTGCGCGATTCATTTGCAGTTTGGACGCACGTGAACATCTCCTGCCCTGATAGCGGCTGGAGGAGGACTATCCTCCGCCTGTGAGCGCTTTGGCACGAGAGAGGTGCCCACGGCAGCACCCGCTGCTTGTTGAGAGTAAGAGCAACAAGCGCTTTCACGTCAAAAGTCGTCATAAATAAGCCTCCAATAACACCAGAAAAAGTCGCCAGATTTGTCGCTAGTCGCTTTTTAGAAAAAAAAAAACGACGGTAAGGGGGGTTTGAAAACTCCCTAAATACAGCGACAAAATCGCTAAGTTGGCAACACTGTTTTCAGGGTATTTAAAAAAATTCAAAACAAAACAAAACCGTGCATCACAATGGGTATTCTCTGAGCATGCGCAGAATTACGCACAGCTGTCATGTGACCCTTTGATCGAACAAAGGATCAAAGGCTCAAAGAGCGCTGACGTCAAATTCGAAGCCACGAAAGTCCTTAAATACCCCCTCTTCACCTTTGCAAACACAGTTTTACTTGGAACGTTTTCAGAAACAGCGAGTTGTGTTTAGCAAACCAGAAACCTTTCAGAAAGGGACTATTTTTAAACTTAAACAATTAAGCAAACATTTTTTCTTGTCGACACTTTGCATTAAGAGTTTAAAGAAATGTCAAACGAAGCATTTAATAATTCACAGTCTGACGGAGAGATTCGAGAGGAATCACAAAGACTGTATGGGTTGATGGAGAGAGAAATACCTGACCCTATGGAGCTTCAAATGAAAATTCAACAACTCCAGTTGGAGTTGAGCACCCTAAAGCGCAAAAAGAATTATTATAAAGATCATTTCCATCAGTCAAGAGATAAGCTTAAACACATGAAGGCTCAGGCTGAAAAAAATCAGACACAGGTGGCATCTCTGGAGGCTAAACTCCAGGAACAGGAAAAGAACGTTCAGACAATGCACCATGACTTTTTGGAAAAGACGGAATCTCTCATTGAGCAGAACAGCAGCATTGCTGCGGAGTTGTCTCAGATAGAAAGTGAGAGAAACGAGCAAAAAAAAGAGAACGCAGATCTCAAGGACTCTTTAGAGAGACTTGAGCAGCAAGTGGGAGAAGCTCACCATAAAACAATGAAAAAAGAAGAGATAATAGAAAAACAATATAGGGAAATATTTCACAAGACAGAACTCACAGTTGAGCTGAAAAGAGAAATTTGTACTCTTCAGCGCCGGGTGAGACAGACACTGGATGAAAAGCAGTCGCAGGTGGAATCTCTGGAGGCTAAAATGCAGGAGCAGGTTAGCACCATTCAGAGGATGTGCCGTGACTTTCACGAAAAAGAAGAATATCTCCTTAAGGAGAACAGCAGCATTGCTGCTGAGATAAACAAATTAAAAACAGCGAACACAAATCTCAAGAAACGTTTACAAAATCTTGAGTATCAAGAAAAGACAACAGAAAGTCTGACACTGAAAATATTTTGGCTGGAAGAAAAAGTCAAAAAGCAAAATTTCAAGATTGTTCATAACGAAGATCTCATAGATGAACTTTATGAACATCTTAAAATGAAAACAGAAATAATTAATAATCTTAAGGATGAGCTGAGAAGGGAGGAGGAAGAAGAAATATTAGCTGCTGTTCACAACATCACTGGTGAACCTCTGCAGCTGGAGAATCTTGCTCCTGAACCCGAGGAGCTTGTTTCTCCTGTCTCAGAACCATCTCCTGATGTGGTCCCGACACAGGAGAATCTTGCTCCTGAACCTGAGGAGCTTTTTTTTCCTGCCTTGGAACCACCTTCTGATGTGGTCCCGACACAGGAGAATCTTGCTCCTGAACCTGAGGAGCTTTTTTTTCCTGCCTTGGAACCACCTTCTGATGTGGTCCCGACACAGGACAATCTTGGTCCTCAACCCGAAGAGCTTGATTTTCCTGTCTCAGAACCATCTCCTGACGTGGTTCCGACTAGTGGTTCATGGCGTCATGGTGCTAAACGCCTACTTAAAATAGGTTTAGGTGTTGCCGCAGTAGGCCTTATTATACCTGCAGCTTACTGGGGCTTTTCAATGCTTGACAGTTATTGCCTATTTAACTCTGTCTATGGCCTCCTTGAGCCATATTGCTACCTTGGTGATGGATTAGTTCCCTTTTAAAGACTAGTAATGATGGACTGCTTTTCATCCACAGTCCAGAAAACCATACGTTGTTCATGTTAGCTAAATGCTGCTCATGTTGTCTAACTTGTGCTCTCATTTTTCTTTTCTTTTGCCTCTCACCCCCCAACCAGTCGTGACAGATGGCTGCCCCTTCCTGAGCCTGGTTCTGTCAAAGGTTTCTTCCTGTTTAAAGGGAGTTTTTCCTTTCCACTGTGCCTAGTGCTTGCTCACAGGGGATCATTTGATTGTTGGGGTTTAATTTGTTAAAAAAAAACATAACAAATTAGGTGAGGGGTTCACATAATAGAGAGCACAACAAAAACTACAAATTTTTTTTAAAATTTGTAGTTTTTGTTGTGCTCTCTATTATTTTAAAAAAATTTGTTAGTTGCAAATCAAAATAAAGACAACAGTTTCTGAAAAACATCTCTTACGGCTCTGTTTATTTGCTTAAATGAACACTTGTATTTTTTGTCATAGAAGAATATACATTGGCCTAAGTATTTAATAATTTTAAATTTAGCCCTGCGCTGCATGAGATAAACTGAGATGAGATAAAACTGTAGCACAGACGGCTGTCGGCCTGGCGAGGGAAAGTTCCTCTTCAACCTCCAAACTGAACCCAGTTTGTTACTCGCAGCATCGCAAAATTAGACACAGCAATTTCTTAGAGTCTGGTTTAAGTCCTGAAATGACATCTCCTCACCTGTCACGGTTCTGGGTCAGTTTGACCCAGTATTTTGAGTTGTTATGTTTTGGTGTGTTTTTGCATTATGGATTGTTTTCTTATTCTCTTGTGGTGCTTTTGTTGGTTATGATGGTGATGGTGATTATTAATCTATGTTTTAGTTATTCTTGTTTAGGGATTAGTTCTTAGGTTTTGTGTTCTCATGTTTTTTGCTGGTTTAGTTCAGTGTCTAGTCTGTCTCTCTCTGTCCAGTCCGTGTCTTAGTTTAGTGTGTATTGTTTCCTGTTTTATTTTGAAGGATTGTGTCTTATGTCAGTGTGTCCAGCTTCGATCCCCTGACTCGTTAGCCCCAATCTCTCCCAGCTGTGTCTCCCTCCTGTTTTCCATTCCCTGATTACTTCCCTGTGTATATTAGCCCTGTGTTTGCCCTTGTTCAGTGCTGCATCGTACCATCGGATTATGCCTGTGTGTTTTATACTGTGTTCAGTATTTTCGTTTTCACTATCCTTGTTCTGTTCATGTTTTAATTTCTCCAGCAATAAAGCTGAGGTTTTGAGTTACAATTCTGTGTTCGAGTCCTGCATTTGGATCCTCATCTCCGCCTGCTCGCACACAAAGCCCTGACGTTTCCAGCATAGAAGCATTCACAGTCATTACACTGTATGTACACTATATATGAAAAAAAGAAGAAAAACAGAAAGCCAAATAAGAAATACTTCTAAGCAGTAGAAGGTTGTTGACAGTAGCAAGCTACAGGTCTCTCAGTATCTTTCAGTATTGCTCTCCCTGAGAACCCTGTGCACAGCTAGGTTTAAGGTATTCTCAGGTATTAGAATTTAACACATTTAAGTATACTGACATAAGTAAGTTGGTGGACGTTTCAGGTGACCTCCTGCAGCTTGCTGGAATTCTTGTCTGGATTGCCTAAGCAAACACTTGCTTAGTTGGCAACAAGATATCAAGTTAGTGGGGCACCTGAGACACACTTTGTCTAATTAATTGCAGTGTTTTGCCATTCTCAGTGAGAGATGAGAGGCCTTATAAGATGGTTTTGATAACAATGTCCTGGGGGTACAAGCTGCAGTTTCGTCATCGATCTCACCCTTTTCAGAGAAAGTGACTGCAGGTTTTAGATGTGTCCTTGAACCAACACAGCTGATTCAAATGGCTAAATTACCTCCTCAACATGTCTTGAAGTTCTCCAGGGGGCTGGTAATGAACTAATCATTTGATTCAGGTGTGTTGACCCAGGGTGAGATCTAAAACCTGCAGGACACCGGCCCTCGAGGCCTGGCGTTGCCTACCCCTGATATAGACAGTGCTTGAAGCAGTTATTACCTTCTTGCCATATTGGCAGAATAAATGACCTGGAAGCTGTTGCACTGTCTGCACCTGTAAACTCCAGGACACGTTTACAAATAATTTTCGTTGTTATTTGCGCTGCAGCTGCAGGTTAGGGTGGAGTTACTGTGTGTGTGTGTGTGTGTGTGTGTTTACAAGTAGTTTTAAACCTTGTGATCCACAAAACAGCATAACAGCAAAAGAAGAATTGACTGCGTTACAGTCAGTGCGGGAGCGGCGGCTTTGCTCGTGCGCGATTCATTTGCAGTTTGGACGCACGTGAACATCTCCTGCCCTGATAGCGGCTGGAGGAGGACTATCCTCCGCCTGTGAGCGCTTTGGCACGAGAGAGGTGCCCACGGCAGCACCCGCTGCTTGTTGAGAGTAAGAGCAACAAGCGCTTTCACGTCAAAAGTCGTCATAAATAAGCCTCCAATAACACCAGAAAAAGTCGCCAGATTTGTCGCTAGTCGCTTTTTAGAAAAAAAAAAACGACGGTAAGGGGGGTTTGAAAACTCCCTAAATACAGCGACAAAATCGCTAAGTTGGCAACACTGTTTTCAGGGTATTTAAAAAAATTCAAAACAAAACAAAACCGTGCATCACAATGGGTATTCTCTGAGCATGCGCAGAATTACGCACAGCTGTCATGTGACCCTTTGATCGAACAAAGGATCAAAGGCTCAAAGAGCGCTGACGTCAAATTCGAAGCCACGAAAGTCCTTAAATACCCCCTCTTCACCTTTGCAAACACAGTTTTACTTGGAACGTTTTCAGAAACAGCGAGTTGTGTTTAGCAAACCAGAAACCTTTCAGAAAGGGACTATTTTTAAACTTAAACAATTAAGCAAACATTTTTTCTTGTCGACACTTTGCATTAAGAGTTTAAAGAAATGTCAAACGAAGCATTTAATAATTCACAGTCTGACGGAGAGATTCGAGAGGAATCACAAAGACTGTATGGGTTGATGGAGAGAGAAATACCTGACCCTATGGAGCTTCAAATGAAAATTCAACAACTCCAGTTGGAGTTGAGCACCCTAAAGCGCAAAAAGAATTATTATAAAGATCATTTCCATCAGTCAAGAGATAAGCTTAAACACATGAAGGCTCAGGCTGAAAAAAATCAGACACAGGTGGCATCTCTGGAGGCTAAACTCCAGGAACAGGAAAAGAACGTTCAGACAATGCACCATGACTTTTTGGAAAAGACGGAATCTCTCATTGAGCAGAACAGCAGCATTGCTGCGGAGTTGTCTCAGATAGAAAGTGAGAGAAACGAGCAAAAAAAAGAGAACGCAGATCTCAAGGACTCTTTAGAGAGACTTGAGCAGCAAGTGGGAGAAGCTCACCATAAAACAATGAAAAAAGAAGAGATAATAGAAAAACAATATAGGGAAATATTTCACAAGACAGAACTCACAGTTGAGCTGAAAAGAGAAATTTGTACTCTTCAGCGCCGGGTGAGACAGACACTGGATGAAAAGCAGTGGCAGGTGGAATCTCTGGAGGCTAAAATGCAGGAGCAGGTTAGCACCATTCAGAGGATGTGCCGTGACTTTCACGAAAAAGAAGAATATCTCCTTAAGGAGAACAGCAGCATTGCTGCTGAGATAAACAAATTAAAAACAGCGAACACAAATCTCAAGAAACGTTTACAAAATCTTGAGTATCAAGAAAAGACAACAGAAAGTCTGACACTGAAAATATTTTGGCTGGAAGAAAAAGTCAAAAAGCAAAATTTCAAGATTGTTCATAACGAAGATCTCATAGATGAACTTTATGAACATCTTAAAATGAAAACAGAAATAATTAATAATCTTAAGGATGAGCTGAGAAGGGAGGAGGAAGAAGAAATATTAGCTGCTGTTCACAACATCACTGGTGAACCTCTGCAGCTGGAGAATCTTGCTCCTGAACCCGAGGAGCTTGTTTCTCCTGTCTCAGAACCATCTCCTGATGTGGTCCCGACACAGGAGAATCTTGCTCCTGAACCTGAGGAGCTTTTTTTTCCTGCCTTGGAACCACCTTCTGATGTGGTCCCGACACAGGAGAATCTTGCTCCTGAACCTGAGGAGCTTTTTTTTCCTGCCTTGGAACCACCTTCTGATGTGGTCCCGACACAGGACAATCTTGGTCCTCAACCCGAAGAGCTTGATTTTCCTGTCTCAGAACCATCTCCTGACGTGGTTCCGACTAGTGGTTCATGGCGTCATGGTGCTAAACGCCTACTTAAAATAGGTTTAGGTGTTGCCGCAGTAGGCCTTATTATACCTGCAGCTTACTGGGGCTTTTCAATGCTTGACAGTTATTGCCTATTTAACTCTGTCTATGGCCTCCTTGAGCCATATTGCTACCTTGGTGATGGATTAGTTCCCTTTTAAAGACTAGTAATGATGGACTGCTTTTCATCCACAGTCCAGAAAACCATACGTTGTTCATGTTAGCTAAATGCTGCTCATGTTGTCTAACTTGTGCTCTCATTTTTCTTTTCTTTTGCCTCTCACCCCCCAACCAGTCGTGACAGATGGCTGCCCCTTCCTGAGCCTGGTTCTGTCAAAGGTTTCTTCCTGTTTAAAGGGAGTTTTTCCTTTCCACTGTGCCTAGTGCTTGCTCACAGGGGATCATTTGATTGTTGGGGTTTAATTTGTTAAAAAAAAACATAACAAATTAGGTGAGGGGTTCACATAATAGAGAGCACAACAAAAACTACAAATTTTTTTTAAAATTTGTAGTTTTTGTTGTGCTCTCTATTATTTTAAAAAAATTTGTTAGTTGCAAATCAAAATAAAGACAACAGTTTCTGAAAAACATCTCTTACGGCTCTGTTTATTTGCTTAAATGAACACTTGTATTTTTTGTCATAGAAGAATATACATTGGCCTAAGTATTTAATAATTTTAAATTTAGCCCTGCGCTGCATGAGATAAACTGAGATGAGATAAAACTGTAGCACAGACGGCTGTCGGCCTGGCGAGGGAAAGTTCCTCTTCAACCTCCAAACTGAACCCAGTTTGTTACTCGCAGCATCGCAAAATTAGACACAGCAATTTCTTAGAGTCTGGTTTAAGTCCTGAAATGACATCTCCTCACCTGTCACGGTTCTGGGTCAGTTTGACCCAGTATTTTGAGTTGTTATGTTTTGGTGTGTTTTTGCATTATGGATTGTTTTCTTATTCTCTTGTGGTGCTTTTGTTGGTTATGATGGTGATGATGATGATGGTGATGGTGATGATGATGATGATGATGATGATGATGATGATGGTAATTATTAATCTATGTTTTAGTTATTCTTGTTTAGGGATTAGTTCTTAGGTTTTGTGTTCTCATGTTTTTTGCTGGTTTAGTTCAGTGTCTAGTCTGTCTCTCTCTGTCCAGTCCGTGTCTTAGTTTAGTGTGTATTGTTTCCTGTTTTATTTTGAAGGATTGTGTCTTATGTCAGTGTGTCCAGCTTCGATCCCCTGACTCGTTAGCCCCTGTGTCTCCCTCCTGTTTTCCATTCCCTGATTACTTCCCTGTGTATATTAGCCCTGTGTTTGCCCTTGTTCAGTGCTGCATCGTACCATCGGATTATGCCTGTGTGTTTTATACTGTGTTCAGTATTTTCGTTTTCACTATCCTTGTTCTGTTCATGTTTTAATTTCTCCAGCAATAAAGCTGAGGTTTTGAGTTACAATTCTGTGTTCGAGTCCTGCATTTGGATCCTCATCTCCGCCTGCTCGCACACAAAGCCCTGACGTTTCCAGCATAGAAGCATTCACAGTCATTACACTGTATGTACACTATATATGAAAAAAAGAAGAAAAACAGAAAGCCAAATAAGAAATACTTCTAAGCAGTAGAAGGTTGTTGACAGTAGCAAGCTACAGGTCTCTCAGTATCTTTCAGTATTGCTCTCCCTGAGAACCCTGTGCACAGCTAGGTTTAAGGTATTCTCAGGTATTAGAATTTAACACATTTAAGTATACTGACATAAGTAAGTTGGTGGACGTTTCAGGTGACCTCCTGCAGCTTGCTGGAATTCTTGTCTGGATTGCCTAAGCAAACACTTGCTTAGTTGGCAACAAGATATCAAGTTAGTGGGGCACCTGAGACACACTTTGTCTAATTAATTGCAGTGTTTTGCCATTCTCAGTGAGAGATGAGAGGCCTTATAAGATGGTTTTGATAACAATGTCCTGGGGGTACAAGCTGCAGTTTCGTCATCGATCTCACCCTTTTCAGAGAAAGTGACTGCAGGTTTTAGATGTGTCCTTGAACCAACACAGCTGATTCAAATGGCTAAATTACCTCCTCAACATGTCTTGAAGTTCTCCAGGGGGCTGGTAATGAACTAATCATTTGATTCAGGTGTGTTGACCCAGGGTGAGATCTAAAACCTGCAGGACACCGGCCCTCGAGGCCTGGCGTTGCCTACCCCTGATATAGACAGTGCTTGAAGCAGTTATTACCTTCTTGCCATATTGGCAGAATAAATGACCTGGAAGCTGTTGCACTGTCTGCACCTGTAAACTCCAGGACACGTTTACAAATAATTTTCGTTGTTATTTGCGCTGCAGCTGCAGGTTAGGGTGGAGTTACTGTGTGTGTGTGTGTGTGTGTGTGTGTGTGTTTACAAGTAGTTTTAAACCTTGTGATCCACAAAACAGCATAACAGCAAAAGAAGAATTGACTGCGTTACAGTCAGTGCGGGAGCGGCGGCTTTGCTCGTGCGCGATTCATTTGCAGTTTGGACGCACGTGAACATCTCCTGCCCTGATAGCGGCTGGAGGAGGACTATCCTCCGCCTGTGAGCGCTTTGGCACGAGCGAGGTGCCCACGGCAGCACCCGCTGCTTGTTGAGAGTAAGAGCAACAAGCGCTTTCACGTCAAAAGTCGTCATAAATAAGCCTCCAATAACACCAGAAAAAGTCGCCAGATTTGTCGCTAGTCGCTTTTTAGAAAAAAAAACGACGGTAAGGGGGGTTTGAAAACTCCCTAAATACAGCGACAAAATCGCTAAGTTGGCAACACTGTTTTCAGGGTATTTAAAAAAATTCAAAACAAAACAAAACCGTGCATCACAATGGGTATTCTCTGAGCATGCGCAGAATTACGCACAGCTGTCATGTGACCCTTTGATCGATCAAAGGCTCAAAGAGCGCTGACGTCAAATTCGAAGCCACGAAAGTCCTTAAATACCCCCTCTTCACCTTTGCAAACACAGTTTTACTTGGAACGTTTTCAGAAACAGCGAGTTGTGTTTAGCAAACCAGAAACCTTTCAGAAAGGGACTATTTTTAAACTTAAACAATTAAGCAAACATTTTTTCTTGTCGACACTTTGCATTAAGAGTTTAAAGAAATGTCAAACGAAGCATTTAATAATTCACAGTCTGACGGAGAGATTCGAGAGGAATCACAAAGACTGTATGGGTTGATGGAGAGAGAAATACCTGACCCTATGGAGCTTCAAATGAAAATTCAACAACTCCAGTTGGAGTTGAGCACCCTAAAGCGCAAAAAGAATTATTATAAAGATCATTTCCATCAGTCAAGAGATAAGCTTAAACACATGAAGGCTCAGGCTGAAAAAAATCAGACACAGGTGGCATCTCTGGAGGCTAAACTCCAGGAACAGGAAAAGAACGTTCAGACAATGCACCATGACTTTTTGGAAAAGACGGAATCTCTCATTGAGCAGAACAGCAGCATTGCTGCGGAGTTGTCTCAGATAGAAAGTGAGAGAAACGAGCAAAAAAAAGAGAACGCAGATCTCAAGGACTCTTTAGAGAGACTTGAGCAGCAAGTGGGAGAAGCTCACCATAAAACAATGAAAAAAGAAGAGATAATAGAAAAACAATATAGGGAAATATTTCACAAGACAGAACTCACAGTTGAGCTGAAAAGAGAAATTTGTACTCTTCAGCGCCGGGTGAGACAGACACTGGATGAAAAG
Organism: Perissodus microlepis; assembly: GCF_051167445.1. Classification (NCBI taxonomy): domain Eukaryota; kingdom Metazoa; phylum Chordata; class Actinopteri; order Cichliformes; family Cichlidae; genus Perissodus; species Perissodus microlepis. The sequence continues at coordinate 7,784,531 of NC_140467.1, forward strand.
CAGTCGCAGGTGGAATCTCTGGAGGCTAAAATGCAGGAGCAGGTTAGCACCATTCAGAGGATGTGCTGTGACTTTCACGAAAAAGAAGAATATCTCCTTAAGGAGAACAGCAGCATTGCTGCTGAGATAAACAAATTAAAAACAGCGAACACAAATCTCAAGAAACGTTTACAAAATCTTGAGTATCAAGAAAAGACAACAGAAAGTCTGACACTGAAAATATTTTGGCTGGAAGAAAAAGTCAAAAAGCAAAATTTCAAGATTGTTCATAACGAAGATCTCATAGATGAACTTTATGAACATCTTAAAATGAAAACAGAAATAATTAATAATCTTAAGGATGAGCTGAGAAGGGAGGAGGAAGAAGAAATATTAGCTGCTGTTCACAACATCACTGGTGAACCTCTGCAGCTGGAGAATCTTGCTCCTGAACCCGAGGAGCTTGTTTCTCCTGTCTCAGAACCATCTCCTGATGTGGTCCCGACACAGGAGAATCTTGCTCCTGAACCTGAGGAGCTTTTTTTTCCTGCCTTGGAACCACCTTCTGATGTGGTCCCGACACAGGACAATCTTGGTCCTCAACCCGAAGAGCTTGATTTTCCTGTCTCAGAACCATCTCCTGACGTGGTTCCGACTAGTGGTTCATGGCGTCATGGTGCTAAACGCCTACTTAAAATAGGTTTAGGTGTTGCCGCAGTAGGCCTTATTATACCTGCAGCTTACTGGGGCTTTTCAATGCTTGACAGTTATTGCCTATTTAACTCTGTCTATGGCCTCCTTGAGCCATATTGCTACCTTGGTGATGGATTAGTTCCCTTTTAAAGACTAGTAATGATGGACTGCTTTTCATCCACAGTCCAGAAAACCATACGTTGTTCATGTTAGCTAAATGCTGCTCATGTTGTCTAACTTGTGCTCTCATTTTTCTTTTCTTTTGCCTCTCACCCCCCAACCAGTCGTGACAGATGGCTGCCCCTTCCTGAGCCTGGTTCTGTCAAAGGTTTCTTCCTGTTTAAAGGGAGTTTTTCCTTTCCACTGTGCCTAGTGCTTGCTCACAGGGGATCATTTGATTGTTGGGGTTTAATTTGTTAAAAAAAAACATAACAAATTAGGTGAGGGGTTCACATAATAGAGAGCACAACAAAAACTACAAATTTTTTTTTAAAATTTGTAGTTTTTGTTGTGCTCTCTATTATTTTAAAAAAATTTGTTAGTTGCAAATCAAAATAAAGACAACAGTTTCTGAAAAACATCTCTTACGGCTCTGTTTATTTGCTTAAATGAACACTTGTATTTTTTGTCATAGAAGAATATACATTGGCCTAAGTATTTAATAATTTTAAATTTAGCCCTGCGCTGCATGAGATAAACTGAGATGAGATAAACTGTAGCACAGACGGCTGTCGGCCTGGCGAGGGAAAGTTCCTCTTCAACCTCCAAACTGAACCCAGTTTGTTACTCGCAGCATCGCAAAATTAGACACAGCAATTTCTTAGAGTCTGGTTTAAGTCCTGAAATGACATCTCCTCACCTGTCACGGTTCTGGGTCAGTTTGACCCAGTATTTTGAGTTGTTATGTTTTGGTGTGTTTTTGCATTATGGATTGTTTTCTTATTCTCTTGTGGTGCTTTTGTTGGTTATGATGATGATGGTGATTATTAATCTATGTTTTAGTTATTCTTGTTTAGGGATTAGTTCTTAGGTTTTGTGTTCTCATGTTTCTTGCTGGTTTAGTTCAGTGTCTAGTCTGTCTCTCTCTGTCCAGTCCGTGTCTTAGTTTAGTGTGTATTGTTTCCTGTTTTATTTTGAAGGATTGTGTCTTATGTCAGTGTGTCCAGCTTCGATCCCCTGACTCGTTAGCCCCAATCTCTCCCAGCTGTGTCTCCCTCCTGTTTTCCATTCCCTGATTACTTCCCTGTGTATATTAGCCCTGTGTTTGCCCTTGTTCAGTGCTGCATCGTACCATCGGATTATGCCTGTGTGTTTTATACTGTGTTCAGTATTTTCGTTTTCACTATCCTTGTTCTGTTCATGTTTTAATTTCTCCAGCAATAAAGCTGAGGTTTTGAGTTACAATTCTGTGTTCGAGTCCTGCATTTGGATCCTCATCTCCGCCTGCTCGCACACAAAGCCCTGACGTTTCCAGCATAGAAGCATTCACAGTCATTACACTGTATGTACACTATATATGAAAAAAAGAAGAAAAACAGAAAGCCAAATAAGAAATACTTCTAAGCAGTAGAAGGTTGTTGACAGTAGCAAGCTACAGGTCTCTCAGTATCTTTCAGTATTGCTCTCCCTGAGAACCCTGTGCACAGCTAGGTTTAAGGTATTCTCAGGTATTAGAATTTAACACATTTAAGTATACTGACATAAGTAAGTTGGTGGACGTTTCAGGTGACCTCCTGCAGCTTGCTGGAATTCTTGTCTGGATTGCCTAAGCAAACACTTGCTTAGTTGGCAACAAGATATCAAGTTAGTGGGGCACCTGAGACACACTTTGTCTAATTAATTGCAGTGTTTTGCCATTCTCAGTGAGAGATGAGAGGCCTTATAAGATGGTTTTGATAACAATGTCCTGGGGGTACAAGCTGCAGTTTCGTCATCGATCTCACCCTTTTCAGAGAAAGTGACTGCAGGTTTTAGATGTGTCCTTGAACCAACACAGCTGATTCAAATGGCTAAATTACCTCCTCAACATGTCTTGAAGTTCTCCAGGGGGCTGGTAATGACCTAATCATTTGATTCAGGTGTGTTGACCCAGGGTGAGATCTAAAACCTGCAGGACACCGGCCCTCGAGGCCTGGCGTTGCCTACCCCTGATATAGACAGTGCTTGAAGCAGTTATTACCTTCTTGCCATATTGGCAGAATAAATGACCTGGAAGCTGTTGCACTGTCTGCACCTGTAAACTCCAGGACACGTTTACAAATAATTTTCGTTGTTATTTGCGCTGCAGCTGCAGGTTAGGGTGGAGTTACTGTGTGTGTGTGTGTGTGTGTGTGTTTACAAGTAGTTTTAAACCTTGTGATCCACAAAACAGCATAACAGCAAAAGAAGAATTGACTGCGTTACAGTCAGTGCGGGAGCGGCGGCTTTGCTCGTGCGCGATTCATTTGCAGTTTGGACGCACGTGAACATCTCCTGCCCTGATAGCGGCTGGAGGAGGACTATCCTCCGCCTGTGAGCGCTTTGGCACGAGCGAGGTGCCCACGGCAGCACCCGCTGCTTGTTGAGAGTAAGAGCAACAAGCGCTTTCACGTCAAAAGTCGTCATAAATAAGCCTCCAATAACACCAGAAAAAGTCGCCAGATTTGTCGCTAGTCGCTTTTTAGAAAAAAAAAACGACGGTAAGGGGGGTTTGAAAACTCCCTAAATACAGCGACAAAATCGCTAAGTTGGCAACACTGTTTTCAGGGTATTTAAAAAAAATTCAAAACAAAACAAAACCGTGCATCACAATGGGTATTCTCTGAGCATGCGCAGAATTACGCACAGCTGTCATGTGACCCTTTGATCGAACAAAGGATCAAAGGCTCAAAGAGCGCTGACGTCAAATTCGAAGCCACGAAAGTCCTTAAATACCCCCTCTTCACCTTTGCAAACACAGTTTTACTTGGAACGTTTTCAGAAACAGCGAGTTGTGTTTAGCAAACCAGAAACCTTTCAGAAAGGGACTATTTTTAAACTTAAACAATTAAGCAAACTTTTTTTCTTGTCGACACTTTGCATTAAGAGTTTAAAGAAATGTCAAACGAAGCATTTAATAATTCACAGTCTGACGGAGAGATTCGAGAGGAATCACAAAGACTGTATGGGTTGATGGAGAGAGAAATACCTGACCCTATGGAGCTTCAAATGAAAATTCAACAACTCCAGTTGGAGTTGAGCACCCTAAAGCGCAAAAAGAATTATTATAAAGATCATTTCCATCAGTCAAGAGATAAGCTTAAACACATGAAGGCTCAGGCTGAAAAAAATCAGACACAGGTGGCATCTCTGGAGGCTAAACTCCAGGAACAGGAAAAGAACGTTCAGACAATGCACCATGACTTTTTGGAAAAGACGGAATCTCTCATTGAGCAGAACAGCAGCATTGCTGCGGAGTTGTCTCAGATAGAAAGTGAGAGAAACGAGCAAAAAAAAGAGAACGCAGATCTCAAGGACTCTTTAGAGAGACTTGAGCAGCAAGTGGGAGAAGCTCACCATAAAACAATGAAAAAAGAAGAGATAATAGAAAAACAATATAGGGAAATATTTCACAAGACAGAACTCACAGTTGAGCTGAAAAGAGAAATTTGTACTCTTCAGCGCCGGGTGAGACAGACACTGGATGAAAAGCAGTGGCAGGTGGAATCTCTGGAGGCTAAAATGCAGGAGCAGGTTAGCACCATTCAGAGGATGTGCCGTGACTTTCACGAAAAAGAAGAATATCTCCTTAAGGAGAACAGCAGCATTGCTGCTGAGATAAACAAATTAAAAACAGCGAACACAAATCTCAAGAAACGTTTACAAAATCTTGAGTATCAAGAAAAGACAACAGAAAGTCTGACACTGAAAATATTTTGGCTGGAAGAAAAAGTCAAAAAGCAAAATTTCAAGATTGTTCATAACGAAGATCTCATAGATGAACTTTATGAACATCTTAAAATGAAAACAGAAATAATTAATAATCTTAAGGATGAGCTGAGAAGGGAGGAGGAAGAAGAAATATTAGCTGCTGTTCACAACATCACTGGTGAACCTCTGCAGCTGGAGAATCTTGCTCCTGAACCCGAGGAGCTTGTTTCTCCTGTCTCAGAACCATCTCCTGATGTGGTCCCGACACAGGAGAATCTTGCTCCTGAACCTGAGGAGCTTTTTTTTCCTGCCTTGAAACCACCTTCTGATGTGGTCCCGACACAGGAGAATCTTGCTCCTGAACCTGAGGAGCTTTTTTTTCCTGCCTTGGAACCACCTTCTGATGTGGTCCCGACACAGGAGAATCTTGCTCCTGAACCTGAGGAGCTTTTTTTTCCTGCCTTGGAACCACCTTCTGATGTGGTCCCGACACAGGACAATCTTGGTCCTCAACCCGAAGAGCTTGATTTTCCTGTCTCAGAACCATCTCCTGACGTGGTTCCGACTAGTGGTTCATGGCGTCATGGTGCTAAACGCCTACTTAAAATAGGTTTAGGTGTTGCCGCAGTAGGCCTTATTATACCTGCAGCTTACTGGGGCTTTTCAATGCTTGACAGTTATTGCCTATTTAACTCTGTCTATGGCCTCCTTGAGCCATATTGCTACCTTGGTGATGGATTAGTTCCCTTTTAAAGACTAGTAATGATGGACTGCTTTTCATCCACAGTCCAGAAAACCATACGTTGTTCATGTTAGCTAAATGCTGCTCATGTTGTCTAACTTGTGCTCTCATTTTTCTTTTCTTTTGCCTCTCACCCCCCAACCAGTCGTGACAGATGGCTGCCCCTTCCTGAGCCTGGTTCTGTCAAAGGTTTCTTCCTGTTTAAAGGGAGTTTTTCCTTTCCACTGTGCCTAGTGCTTGCTCACAGGGGATCATTTGATTGTTGGGGTTTAATTTGTTAAAAAAAAAACATAACAAATTAGGTGAGGGGTTCACATAATAGAGAGCACAACAAAAACTACAAATTTTTTTTTAAAATTTGTAGTTTTTGTTGTGCTCTCTATTATTTTAAAAAAATTTGTTAGTTGCAAATCAAAATAAAGACAACAGTTTCTGAAAAACATCTCTTACGGCTCTGTTTATTTGCTTAAATGAACACTTGTATTTTTTGTCATAGAAGAATATACATTGGCCTAAGTATTTAATAATTTTAAATTTAGCCCTGCGCTGCATGAGATAAACTGAGATGAGATAAACTGTAGCACAGACGGCTGTCGGCCTGGCGAGGGAAAGTTCCTCTTCAACCTCCAAACTGAACCCAGTTTGTTACTCGCAGCATCGCAAAATTAGACACAGCAATTTCTTAGAGTCTGGTTTAAGTCCTGAAATGACATCTCCTCACCTGTCACGGTTCTGGGTCAGTTTGACCCAGTATTTTGAGTTGTTATGTTTTGGTGTGTTTTTGCATTATGGATTGTTTTCTTATTCTCTTGTGGTGCTTTTGTTGGTTATGATGATGATGGTGATTATTAATCTATGTTTTAGTTATTCTTGTTTAGGGATTAGTTCTTAGGTTTTGTGTTCTCATGTTTCTTGCTGGTTTAGTTCAGTGTCTAGTCTGTCTCTCTCTGTCCAGTCCGTGTCTTAGTTTAGTGTGTATTGTTTCCTGTTTTATTTTGAAGGATTGTGTCTTATGTCAGTGTGTCCAGCTTCGATCCCCTGACTCGTTAGCCCCAATCTCTCCCAGCTGTGTCTCCCTCCTGTTTTCCATTCCCTGATTACTTCCCTGTGTATATTAGCCCTGTGTTTGCCCTTGTTCAGTGCTGCATCGTACCATCGGATTATGCCTGTGTGTTTTATACTGTGTTCAGTAGTTTCGTTTTCACTATCCTTGTTCTGTTCATGTTTTAATTTCTCCAGCAATAAAGCTGAGGTTTTGAGTTACAATTCTGTGTTCGAGTCCTGCATTTGGATCCTCATCTCCGCCTGCTCGCACACAAAGCCCTGACGTTTCCAGCATAGAAGCATTCACAGTCATTACACTGTATGTACACTATATATGAAAAAAAGAAGAAAAACAGAAAGCCAAATAAGAAATACTTCTAAGCAGTAGAAGGTTGTTGACAGTAGCAAGCTACAGGTCTCTCAGTATCTTTCAGTATTGCTCTCCCTGAGAACCCTGTGCACAGCTAGGTTTAAGGTATTCTCAGGTATTAGAATTTAACACATTTAAGTATACTGACATAAGTAAGTTGGTGGACGTTTCAGGTGACCTCCTGCAGCTTGCTGGAATTCTTGTCTGGATTGCCTAAGCAAACACTTGCTTAGTTGGCAACAAGATATCAAGTTAGTGGGGCACCTGAGACACACTTTGTCTAATTAATTGCAGTGTTTTGCCATTCTCAGTGAGAGATGAGAGGCCTTATAAGATGGTTTTGATAACAATGTCCTGGGGGTACAAGCTGCAGTTTCGTCATCGATCTCACCCTTTTCAGAGAAAGTGACTGCAGGTTTTAGATGTGTCCTTGAACCAACACAGCTGATTCAAATGGCTAAATTACCTCCTCAACATGTCTTGAAGTTCTCCAGGGGGCTGGTAATGACCTAATCATTTGATTCAGGTGTGTTGACCCAGGGTGAGATCTAAAACCTGCAGGACACCGGCCCTCGAGGCCTGGCGTTGCCTACCCCTGATATAGACAGTGCTTGAAGCAGTTATTACCTTCTTGCCATATTGGCAGAATAAATGACCTGGAAGCTGTTGCACTGTCTGCACCTGTAAACTCCAGGACACGTTTACAAATAATTTTCGTTGTTATTTGCGCTGCAGCTGCAGGTTAGGGTGGAGTTACTGTGTGTGTGTGTGTGTGTGTGTGTGTGTGTGTTTACAAGTAGTTTTAAACCTTGTGATCCACAAAACAGCATAACAGCAAAAGAAGAATTGACTGCGTTACAGTCAGTGCGGGAGCGGCGGCTTTGCTCGTGCGCGATTCATTTGCAGTTTGGACGCACGTGAACATCTCCTGCCCTGATAGCGGCTGGAGGAGGACTATCCTCCGCCTGTGAGCGCTTTGGCACGAGCGAGGTGCCCACGGCAGCACCCGCTGCTTGTTGAGAGTAAGAGCAACAAGCGCTTTCACGTCAAAAGTCGTCATAAATAAGCCTCCAATAACACCAGAAAAAGTCGCCAGATTTGTCGCTAGTCGCTTTTTAGAAAAAAAAAAAACGACGGTAAGGGGGGTTTGAAAACTCCCTAAATACAGCGACAAAATCGCTAAGTTGGCAACACTGTTTTCAGGGTATTTAAAAAAATTCAAAACAAAACAAAACCGTGCATCACAATGGGTATTCTCTGAGCATGCGCAGAATTACGCACAGCTGTCATGTGACCCTTTGATCGAACAAAGGATCAAAGGCTCAAAGAGCGCTGACGTCAAATTCGAAGCCACGAAAGTCCTTAAATACCCCCTCTTCACCTTTGCAAACACAGTTTTACTTGGAACGTTTTCAGAAACAGCGAGTTGTGTTTAGCAAACCAGAAACCTTTCAGAAAGGGACTATTTTTAAACTTAAACAATTAAGCAAACTTTTTTTCTTGTCGACACTTTGCATTAAGAGTTTAAAGAAATGTCAAACGAAGCATTTAATAATTCACAGTCTGACGGAGAGATTCGAGAGGAATCACAAAGACTGTATGGGTTGATGGAGAGAGAAATACCTGACCCTATGGAGCTTCAAATGAAAATTCAACAACTCCAGTTGGAGTTGAGCACCCTAAAGCGCAAAAAGAATTATTATAAAGATCATTTCCATCAGTCAAGAGATAAGCTTAAACACATGAAGGCTCAGGCTGAAAAAAATCAGACACAGGTGGCATCTCTGGAGGCTAAACTCCAGGAACAGGAAAAGAACGTTCAGACAATGCACCATGACTTTTTGGAAAAGACGGAATCTCTCATTGAGCAGAACAGCAGCATTGCTGCGGAGTTGTCTCAGATAGAAAGTGAGAGAAACGAGCAAAAAAAAGAGAACGCAGATCTCAAGGACTCTTTAGAGAGACTTGAGCAGCAAGTGGGAGAAGCTCACCATAAAACAATGAAAAAAGAAGAGATAATAGAAAAACAATATAGGGAAATATTTCACAAGACAGAACTCACAGTTGAGCTGAAAAGAGAAATTTGTACTCTTCAGCGCCGGGTGAGACAGACACTGGATGAAAAGCAGTGGCAGGTGGAATCTCTGGAGGCTAAAATGCAGGAGCAGGTTAGCACCATTCAGAGGATGTGCCGTGACTTTCACGAAAAAGAAGAATATCTCCTTAAGGAGAACAGCAGCATTGCTGCTGAGATAAACAAATTAAAAACAGCGAACACAAATCTCAAGAAACGTTTACAAAATCTTGAGTATCAAGAAAAGACAACAGAAAGTCTGACACTGAAAATATTTTGGCTGGAAGAAAAAGTCAAAAAGCAAAATTTCAAGATTGTTCATAACGAAGATCTCATAGATGAACTTTATGAACATCTTAAAATGAAAACAGAAATAATTAATAATCTTAAGGATGAGCTGAGAAGGGAGGAGGAAGAAGAAATATTAGCTGCTGTTCACAACATCACTGGTGAACCTCTGCAGCTGGAGAATCTTGCTCCTGAACCCGAGGAGCTTGTTTCTCCTGTCTCAGAACCATCTCCTGATGTGGTCCCGACACAGGAGAATCTTGCTCCTGAACCTGAGGAGCTTTTTTTTCCTGCCTTGAAACCACCTTCTGATGTGGTCCCGACACAGGAGAATCTTGCTCCTGAACCTGAGGAGCTTTTTTTTCCTGCCTTGGAACCACCTTCTGATGTGGTCCCGACACAGGACAATCTTGGTCCTCAACCCGAAGAGCTTGATTTTCCTGTCTCAGAACCATCTCCTGACGTGGTTCCGACTAGTGGTTCATGGCGTCATGGTGCTAAACGCCTACTTAAAATAGGTTTAGGTGTTGCCGCAGTAGGCCTTATTATACCTGCAGCTTACTGGGGCTTTTCAATGCTTGACAGTTATTGCCTATTTAACTCTGTCTATGGCCTCCTTGAGCCATATTGCTACCTTGGTGATGGATTAGTTCCCTTTTAAAGACTAGTAATGATGGACTGCTTTTCATCCACAGTCCAGAAAACCATACGTTGTTCATGTTAGCTAAATGCTGCTCATGTTGTCTAACTTGTGCTCTCATTTTTCTTTTCTTTTGCCTCTCACCCCCCAACCAGTCGTGACAGATGGCTGCCCCTTCCTGAGCCTGGTTCTGTCAAAGGTTTCTTCCTGTTTAAAGGGAGTTTTTCCTTTCCACTGTGCCTAGTGCTTGCTCACAGGGGATCATTTGATTGTTGGGGTTTAATTTGTTTAAAAAAAAAACATAACAAATTAGGTGAGGGGTTCACATAATAGAGAGCACAACAAAAACTACAAATTTTTTTTAAAATTTGTAGTTTTTGTTGTGCTCTCTATTATTTTAAAAAAATTTGTTAGTTGCAAATCAAAATAAAGACAACAGTTTCTGAAAAACATCTCTTACGGCTCTGTTTATTTGCTTAAATGAACACCTTGTATTTTTTGTCATAGAAGAATATACATTGGCCTAAGTATTTAATAATTTTAAATTTAGCCCTGCGCTGCATGAGATAAACTGAGATGAGATAAACTGTGGCACAGACGGCTGTCGGCCTGGCGAGGGAAAGTTCCTCTTCAACCTCCAAACTGAACCCAGTTTGTTACTCGCAGCATCGCAAAATTAGACACAGCAATTTCTTAGAGTCTGGTTTAAGTCCTGAAATGACATCTCCTCACCTGTCACGGTTCTGGGTCAGTTTGACCCAGTATTTTGAGTTGTTATGTTTTGGTGTGTTTTTGCATTATGGATTGTTTTCTTATTCTCTTGTGGTGCTTTTGTTGGTTATGATGATGATGGTGATTATTAATCTATGTTTTAGTTATTCTTGTTTAGGGATTAGTTCTTAGGTTTTGTGTTCTCATGTTTCTTGCTGGTTTAGTTCAGTGTCTAGTCTGTCTCTCTCTGTCCAGTCCGTGTCTTAGTTTAGTGTGTATTGTTTCCTGTTTTATTTTGAAGGATTGTGTCTTATGTCAGTGTGTCCAGCTTCGATCCCCTGACTCGTTAGCCCCAATCTCTCCCAGCTGTGTCTCCCTCCTGTTTTCCATTCCCTGATTACTTCCCTGTGTATATTAGCCCTGTGTTTGCCCTTGTTCAGTGCTGCATCGTACCATCGGATTATGCCTGTGTGTTTTATACTGTGTTCAGTATTTTCGTTTTCACTATCCTTGTTCTGTTCATGTTTTAATTTCTCCAGCAATAAAGCTGAGGTTTTGAGTTACAATTCTGTGTTCGAGTCCTGCATTTGGATCCTCATCTCCGCCTGCTCGCACACAAAGCCCTGACGTTTCCAGCATAGAAGCATTCACAGTCATTACACTGTATGTACACTATATATGAAAAAAAGAAGAAAAACAGAAAGCCAAATAAGAAATACTTCTAAGCAGTAGAAGGTTGTTGACAGTAGCAAGCTACAGGTCTCTCAGTATCTTTCAGTATTGCTCTCCCTGAGAACCCTGTGCACAGCTAGGTTTAAGGTATTCTCAGGTATTAGAATTTAACACATTTAAGTATACTGACATAAGTAAGTTGGTGGACGTTTCAGGTGACCTCCTGCAGCTTGCTGGAATTCTTGTCTGGATTGCCTAAGCAAACACTTGCTTAGTTGGCAACAAGATATCAAGTTAGTGGGGCACCTGAGACACACTTTGTCTAATTAATTGCAGTGTTTTGCCATTCTCAGTGAGAGATGAGAGGCCTTATAAGATGGTTTTGATAACAATGTCCTGGGGGTACAAGCTGCAGTTTCGTCATCGATCTCACCCTTTTCAGAGAAAGTGACTGCAGGTTTTAGATGTGTCCTTGAACCAACACAGCTGATTCAAATGGCTAAATTACCTCCTCAACATGTCTTGAAGTTCTCCAGGGGGCTGGTAATGACCTAATCATTTGATTCAGGTGTGTTGACCCAGGGTGAGATCTAAAACCTGCAGGACACCGGCCCTCGAGGCCTGGCGTTGCCTACCCCTGATATAGACAGTGCTTGAAGCAGTTATTACCTTCTTGCCATATTGGCAGAATAAATGACCTGGAAGCTGTTGCACTGTCTGCACCTGTAAACTCCAGGACACGTTTACAAATAATTTTCGTTGTTATTTGCGCTGCAGCTGCAGGTTAGGGTGGAGTTACTGTGTGTGTGTGTGTGTGTGTGTGTGTGTGTGTGTTTACAAGTAGTTTTAAACCTTGTGATCCACAAAACAGCATAACAGCAAAAGAAGAATTGACTGCGTTACAGTCAGTGCGGGAGCGGCGGCTTTGCTCGTGCGCGATTCATTTGCAGTTTGGACGCACGTGAACATCTCCTGCCCTGATAGCGGCTGGAGGAGGACTATCCTCCGCCTGTGAGCGCTTTGGCACGAGCGAGGTGCCCACGGCAGCACCCGCTGCTTGTTGAGAGTAAGAGCAACAAGCGCTTTCACGTCAAAAGTCGTCATAAATAAGCCTCCAATAACACCAGAAAAAGTCGCCAGATTTGTCGCTAGTCGCTTTTTAGAAAAAAAAAACGACGGTAAGGGGGGTTTGAAAACTCCCTAAATACAGCGACAAAATCGCTAAGTTGGCAACACTGTTTTCAGGGTATTTAAAAAAATTCAAAACAAAACAAAACCGTGCATCACAATGGGTATTCTCTGAGCATGCGCAGAATTACGCACAGCTGTCATGTGACCCTTTGATCGAACAAAGGATCAAAGGCTCAAAGAGCGCTGACGTCAAATTCGAAGCCACGAAAGTCCTTAAATACCCCCTCTTCACCTTTGCAAACACAGTTTTACTTGGAACGTTTTCAGAAACAGCGAGTTGTGTTTAGCAAACCAGAAACCTTTCAGAAAGGGACTATTTTTAAACTTAAACAATTAAGCAAACATTTTTTCTTGTCGACACTTTGCATTAAGAGTTTAAAGAAATGTCAAACGAAACATTTAATAATTCACAGTCTGACGGAGAGATTCCAGCGGAATCACACGAACTATATGGGTTAGTGGAGAGAGAAATATCGGAGCCTAGGGACCTTCAAATGAAAATACAAGAACTCCAGTTGGAGTTAAGCACCCTAAAGCGCAAAAAGAATTATTACAAAAAAAATTACTATCGCTTTAAAAATGAGCGTGAACAAATTAGTACAGATGTGCATGACAGGAATATCCATTTTAGGGAAGGCATGGTTGAGCTTGAAGAAGTGACTCAACAGTCAGATGAGCTGAAAGAAGAAATATGTACACTTCAGCGTCGGGTGAGACAGGCTCTGGATGAAAAACAGTCACAGGTGGAATCTCTGGAGGCCAAATTGCAGGAACAGGTTAACACCATTCAGACGATGCACCGTGACTTTCTGGGAATGGAAGAATCTCTCCTTGAGCAGAACAGCAGCATTGCTGCGGAGTTGTCTCAGATAGAAAGTCAGCGAAATGAACAAAAGAAAGAGAACGCAGATCTCAAGGAAGCGTTAGAGAGACTTGAGCACCAAGTGGGAGAAGCTCACCATAAAATAACAAAAAAAGAAGAGATAATAGAAAAACAGAATAGAGAAATAGATCAAAAGACAGAACAGATAGTTGAGCTGAAAAAAGAAATATATACTCTTCAGCGTCGGGTGAGACAGGCTCAGGACGAAAAACAGGCACAGGTGGAATCTCTGGAGGCTCTGCAGCTGGAGAATCTTGCTCCTGAACCTGAGGAGCTTTTTTTTCCTGCCTTGGAACCATCTCCTGATGTGGTCCCGACACAGGAGAATCTTGCTCCTGAACCTGAGGAGCTTTTTTTTCCTGCCTTGGAACCACCTCCTGATGTGGTCCCGACACAGGAGAATCAAGCGCTTCAGGTTGAAGCGCTTGATTCTCCTGTCTCAGAACCATCTCTTGACGTGATTCGGACTAGTGGTTCATGGCGTCATGGTGCTAAACGCCTACTTAAAATAGGTTTAGGTGTTGCCGCAGTAGGCCTTATTATACCTGCAGCTTACTGGGGCTTTTCAATGCTTGACAGTTATTGCCTATTTAACTCTGTCTATGGCCTCCTTGAGCCATATTGCTACCTTGGTGATGGATTAGTTCCCTTTTAAAGACTAGTAATGATGAACTGCTTTTCATCCACAGTCCAGAAAACCATACGTTGTTCATGTTAGCTAAATGCTGCTCATGTTGTCTAACTTGTGCTCTCATTTTTCTTTTCTTTTGCCTCTCACCCCCCAACCAGTCGTGACAGATGGCTGCCCCTTCCTGAGCCTGGTTCTGTCAAAGGTTTCTTCCTGTTTAAAGGGAGTTTTTCCTTTCCACTGTGCCTAGTGCTTGCTCACAGGGGATCATTTGATTGTTGGGGTTTAATTTGTTAAAAAAAAAAAACATAACAAATTAGGTGAGGGGTTCACATAATAGAGAGCACAACAAAAACTACAAATTTTAAAAAAAAATTGTAGTTTTTGTTGTGCTCTCTATTATGTTAAAAAAATTTGTTAGTTGCAAATCAAAATAAAGACAACAGTTTCTGAAAAACATCTCTTACGGCTCTGTTTATTTGCTTAAATGAACACTTGTATTTTTTGTCATAGAAGAATATACATTGGCCTAAGTATTTAATAATTTTAAATTTAGCCCTGCGCTGCATGAGATAAACTGAGATGAGATAAACTGTGGCACAGACGGCTGTCGGCCTGGCGAGGGAAAGTTCCTCTTCAACCTCCAAACTGAACCCAGTTTGTTACTCGCAGCATCGCAAAATTAGACACAGCAATTTCTTAGAGTCTGGTTTAAGTCCTGAAATGACATCTCCTCACCTGTCACGGTTCTGGGTCAGTTTGACCCAGTATTTTGGTGTGTTTTTGCATTATGGATTGTTTTCTTATTCTCTTGTGGTGCTTTTGTTGGTTATGATGATGATGATGATGGTGATTATTAATCTATGTTTTAGTTATTCTTGTTTAGGGATTAGTTCTTAGGTTTTGTGTTCTCATGTTTTTTGCTGGTTTAGTTCAGTGTCTAGTCTGTCTCTCTCTGTCCAGTCCGTGTCTTAGTTTAGTGTGTATTGTTTCCTGTTTTATTTTGAAGGATTGTGTCTTATGTCAGTGTGTCCAGCTTCGATCCCCTGACTCGTTAGCCCCAATCTCTCCCAGCTGTGTCTCCCTCCTGTTTTCCATTCCCTGTGTATATTAGCCCTGTGTTTGCCCTTGCTCAGTGCCGCATCGTACCATCGGATTATGCCTGTGTGTTTTATACTGTGTTCTGTTCATGTTTTAATTTCTCCAGCAATAAAGCTGAGGTTTTGAGTTACAATTCTGTGTTCGAGTCCTGCATTTGGATCCTCATCTCCGCCTGCCCGCACACAGAGCCCTGTATTTAAAATCCAACTCTTACCTGAACTCTCCTGCCTTTCTGTCTCTCTCGCTGCCTTGTAACGCACCATCCCCCTTTTGACATTAGATAATGGTAAATCAAACCTGCACTGCAGAGAGGTTGGCATGACAGGAAGTCGAGATGATAACGATAGACCAGCCTTCAAACTAAGACGCGTGATGTATAAAAGTCTTTCTACTGAGTAAAGGACAGTTTGAGTTTCCTGCTGGCACCATGCACTGTCTTCACAAGTTTCTTCTTTGTTTTCTACCATGTCTACAAGGCATCAGTGTGAACATCAAATATACCTGATTTATCTTACGGCTGTAAACGGCACACTAACTTTATCATCTTCTTTTTTTTTAATTTACCAGAGTTTTCAACAGGAATTATTCATGAAACAAAAGCTCCGGACAACTCGATACCCTACATGGAATCAGTTCAGAATAACAAGGGTCAACATGTCTGTGGAGAATTCCTCATCACTGAAGACTTTGTGCTCACTGCTGCATACTGTGACCGGTTGTGAGTTAGATTTCCTGTTCATGAAGTTCATCCAAAAACAAACTTTTTCAAACTTGTGTTTATTGATCAGATCACTCTAAGTTATTGATAAGGCAGATGTTATTTTGAGGGAAAATAAAACACAATTAAGTGCAATAGCATCAAATAAAAATGACCTTTGACTTCTGACAGCCGTTGGTTACAGCAATGCTGACATTAACCTGCTTGTGACGATTGCCTAATGAGAAATAAAGATATCAGTTTAAAATTGTTGACATTTTTAATTCCCTCTCAATGATTACTCACACAGTGACCGCACACACTGATCATCCCAAAGTAAAGATTGAGAGAAAATGAAATCCATGAAGGATACAAAAACACTGAACATGCTAATGACATCATTGAAAGCAGCATCAGTTTCATGTGATGTATTTGTAGAATAATTATATTTTTTCATATTTACATGAAAATGTGTTTCTATTTTTTACTTCATGTTGTGTCTCCAGCTGTGTGTGAACATTCGATTAGTTCACAGAGTACAAACAATTCAGCCTCCACGTGCTGAAATAAACCTAAAAGAAAATCAAGTGTGTCAGGTGGCTGGATGGGGAAAATTGAAACTGATGGCGAACCTGTTGATGAGCCAACGGTGGTGGACGTGTCTGTCATTGAACCAAAGGTCTGTAAGAAACACTGGCCTGGTCTTCCTGCCGGTGTTTCCTGTGCAGGTGGATATGGAACAACCAAAGGATTCTGTCAGGTATGTTTTCTGTGATTTCAGTGGAAACTTGTGTTCTGTTGACAAATGTATATAAAAAAAGAATATAATCTGACATATTAAAATCCTCACAGGGTGAGGTAATACCAGGATGCTCTGTAGAATCCTGACCACTCTGTCATGGGAACTGATCTGCTGCTGACCGCAAGGCACTGCAGCGGGTGATATAAACAGCCCAATTATTCTACCCTTATCTGTATTTATACATGTAAATGGTATACGGCAAATGGACTGGTTCTTATAGAGCTACTCTTTCTACTCTTCTTTACACAACTTGTGCATTCACCCATTCGCACAAGCACATTTTTCTAGGTGCTTTCTAAGTAACATTCACACACACACACACACTGTGTGAATGTCGGAGATGATCTGCTCTACCACCTGAGCTACAGCCACCCCATGTGTGTTGACAATAAAGTGAAATCCTAATCCTAAAATGTGGATCGTGTTTTGGGTCTGCCACTTGAGGACACACAGAAATAAGCCATGCTGAACAGATTTCCACATCTTTTCATCTCATCACAAATGCCTCCAAGATACCTGAAAAGCTTCTGTTTCATTTTATATGGAGAAATAAAAGCTAATATTTAAAAACAGTATTTTGTTTAATGTTAAAAGAATCTGGTGGTTTGGAAGTTTAAAGTTTGAGACGTTAAAGTTACACGGTTAACTACTGTAAGGAACAAAAAGACACTGTTAGAAACTCTTTCTCCAAACATATCCTTCATTTGATACATTAAATGATGCATGAATTCTACTAATTCTATTCTACTACATCAGTCATGCGTGATAAGCACTGTTGATGATTCACCAGCAGGATCGTTTTACGCTGAAATCATGTTGAAGTCAGGACGGTGTGTGGCCACAAAATAAATGATTCATATCAAATGTGTTAAACCTAAAGTAAGAAGCTCATTTTGGAAATGTGAGGGGGGAGAAAGTGGAGACGTTTGACTTCAGATGTTTGGTGTAAAAACAAAGCTCTCAGGAGACTACTCGAATACTGTAACTCTATGAGTACAGTAATGGAGTATTTTTACTTTGTTACATCATTGATTAACATCATTCAGCCTTTTAATATTATTTATTTAAAAAGACGTTTGTCTGTCTGTGTGCGTGATGCTCTGCGAGGCGTCCTGCATTAGAAACAATGGAAAACTATCCACATCTCTCATTTTCAGCGTCTTGTTTGATTTCTGATGCAGTACGCCCATTTGGCCACACAGCGGCGCTGCTGACTTGTTAAATAGCTCAGCAGAAACATTTCAAATGATTTCATTCAGCATTCGTTTCGTGTCTCACTATGAAAACGCCTCATGCGTGATCTCATCAGAAGCTCAAATGCCATTACAGCAGCCATAAGTGACGCCCATGTCAGGAGCGACAAGTTTCTGGTCACCTTCTGGTGTGCTGTATACAAAAGCCAGCCGGCCCTCATAGATCCAGTTAAAATTTTTATTTTATCTTAAAATATCTGAAAAGCTGGAGCTGCTTTTATTTGAACTCATTTATCACAAAAGAGAAAACGCATTAATAGAGGAAAGGGGAGGACGAGTCACAGATATCCTCGGTCCTGCTATGTTTTCTGAAGCGTCTCATTCTGTGGCTTGGAGCCACTGCTGGATGAAACACAAGTCGCCTTTTCAGGAATGGAAGAGAACCTGCTTTAATTTTGCAGCTGTAACTTGGAGTGTTTTACAACAATTTGTAAGCAGCTCCACAGCGACAGTCCGGCTCCCTGGCTGCATAAAAGTCACTTTTTTTTTTTTTTTGGCTTTTTTAGGTTGTAATTTGTACTCACACTGCTGCTTGGCTAAAGTAGCAGCTAACAGAAAAGACACACACACACACACACACATTTTGTTGCTGTTTCTCCCTCTCATGTTAACTTTGGGCAGACAAAACAGGCTGTGTGGTCAATCAAATTTAACTTTCAGTTGATATCCAGTGATTAACAAGGCAAAAAAACTTGAGATAAAATGATCATAATGCAACATTTCGTTTTATTATGCTGTTAGTGGTTTGTCTTTCAGTGCACCGTTTCCTAGCTGCACTTCCTGCCGGGCTGTAGAAGGTTTGCTATAGAAACTAATAGTGTCAGTTGAATTATGATTATGGTACAAAAATTCCCTTGTCAGAGGAAACTTTCAATAAATCTGACTTTTGTCCAACAAATTACTATTTTTCATCTGCCTCCATCTCACCCTATCTCTAGCATCCTCCCACATCACACCAACCCTCTGTCCTCCTTCATTCGCAAACCTCCTCTGAGGTTGTCTTCTTTTACTCCTGCCTGGCAGCTCCATCTTCAACATCCTTTGACAATCCTTCCTCTGCACATGTACAAACAAGCTCAACTTTGCCTCTCTAACTTTGTGTCACGGCTGGCGGGGTGAGCCGTGTGGTGTTGGAGGAAAAGGAGGACCCAAAATGCAGGCAGCCGACTGATGATATGAGTGAGGGTTTATTTACAGGTGACAGTGGCAGAAACAGACAGCGAAGCATGAGAAAACAACTGAAGAAACCTAAACTGGAAGAACTAAATGACAAACCTGAGAGCATACAAAAGGGGTGCGGGGCAGAGAGACGCAGAGACAGGAACGAAACACCATGGAACACAGACCGACACCCACTATATATACACACACACACACACACACACAAGGTAATCAGGTAATCGCACACAGGAGGGAAGAACAGCTGATCTGAATACACATGATGACTGGAGGGCACAAGCTGAACACAATGACAACAGACCCAGACCTTCAGAATAGAACAGGAAATCCAGAACACGAGCCTTCAAAGTAAAGCAGGACCACACAGACTGATTTACAACACAACACGGGGACATGAAAAGAGCACCGAGGACAGACACAGGTAGGGCTGAATATACACCAAACTTCAGGTTCAACCCTAAACTAATACAAAATCAGAATAAACACAAGGCACAAAAATGGACTTCAAGGAAACACAAAACGCTGGGTCAAAATGACCCAGGACCATGACACTTTGTCTCCAAACCGCTCAACCTGAGCTGTCTATTTACTTGTACTTGCAACCTCCAGCTCCTTGTTGTCAGTGCTTTACAAAATCTGTTAGTTAACAGTTTGCCATCTCAATATTGATCAAAAAAAATGTGCAGCCCTGATTAGGAAGCATCCCATTAATCTGTCATGAAACCACTGACTTCCTTTGGGTGCCGTAAACCATGAAGTTTGCATGTTTGGTGAGAAACATTGCCTCCATCTTGGTTTTTGTTCCTTGTTGTTATTTAATAATGTGAACAAATAAAATGAACAAAATAGTATGGCATAAAGGTATTTGTTCCTATAAATAAGTGTGTAGTGTTGAAAGGGAAAAAAATCACAAAATAACAGCCTTCAATAAATTCAGCACAGCATAGTGCAAGACAGAGTTATGTGTGCCCTTCACACACACACACACACACACACACACACACACACACACACACACAAAGGTTATTCATGCTTTCATAAGATGAGAGGAAGAGTACACGCTGGACAGGTGATCAGTCTGTCCAGCGTGAGGCGGCACAAAATCTGAATGCTGCTGAGTTTAGACGTGTGAACTGCTGTGGCACTAAATGACAGAACACTCATTAAAATTTTATTTATATAGCACATTTCTAGATAAAAGATCACAAAGTGCTTCACAAGGTATAAAACAAAAGCAGTCAAAAGTTAACAAAATGTAATTTTTAAAAGATGTGTTTTTAGCTGTTTTTTTTAAAGTAATCACTGAGTCTGCAGATCTTAAGTTCTGTCTGGTGGCCACAGTGGCAAAAGCTCTATCACCCTTGGTTTTCAGTCTTGTATGCTGAATAACAAGTAGGCCCTGATCACAAGACCTCAGGGACCTACTAGGGGCATAGGGCTGTAAAAGTTCAATGATGTACGCTGGTGCTTGTTCTTGAAGAGCTTTAAATGTCAGAACCAGTATCTTAAAATGGACTCTGAATTCAGTGGGGAGCCAGTGCAGCTGTATAAGCAATGGTGTTACATGAGAGTATTTAGATGTTTTTGTCAGAAGCCTTACTGCAGCATTTTGGGCAATCTGCAGACGCTCCAGAGAGTTTTTGTTTAGACATGTAAACAGTGAATTACAGTAGTCCAATCGTGATGAAATGAATGCATGAATAACAATCTCCAGTTCAGTTTAGAAATGTTTCTTAAAAGCATGACCGAACCAGAGATTTGACGTGGACATCCAGGGTAAGAGCAGAATCAAAGGTTACCCCTAGGTTCCTGATAGACGATTTCACAAATGTTGAAAGAGGACCAAGAGCATTCATTATGTTAGGTACATGTCTGTCTGGAGCACATACAAGGACTTCAGTCTTTTCTTCATTAAGTTGGAGGAAGTTGTCAGCCATCCAACCTTTGATGGTTTCTAAGCACACATTTAGAATCTGCAGCTTAGAAACATCTTCAGGTTTAAAAGACATATATAGCTGGATGTCGTCTGCGTAGCAGTGGTAGCGAATGTCCTCAAAGGGGCTCAAAATATGCTGGAGAGGAAGTAGATATATTAAAAACAATAAGGGCCCCAGCACAGAGTAGAGCTTCAACATGCAACAAGAAGAAGTAGGAGTGAGACAAAGCATTTTTTTGAGCTTGCAATTCATGGAAAACAACGCTTAGACTGAAACAGGCTGACAACAGACTAAAAAGTCCTCTTTCCCAAAAAGTATTATTTTTTAAGAGTTTTGTGAATCACACTTTTATTTACTTGAGCATGATGAACATTTCTGTTTAATAAACAGTCAGAAAGTTAACATCCAGTCTACATGTGCATGAAAAGGTGTCATTTTGAACACCAGTTTATTTTTGGGGGGTGATTTAAATGTGTCACATCTGTAAATATGAAGGCAGGGAGCTTATTTACAAAAACCAGCTTGTATCAAACAACAGGCAGAGGGTTTGAGGGGATTACTACTAGCACGTAGAGGCCTCCTCTGTGCTACGACAAGCCAGCCAAACACTGGCTGTAGCTTCAGATGTCCTGCACAAACATGAGAGGCAGCAGTGCTCTTATAACACTCAGCAAGAAGGTGAAGGTCAAAACTCAAAAAACTATTTTGGAGTTTATTGCTGTTTATTGCTTTATGTCCCTCCTTTTAACTTTTTGTCCCTTGCATCGTATCCTTTCTAGGTTTTTAATGACGTTTGAGTTTTGTATTCTTCATGTATGAGTGTAGTTTTACGGTGGTTTAAAGACCCATCTAAGAATGGGCACAGTAAGCAACCCTAGGCTACATATGTGCTTCTAGAAAGTGCTGCAGGAACAAACCTGAAACGCCTGAAATAAGTTTGCATTTTGCACTTACTGGTCCCTTTTGTCCCAGTTCTGAACAGTTCACAAGTTCTGTGGGTAAGTTACAAGTTACATTTTTGAGAGGTGGAAATAAAGCAAGTAAAAAGTAGACATAAAGTGAAAAATAGAGCAATCTACTAATAGTATTTCCTACATGAAAACTCTGTACAGAGAGGGTGGTAATGCACGTATTCGCTGGCGAGTATCCAAATAGCATTCTGGGTATTTCACACATAGTATTGAACATTTTGACATTTAGAATATTTTACCTAATATTGCACCTGTTTCTCAAATCAGTTTCAGACAGTGATTTATCACATTGTTCATTCGAAGTGAGGTGAGGTAGTGTTGTATTATTTCACGCGTCCAGTGTTTTGTTTTGCCATCAGTCTGACTGTGGCGGGGAAGAAGCTGTTGAAAAACCTTGTTCTGTGTGTAATGATCCGGTCCGCTCTGTTGTGTCTCACTTTGTACAGTTCTTGTGTCTCAGCAGAGAGTGAGCTGGATGGTGAGTCCCAGATAATTCCCCCTGCTCTTTTTCGGCAGCATTGTACATACAGATTACATGGAAGGAAGTTTTGTCCCTATGATCTCTCTGCAGTCTTTATGACTCTTTTCAGAGCCTTCCTCTCTGCCTGTGTGATGTTCCCATACCAGACAGTGATGCCTGCAGTGAGGATCAGTCCTCTGTAAAAAATAAATAAAAACAATCATCCCTACCTTCAATATGATGGTGATGGGGGCATCCTCTGACAGCGTGTTGTGCCTCAGGTAGACTTGGCCCTATATAACAGTAATATTAGTTCTGCTTTTCTTTTCATGAGTGGAGCTGGACACAAAGAGCAGAGCGAACACGAGCGTGATTAGTGTCATGTTCTTGTTCTTTTGCATGTTCACCCTAAAACTGTGTGAGGTCTCTCTGCATACTCAGACTTCCTCCCACAGTCCAAAAACTTACTTAGTGATAATAAACTGGTCAAAGGTGTGAATGGTTTTCTCTGCTGATCTGGGAATCTGAGCAGAGCTCACCCTATGACAGCTGGCTCCAACACAACCCCAAACTGGACAATGAGTCAGAAATTAGATGGATCCACTAATATAAGACTAAAAGCTTAAGCTTCCCGTCCCAAAGGTAAATGTAAATATAACAATACAGTCTACTTCTTGTGTATTCTTAAAAGAAAACCAAACAATAATACTCTAAAGTATAAGACTAAAGTATTTGCTATATTAGAAGAGTAGAGTTTGCTACTCCCTTCACAGAAAAGTGCAAACCAGACTGAATCATAACAAAAGTTGGAGAACTGAGTGCAGAACTGAGGAAGGGTACAAAGGTCATTCAGTGTCAGCTCATCAAATGTCTCCCACCTGACCATGTGAGATTTTCTTGAAAAGTGACACTACAGCTAGATAAAAAGAGTTGTTCCTTTCATATTAAAGCTTGAATGTCTATAAAACAATTCACATGATTTAAACTGTTAATTTGAAATCATAATTAAACAATATCATGGACATTGTGTACGAGAATCTGTAAACAAAGTGTCAGTCCTCTAAATCATTCTGAGAACCTAGCTCAAGTAGTTTTCAAGATAACCGAATATTAATACAATGATAGAAAACACTTGAAAATGGAGAAAACGAATGAAAACAGGGCCCTGAAATTTTGCACAATTCCTAGTAATTAGTGCATGAAGTGATGGATGAACAGCTGCTAATGGAAATGTTGTTACAGTACCTGGTAACAGAGACTCCAACTGCACCCTTCCTGTCCTGCTCCACAATGATTCAGTACTTGGACAGCTGTTCTTGGACCAGAATGACTTTATCCTGACCTTTTACAATGAAATAAACCACTGTGGAGAAAAAGACAAGGGGCACGGATCAATTCACCTGGATGACCTGATGGCAAGTCATTTTCTTTTACTTAATTACTTTTAGAATGTGTAAAGGCAGGTTTAACTCTTTACCCCTTGAAACTCTTTTCAGTAATGAGCCGTTTCTGTTATATTTCAGACCTGCTTATAGTACAAATTTTCTGAGTGTGCACCAAAAATTAGTGAGGGTGATCACTGCCTGTACGGAGTTTGAAAGCGTTCAAATGAGAGTGCTATGGTTACGTGCCTGGATGCAGGGGACATTCGTTGAGATTTGAAAACTCGATGGGCGAAGAATGCATCAGCGCAAATGAATGAAGAAGGTCAGTTTATCAGCAAATGAAGCTTAAAAATCACAAAAGCTGAATTATTTTTTGGCACTTATTGGCTTACTGAGCTTTGGTAAATGGTAAATGGCCTGTATTTATATAGCGCTTTACTAGTCCCTAAGGACCCCAAAGCGCTTTACATGTCCAGTCATCCACCCATTCACACACACATTCACACACTGGTGATGGCAAGCTACATTGTAGCCACAGCCACCCTGGGGCGCACTGACAGAGGCGAGGCTGCCGGACACTGGCGCCACCAGGCCCTCTGACCACCACCAGTAGGCAACGGGTGAAGTGTCTTGCCCAAGGACACAACGACCGAGACTGTCCAAGCCGGGGCTCGAACCGGCAACCTTCCGATTACAAGGCGAACGCCCAACTCTTGAGCCACGATCGCCCGCTTTGCTGGAGAGGTTTTAAATTTGTGGATTTGCTATATATGTGATATAAATTTAATATAAATATGTCTGCGGCAGCACGGTGGCACTGTTGCCGCACAGCAAGAAGGTCCTGAGTTCAGGCCGGGGTCTTTCTGTGTGGAGTTTGCATGTTCTCCCCATGTTTGCGTGGGTTCCCTCTGGGTACTCCGGCTTCCTCCCACCGTCCAAAGACATGCAACTTGTGGGGATAGGTTAATTGGATAATCCAAATTGCCACTAGGTGTGAATGTGCGAGTGAATGTGAGTGCGAATGGTTGTCTGTCCCTGTGTGTTGGCCCTGCGACAGACTGGCGACCTGTCCAGGGTGTACCCCGCCTCTCGCCCTATGACAGATGGGATAGGCTCCAGCGCCCCCAGAACGCTGAAAAGGATAAGCGGAAGCGAATGGATGGATGGATAAATATGTCTGCATCACAAAACAGGAGCAGGGGAGGGGGAAAAAAAGATACCTTCCGATGGCCAGAGCATTGCGAATCATCCTCTGACTGCCGCAGGTGTACTCCATGTCCACTGTGATGGGCGCAGAGTAGCTCATATCTCTGATACAACACTTTGGGAAGAGACAGATGATTATGAGCTATATCTCATCATCTTTAAAGTAAGGTATTGGAGGTGTAGGCACTCAAATATAATTAACAAATAATAATTGACAATTAAGTGCTAAGAGAGTCTATAGATGCCTGAGTGAGACATCTTCCCTCTGTATTTAATGTGCGACTGTCTGTCCGAAGTGCAGAGAATTAATGTGCAATGATACGTATACATAAAAAACTAATTTAAAGCTGTGTATTTGATTACTCAAAAGCTTTATTCAACTTTAATTAAACCACAGTAAACAATGGTTCATATTTAACAGCAGAAACACAGACTACTCTCACCTCGTGGGGAGAGACCGTTCTGGTCACATTGAAGCTTTCTTCCACGTCCGGCATGCCAACATAGATATTGATGTATTTCCAATTTTGTTTTTTAAATTTCCTCTTTTAAGACAAACAAAACGACTTGTTGTGCATGTCTGCAGTGTTAAAGTCAGTGATGGTGGATGCACACAGTGACTTGAGCTACCACACTGGATCAGCATCACTTGTGATTTTCTCATTTACCATTATAACTTTTTTGATCTAGAAGCAGAACAAATGAAACATCGATGCTCAAAATCCAAGTGTACACGAAAAAGCAGCAACAGACAAAGACATGCTCGTGTTTTACCTCTACATTAATGAAATAGTTGAATGAGTCAATGTGCTGCTTTACCAAACCTTTCACCTGCAAAACACACAACATGATATACATGTTTACTCTCCCAAATAATATTACTCACACAGATGTAGACCCACCAACTGTTCTGTCATCATCACACAGGAGGATACTTTGATATTTGATGACCAAAAAAAAGTAGGTCCATGACGTAAAGCTTTAACAGGGTAAAAGAACAAGACACATTGTACAGGGTATATTTGGTCATTATGGCAATATTTCATTATTTCATGGCCATACTGGACTCAAATGTTTCACTTTTTACTAAACTGGTGTGCTTTTAGTGGAGTTTCTTGATTTATTGGGCAACTTCTACGAAAATGTCGTCCCGCTATAAAACATCAATGGATCGACTCCTGATTAATGCAAATATCCAGTTAATTATATTGCAGCATGGCAGCAACTGAGTGCATTTAGACATATAGACATGAGGAAGAAGGGTGACTTTGAGCGCTGCATGGTTGTTGGTGCCAGACAGGCTAGTCTGAGTATGTCACAAACTGCTGATATATTAAGATTTTCCTAACAACAATGTATCTGTATCAATTTACAGAGAAAGGTCTGGAAAAAAAGAGAAAATATATAGTGAGCCGTATTTCTTTGGGCAAAAATAACTTGCTAAGGAATCAGAAGAAAAATGACCAGATAACCACATCAATAAGTTTACCAAAACTGATTTCTGTAACTTAGAAAATATAAGGTTAGAAAATCCCTATCTCAAACTGACTGTGAGAAATTGGACTATGCATTCACATCCAGGAGGTTAGTTTATTGCAACGTTCTAGTTTCAGGACTCCCCAAATCATCAGTTGGATTTCCCTTATTCATTTAAAATGCAGCAGCCTTAGAATCCTTACAGGTACGGTATCGGGTAGTGACAAATCCAAACTGTTTTCTACAGTCATTAAACGGGACATCGCGACTAGAAATTTTAAATCTCGCGCCACCACACGTGATTTTGTCTCGCGCGCTTTGGATCTGAGCTTGAGGAAGGCAGCCATAAGTCAAGTTGAGTCATCTGCCACTACTTTTTATTTGGGCGGGGGACTTTTTTTGGTAAGCCTTGATTTTTCTGTATGAATATTGTCCAAATCTCAGCCAAATGTAGTTTAATGTCTAGAGTGTCACCATCTAACGTTAATGTTAAATAAGTGCCGTTGGTTTATTGCTCGTGCTGTTTTATCTGCTGTGAAAGAATTGGCGCTTTTTCATTTGAATTTTTTTTTCTAGTGGGAGCAGTAATGTCGCATTTTACTTAATTCTGAGGCGCTCCTAACATATTTTGGTCTTCTGTGTGAGTGGTTTGTCAACTGACTGTTCAGTTGCATTATGTGTTAACTGCACCGTGGTGTTAGTGAGATTTTGGCCATGAACAGCTTCAGCTAATGTCGGCGGCTGCATTAGGTTAGCTTAACCGCCGCGCCACAAACATTACCTGTACTTGTATTAGCTGCATAAGGAGTGGTGCTCATTAGCTGCTTGCTAAATGGGTAAGGGTGTCATGGGTCTGTAGCTTTGTCCACCGTTTTAGGGAACATATTTGGCTTTAAAGTAAGTTACAGGGCTATTCCTTGCATTTCTGGAGAACACTAAAAACGACCTGATATGCATATTAGTATGGATTATGTTAGGATATATTAGTATGGATAAGTATGGATTATTATAATTATGATATTAAAAACACATTTCAAGAAATTACATTAACAACCAGATTATATAAGAGTTATATTTAACATATGACTGCTGATTTTACAGCAGCAAAATTATTCTATCTCTATCATTTAAACTTATAATAAGCTTTCTGCCTTGCACAGAGTGGCTAGTCAAACAAATTGAATAATCATAAATATATAATTTTATATTTTTACTTTATTTTTTATTGTCATCACTTTATTATTGAACTATGAATAAATAATAAGAGAAGTATTATGTATCACCACCATGATGAAAACTTGTGGCAATAGCATGTACAGTACTCTGGAGAAGATATAAAATGTCAGTGTGTGTGTGCATGTTTCATGTGTATATATGTTTTAAAATTATTACTCATGATACAACAATGTCCAGATATATCCTGTAGGGACATGAGGAGGAAACGGTGGCAAAAGGAGCTATGTGAGGCTGCTAAAGGCAGTGGATCCCTCACCAGGCCCCAGGCAACAATAACACATGTACCAGTTGTTGAACTGCAGAGGTATTCAAGTGTAAAAATAATAATGGTAAACACAATTGCAATGTTTTGGTTCTGTAACATTTTTTTATTATTACTTTTTTATGGATTAGGTGCAAGAGCTGTTAAGTGTGGATAATTAAATAATAGATTAATGTAATAGCAAATTGTGCCTTTTTCTCAGATGGACAGGAACAGGAGAGTGATAGATGAGATGAGGAGATTGAGTCACAGGCAGATACGGAAAAGGATTAGGGCCACTGGGAAAAAAAAGTGGGCACGTCAGATTAAAATCAGAATTCTGACTTTTTTCACAATTCTGAAAAAAAATTATTTTGATGAAAAAGTCAGAATTCTGAGAAAAAAGTCAGAATTCTGACTTTAATCTCAGAATTCTGACTTTTTTCTCAGATTTTTTTTCCAGTGGCCCTAATCCTCTTCCGTAGGCAGAACCTAGTTTATTTCCCACAGTTTTTTTTTTTTTAAATCTGTTGCCTTATGGTTCCAAGCATTGTCACCAATCTTTGCATTTTATTATTATCTTGTAACCCTTGTTTAATCAGATACCATCTCTCCTATGGACTTTTTATTGTAATATTCAAATGAACAAAGGAAAATAAATATTTCCTATATTCCTATATATTGTTTACCTTGCCAGTTTTATCTGTGTGCCCAGATGATTGAAAATATTACCAGTGGTGCTGAAGATCCATTCTGATGGTGTGCTTGTGACTGGGATACACAGATATTTCTGTGCCATGTGGGACATCAACGGGAAACGTTTTTCGTTCATTTTCCCACCAAGCCAGTGGATCTACGATCTCCTCACTGAGGTAACATTCCATTTCTGTCAGTGTGCGGCAGGTTGGAGGCCTCACTCTCCCCAAAAGGCTGCCCAAAGAATGAGGTTTCTTCTTTGGTGACGGTTTTACAGTTTCTTCTCCTCCTTCATTTTTCACCTGAAACATGAAGAAGGGGGAAATCAGCAATGGGCCTCAGGGCTGCGTTCACGGCCTCCAAAACACTGATGTCCTGCCAGGTCAAGTTGGGAAGCAAACGGCAGCTCCTGTCTGAAGCAAAAACTCTTAATTGCTGGGGCTTGTTCAAGGATGTGCTGCACCATTTTTTGTTTGGTTCCTCAATGAGGTGGACAATCCTTTAATCAAAGGAATAAAAAAAAAAATGTTAACTTTGTAACCCTGTGTGTTGTGCTTAAAAGAAGCACATTCCTCCTTTGCTTTGGCATGTAGGATATCGCAATGGTAGTTTTGGTGAAGCCAAAGACAGACAACAAAATCTTTGTCTGCTGCAACTGGGGAGCTGGGGAGGTAGTTCTAGGTTGTTTTGTTAATCTCTGGCTGCTAGTGCAGGGAAGTGCATACAGGTCGAGCCCTGGTTTGATACCAGTGGGCACACGAGATTATAGAGCAGTCTCTCCTCAGTACTGGGATCCACATACTTTTCCCTTCTCTAAATATTCTTTTACGTTCTTTGCCATCAGCTGCTTGGCCTCCACCTGTCAGTAAAGTATATATTATTCATGTATTTAATTTGAAGCTGAAAATAAATTTAAAAAAATCAGAAAAAAAATCTAGACCCTTGGGACGTTTCATTCCATACGCATTAACGCATTGAAAATGGCCCAAAACAAGAAAGTGGACACAAATGGCCAGTAGAGGTGGGAATCACCATACATCCCACGATACGATATTATCACAATACTTAACGCACGATACGATATTATTGCAATTTTTTAAAATATTTTGCGATATTCAGATTCTGTACATAAAGGTAAACTTTATCAATATTCATTTTATCTAATATCAAAGTCTCACTCTCAGTCTTTCTCTCATTTCAGTCAGTTTTATTGTTGACAAACTTGAACGGTTTGTATTACAGTCTAGTCCAACTTAACTGAATGCAACCATCTGGTACAATTATAGCTATTCTGAACTATGCAATTTATGAAAACTATGCAGCCCATTCAGCAACTGAAGAACTTGAAAGTAAATTAAAACAAAATATAATTTTACATTAAATAAAAAAGTTTTAAACTTAATTAAAATAAAACATGTCTTAAATTAAAATAAGTAAACTGTAATGTTTATTGCTGCCAAAAAACAAGTTAAACACATTTGGACAGTGAAGGAATGTCAGGATTCTTGCTCAGAAAAAGGAGCTGATCAACATGCTCTGAAGTCAGTTCCAGTCCACAAAAACTTTTTTTGTAACAAAATATCGATTTCTGCTATCCCTGTATCGATACATTATTAGCAAACAAAATATCACGATACTACACAGTATCGATTTTTTCCCCCACCCCTAATGGCCAGCATTAGAGCCCAGAGGGTTAAACAAAATGCTTTGTATTGTTCCCTTCCAGGATGCTTACTTGTAACATTTTTCAAAAGGTCTAATTTGTATGCCATGATGGATTTGACAAAACACAGAAAAACTGACATTACTGTTTCTTTTTATTTCAGTAGAACAGTAATGTCCATCCAATTTTTTACCTACTGTCACTGCAGTGAAATTAGACAGTTTGTTTTGAAAGGTTACAAGTGGTTATTGGCATCCATCTTGGAAGAGAACAGTACGATATCTGTTATAAGGCCTCTGTTGTAAAATTGTGTATATGATACTAGAATTCAATGTCATCATGTAATGTGAAGATGATATGTATTATTTAAGTAACAAAGTATTATTTGGGGTAAAAGTTATTGAATAGTGTTAGAGGTAAGTGAGAAAATAGTTTAATTCACAAAATGCAGTGGTTTATTAAATGTGAATACCTTGTGTTAATTTAACCTAATTTAACTTCAAGTTGCTGCCAAATCAAAACATCTGTGTGCAACCACTGTCCACTGTTGAATTAACTAAATGTAACATTCTTTTTTTTTTCTTTTTTCTTTTTTTTGTCTTTTTTGTCCCTAGAGCACACAGTGAACTCCATAAGAACAGGAACAGCAGGAAACAAACTGGGCTGGCTGTCTCAGCCACCCCAGACTTATTTAGACTTTTCCCTAGACTGAAAACAGAACTATGAAAACCTTCAGAAGACACATTATTCACATCATCATAGTCAAAATGTTCATATGAAGCTCTGGCCAGCCTGAAATCATGAAGCGGTGGCCTCGTCATTCTCTGACCATAATCCAGGTAGGAAGGAGGCAGTCAAAGAGTGGTAAGAACGAGGCGATGTAGAGGTGCTCGCCCGCCCTGACAGAGATGTGGACGACGTGGACATGCCCGGCTGCTGTGGTGGTGACGTGGACAACATGGACGTCCTTGACTGCTTCTGGGGCAATGTGGACGTGCTTCCTGCTGTCGCAGCAGCATGAGAGGCACTTGTGCACAATTTCACTTTTCTTATAAAGTGCAAGTTTGTTTGAATTAACTGTTTTTTCTGTAACGCATCTGAGCCTGTTTGCTTTTTTTTTTTGGGGGGGGGGGGGGGGGGTGTTTCTGTGTTATATTTTGAAAATTTGAAATGAAATTATCAAAAAAAATATTTAGGCTGGAAGAAAAAGTCAAAAAACGAAATTTCAAAATTGTTCATAAACAAGATCTCATAGATGAACTTACGGAACATCTAAAAATGAAAAGAGAGATCATTGAAAATCTCAAGGATCAGATGAGAAGGGAGGAGGAAGAAAAATATTAGCTGCTGTTCACAAGATCACTGGTGAACCTCTGCAGCTGGAGAATCTTGCTCCTCAACCTCAGGAACTTGATTCTCCTGTGTCGGAACCACCCACTAATGTGGTTCCGAAGCAGGAGCTAATCATAAAACAAAAAGAGGATGCGATATTAAAAAAAAAAAAATAGATGTAGACAATTTTCAGATCTCTGGTGAACTTCTACAGCTGGAGAATCCAGTTCCTCAAACTGAGGAACTGGATTCTCCTATGTCAGAACCAACCCCTGATATGGTTCCGACGCAGGAGCTAATTATAAAACATCAAAAAAGGATGAGATATTAGAAAAACAAAATAGAACATCTGTTGACTGAGAATTATGCCCTTAAAAGAAAGAAAGAAAGAAAATTGAAAACTGAAAAAAGAGATTATAGCAAAACAATATAGGGAAATATTTCGCAAGACAGAACTCATTTGAGCTGAAAAGAGAAATTGTCATGTTCCTGGGTCTGTTGACCCAGCGTTTTAAGTTTTAGCTTATTTGGATGTTGTTTATGTTTAAGTTCATTAGATTAGTGAAGTTCATTTGGTTATTAGACTCCTTGTGTTTTCTTCCCCTGTATTTAAGTTTCCCTCACCCTTTGTGTTTCATGCTGCGTGTCTTATGTTATCAAGTTTGTATTATCATGTCTGTCTCATGTTTCCTGTTTTATTTTGAAGGAGTCGTGTGTTCTTTGTTCATTGTATTTAGTTTCACTTCCCTGGTCCTGTTATTAGGCTCATGTCAGTCAGCTGTTCCTCCATGTGTTCCCACTTCCCCTAATCACCTCCTGTGTATTTAAGTCCTCTGTTTTCAGTGTGTCATTGTCAGGTTGTCTGTTGTTCTTTGTGTCATGTTTCCAGGTTCTGTGCGCTAGTTATTTTTGTTTCCATGTTAGGGTTCATGTTTTGGGTTTGTATGTTATCTTAGCTCTCCCAGTTTAGGTTATTGTTTAGCTTCTCCTCTGCCTTTTGTTTGTAATGCTTTCGCCAGCCTTAATAAACAGCTCGCTTTCTGTTAACATTTAAATTTTGTTTCATGGTGTCTGCATTTTGGGTCCTCTTCATAATACTTACAGTCTGCCCTCGCCAGACTGTGACAGAAATTTGTACTCTTCAGCGTTGGGTGAGATATGCACTGGATGAAAAGCAGTCACAGATCGAATCTCTGGAGGCTAAAATGCAGGCGCAGGTTAGCACAATTCAGAGGATGCACCGTGACTTTCAAGAAAAAGAAGAATATCTCCTTAAGGAGAACAGCAGCATTGCTGCTGAGATAAACAAATTAAAAACAGCGAACACAAATCTCAAGAAAAGTTTACAAAATCTTGAGTATCAAGAAAAGACGGCAGAAAGTCTGACACTGAAAATATTTAGGCTGGAAGAAAAAGTCAAAAAACAATTTCAAAATTGTTCATAACGAAGATCTCATAGATGAACTTTATGAACATCTAAAAATGAAAAGAGAGATCATTAATAATCTTAAGGATGAGCTGAGAAGGGAGGAGGAAGAAGAAATATTAGCTGCTGTTCACAATATCACTGGTGAACCTCTGCAGCTGGAGAATCTTGCTCCTGAACCTGAGGAGCTTGTTTCTCCTGTCTCAGAACCATCTCCTGATGTGGTCCCAACACAGGAGAATCTTGGTCCTCAACCCGAAGAGCTTGATTCTCCTGTCTCGGAACCACCTCCCGAGGTGGTTCTGACTAGTGGTTCGTAGCCACGTGGTGCCAAATACCTACTTAAAGTACATAGGTCTTGCCACAGCAGGCCTTGTTATTTCTGCAGCTTACTGGGCCTCCTGGAGTGAATTTTCCAGCTGTTTTCTGTGGAACTGTGCAAATGATCTACTTGAGGCCTACTATAGTTTTGGACATGAACCAGTTATCTTTTAAGAAATTGTTTTCCAACCATGGTCCAACAACCATGCATATATGTGATAACTATACTGTGCTCTCCTTTATGTTAAATTTTGTTTTGCCTCTGAAGATTGCACTGTTCTCTTCCAAGATGGATGCCAATAACCACTTGTACCCTTTCAAACCAAATTGTCTAATTTCGCTGCAGTGACAGTAGGTAAAGAATTGAAGAGACATTACTGTTCTACTGAAATATAAATCAACGGTTAAGGAATGTCTGTTTTTTAGCGTTTTGTCAAATCCATCACAGCATACAAATGACACCTTTTCAAAAATGTCTGGAAGATCTTGGAAGAGAACAAGACAACATGTTCTTTAACCCTCTGGGCTCTAATGTTGGCCATTTGTGTCCACTTTCTTTTTTTTGGGCCATGTGTCACGCAAAAACATGACAATGATCTCTTAGAAATTTATAGATATCTAAATTTTGATCATTTGGAGTTAAAGCAGACTTCTAAATATCCAAAGTAACCCTTTGGGTCTTAAAAAAGATGCTTCACCACCATGTATTAAAACACAAATACACACACACAAACACAAGCCCCATTTGATTCCTCTTCATTTACCAGGGACACTGTTCTGTAATTCTGCCTGGTTACTGGTTTGGGCTTAGATGCAGGGTATGCATTGCATAATGATGAAGTCTAAATTAACAGTTCATGTGACTTCCATGCAAGTTCAAGCTCCTTCTTCAAATGCCTGTGTAGATGTGTTAAATGTTCAGGATATAGCAGATGTGTTGTAAATGTTCATTTTTATGCAGTCAAATGGGAAAAAGTGGTCAAAATAGTTTATATTTGTCATTGGTAAAAGTTTGTGCAATACTGCAGAATGTTATCTAGCACAATTTTGTAAAATACATATTTTTCTGAACATTTTAATGTTTTATTACTTCCATACAATTGTGTTTTTAGATATTTTTTAGAAAAATGAAAGTATTAATTACATTTGAACAAACTTAATTATTTATATTTTAAAAAATCAATATAGTAATGAGTAGCAGTGATAAATACAATGTGTATGTAGGTTAAGTTAATTTCCAATAAAATGAAGTGTAAGATGTTTAACTACATTGCTGTCTGTATTATTGATGAAGTCCTAAATTATCACCTTTAAAGTGGTTGTGCTAATAACATCATGTGCAGTAAGACAGGCATGGAGAAAACCTCTGACTGGGAGAGCCTTTGAACAAATGACATAGAATAGAATAATCCTTGAATTGTCCCACAAGGGGAAATTTGGATGTAACGGCAGCAAGAAAGAGACATGTACGAACAAACGGTACACAAGACAGAACTGAAACATACACAGTTTTTACATATTTACATCAAGGACAATGGTTACCAAAAATAGTACTGTACTGTTATTAAATAAAATGAAATTAGATACAAATAAGAGGCAAACCCAGTTTGTAGTGGGAATCAGTTAATAAAATAAAATACTGCAAGTTGCAGCACTGATGTAAGATTAACATGTGAGCCGGAGTGTTCTGAAACGTTATATTTGGTCTGCAGTCCAGGCCATCCGTCAGCTCTTTGTTACTTCGAAAACATGGCTTGAAAAATTTCTCTTCTACGACGTAATTCGATAAAAACCGATCTCTTTACCCGTCGGCTTCCCGTGGCTGTCATGCGACCGGCTATTGCAGTTAATAATACAACAGCTTCTTGCCATTCTTTGTGTTTCTTTTTATCGCTGTGTGACTGTTTTCATCTACGTGCGCTAGTAGCGTTTGCCACTCGTACCCAGAATCCTTTGCGGTTTTACCCCGGAATGACGTCACATTTTCAATGACGCGTGACTGGAGGTCCCACGAAAATCCAGAAGCAGATTTGCGTCGCAAAAACGCTTCAGTCGCGCGTCCAAATTATTTTTTGAAAACAGCACAGCTGTGTTAAATTTGGAAACATTGCACACTAGCAATCAGTAGTTTTCTGATGAGGCAGCAGGCTCTCCAGGGCAGAAACAATGTTCTTATTTTTCTCCTCCTTCTCCCTGAGGCGCTTCCACTTTAAACGGTGTCCTTTTTATTCCTATCTCTCTATAAATAGTTATATTTTATATATTTTAGTGATGGGATTTCCGGCTCTTTCGGCTCCAAACCGGCTCTTCAGGTTGTTTTGTTGCTTTAATTAATTTATTATTAACAATAATATAAAATTATGCACAAAAGGAATTACTAATGTAAAAAAAATGGTTTTATTTATATATGTTTGTATATAAATATATGCGGTGGCCCCTAGAAACAAAACACGTACAAACTCCAAAACACATTTCTAGCATAAGTGATCTAGGTAGCTCTGAACTTCCAAAACAGAGCTACCTAGATCACTTAAATTACACAATTGAAAGCATGAAAGCATATGTGTATTGTTTGTGTATTTATACATAAGCATTCATATATATAGTCAAATAAAATAAAATAAAAAGTTCATTTACCTGTTATTACCACACACCAAATCCGGTCGTTGGTACTTGCTGGCTTGTGTAGCCACTAGGTAACAAAAGTTCAACACTGCCCCTAGCATCCTGGAGCACTTCTGTTGTCTTTGTAGCATTCCAGCCGGACTTTATTCAGACGATGCACTCAATGATCATTACGGATGGACCATGGTGGGGTATTCCAACCCATTTATTCACAAGTTACCATACACACATCGTAAGAGCTGTAATCATGACATAAAACAAAATAAACATTCACTTGATATAACCACGTTTCCGTTATGCTAATTAATTCACAGAAAAGGCACAGGAGGTGCTAGTCCAGTTTCTTAATGAGGAGAGAGGCGTGACTGTAGCCTGTAGCGGGTGAATCAGCATCATCTGTGGCTGTGTCTGAGGACTGAGTGAGTTCATCAAAATCTTCTGCCATTCCCACCTCTTCACGGTCCTTATCGTTCTTTGGTCCACTGGCTGCCAAACTCATGGTGGCCTCGGGCTGCTGCTCCTGGTCAAGTGCTTCAGCTTGATTTGACATGCATCCTAAGCTGGTCTCAGGTTTCCCCATACCAGTTTCCTCCAATGCTATTCCACTAGTAACCTGGGAAGTACTTGATTGTTGTACCTCAACCTCGATTTCTGTTCTCCCTTCTCCAATCTTTTGTTGCTGCTCTTCAAATTCTGTGATGATTTCACTGTCTTTCTCCATCAGTGAGGGGTCAGCGGACCTTGGTTTAACCGTTACTTGAGGCTCAGCCATATTTTGTAGTGGATTGTCATTTTCAGCTGTTTTGCAAGATGTTATGTTTTCAGTTTCCCAATCAGATTCTTCTTCACTCTCTAGTTTCTGAGGGACCGTCTTCCGCGTACGAGGTTGGGGCTGAGGAACAGCTTGAGAGGGTGTGCTGGGCAGTCTCTTGTCTGGGCTGATGCTCTTCTGATGCGTCAGTGTTGCTGTGGCAACATCATCTTTGTCCTGGTCCTTATCAGATGAACTGGAGCACTCTGGAATTTTCTCAACTACAGGGCACGCAACCCTGTGACCAGACAGGGCTCCCATACTGGCAGTACTGGCTGAATCCCAGTCCGATGCATCTTCCAGATCATCAACATCACCCAGACCAAGCTCTTCCATTACATCTGTCTTTCGGCTGACATCGCCTTCAGGCTTCCTCAAAACATTAGGTGGTACCCATTTTGCCCTCTCGGTCTCTTTCTGTACTTTATTGTACTGATCGGCAGGTTCACCTTCAAGATTGTCATTACTGCTGCTGGCAATCTTTTTAATCTCTTCTTTCTCTCCTTCATTCTGACTATTTAATCCTCGTTTCTGCTCGTCAATATTCAGGTTTTCTGAGTGGGACTCAGAGCTCCATGAACTCTGGTCATCCTCACCCCCCTTTAGACCCAGCTCAGACAGGAAATCCCTCTTCTTCTCTTTAGAAACTTCGGCCTCAGGAGCAGGCGAATTGGCGTCACAAGACTCTCCACTTTCTTCAAGCTGATCATTCTCAGCTGATTCGTCTCCTTCTTCCTCCTCCTCTTGTTCCCCCTCTTTGTCATTATCACCCTCATCCTCATCTTCATCCTCAGTGGAATCTTCCTTCTTTCTGTAGCATTCCAGCCGGACTTTATTCAGACGATGCACTCAATGATCATTACGGATGGACCATGGTGGGGTATTCCAACCCATTTATTCACAAGTTACCATAGACACATCGTAAGAGCTGTAATCATGACATAAAACAAAATAAACATTCACTTGATATAACCACGTTTCCGTTATGCTAATTAATTCACAGAAAAGGCACAGGAGGTGCTAGCATCAGCCTGCTAGATCACTCATAAACTTATTAACAATCAAGTAATACATTTACAAATTGTCCGAAGTGCAAACAACAAGTACAACACACAAACATACCTGTTCGCCTTTGTCAGATTATAATATTATTTTATGCCATGTTAGACCCTTAATTAAAGATGGTGAATTATTATGTAGTTTTAGTTTGCATTATTCTCCTGAATTAGAAGAAGGTGATAACTATTGCATTTGTTAAGCTGAGTTGCATTACATTAGCCTGCTGGTTTATTGTGAATGAATGATATTGTTTTATGATGCATTATACTGCTGAGTTATGAGAAATACTGTTTGCAGAAAGTCATCGCCTTATTTGTCTGATTAGAAGAGAACAGAACATACTGGAGTTTTCTGCCCCATCTCAGCGGGAGCAGATAAACAGGGAGCCAAGGTTGTAGCTTAGGCACTGTGGGAGAGAAAGAATGTGAATGTTTAGGCTTTTATGATTAGGTGGGGGCCACTAGAGGCTATAAGAGTTTGATCAATGCTCCACCATTTTGAGATCTGATGCTGTCTGCGTACGGTGTCCATCTCCCACGCGTGTGATCATTAAAATCATCGTTTGACTCAACCCGGCCGGACCAGTGTTGTTATTGTGGTTTTTCCTCTTGTATCCATCCCCAATATTTGAATCCGTAACAGTTTGGGGGCTCGTCCTGTGGTATTGGGGTGGAATTTTGGAGGTTTGGACGGTCCGAGGTTGTCGAACGGACAGGCACAAGCCAGTGGTCTGACGTGAGCGGGCATAAGCCGGCTTATACAAAGGTAAGGCATTACCTGTTGAATTATTTCCAAAGTGTGCCAAATTGGACATGACAAAATTGAAGTCTACTCACTGAAATTACTGGTAAATGTCTGTTTTGATGTTGATGAAAAAATCTCATGAGTTGAAGCAGTTAGAGTCTGCTAAGAAATAAATGCAGTTAGAGTCTGCTGAGAAATAAATGCAGTTAGAGTCTGCTAAGAAATAAATGCAGTTAGAGTCTGCTAAGAAATAAATGCAGTTAGAGTCTGCTAAGAAATAAATGCAGTTAGAGTCTGCTGAGAAATAAATGCAGTTAGAGTCTGCTAAGAAATTGGGTTGGAGTCCCAAGTAGTTTGGTAGGGAATTGGTCGTTTTGTGGGTTGGAGTCCCAATTGGTCATGGGAGTGGACCTGAGTGGTCATTTTGTGGGTTGGAGTCCCCATTGACCACTAGGTTGCACCTGCCTCAGTCATACTCTTGTTTTGGGGGGTTGACTGTTGTTTCAAAGTGTTATAAATTGTTATAGGACGGCAGTTGGAGTCTGCTAGGAAGCGCAGTGCTCAGAGGTAATGCTTGCCAAGGTCGGGGACGCCTAGGCCTTGTCCTCTTTGAGGGATAGTCAGTTGGTCACTGTGGAGCTTGGGGCACTCCAGAATAACTAGTGGTTGCACCACTCACCGTTTGGAACGGTGTCTGCGCTTTTTTGGACACTGTTAAATTGAGTTAGGGACTTTAGAGATGAGGCCAGATACAGTTAGAGTCTGATACTGGTTAATTGATTACAAAAAAGTTGGACTTTCTTCGGTTGGACCCGTTAACTTAAATTTGTCAAAATTGTGTAGGCGCTAAAGCTGTCAGGCCTGAGAGTGATTGTAAATATAAGACGTCTTTGTAATATAAAATAATAGAGCTGTGTGTGAAGTGAGACTGTGTGTGACGACAGCGCGCTGCAGCGCTGCGAGCTATTTTTAGACGGTGTGTGAACATGCAAATGAGGTGGCTGCTGTGAAGCGCACAGAGGACTTTTGCTTCCGGTTTAGCGTGTTTTTTGAGTTTTATAATGATAATTTGCAAATACTGTTAAAGACTTGTAAATAAGACGCTGATTTTGCTGATTATAATATTACAAATAAGGTTTTGAATGACTAGGGTGAATGTTTGATGTCTGGCTGAGGTTTGAAATAGAAGAGACAAATCGTGCATGATTTAGACCGGCACTTCAGTCGGCAGAGTAAGATTGTGTGAGAAATACAGCTGTGATTTGTTTCAGTTTTATGGTGTGAAGCAGGATTTATAAGATTTTTAAAGTGACTCTTGGTTCAGCCCAATAATATAAGCGGTTACATTTGATTTACTGTTGGTTTTATCATAATATAGGGTGTGATCAAGCACGGATTTCAGCTGTGTGTGTGATAGGAACTCTGCATGCCCATAAAAGGCAACGGCCAGACTGTGAGAAGTATGCACCGAGAGAGAGAGAGTAAAATCTAGTCAGATGAAGTGAGTGGATGTTTTCAGAAAAGAAATAGTAAGTGAATGTTTTCAGAAAAGAAATACTAAGTGAATGTTTTAGTGTGTTAATACAGGTGGATTTCTCTCAACCTGGAAACCTGAGTACAGCGGCAAAAGCATAAACAGAATTGGGACGACAGACAGGCCAAGCTTTGGCTCAAAAGTTTACAGCTTGACCTCACTTTGTCCCCACCCGGAAAATAAGCTTAAAGGACATCTTCTCCTCCAGTTATCGGTTACCATCACTGGAAATTTGCAGGCAAGTTTTTGACTGAATTGTTGTTGGCACCATGTGTCCCTGAATCTCACAAGCAAGCTCTAACTCCTGGCTGTAGACATGGAATGCTGTTATTTAAGGTGGGAAATCAAAATTTGGGAAACAAAATAAAAACACACACACAACCAGAGAAATGTATGAGAAAGGCACGTGTTAGAGAAATGCCTTGTTTGAGAAAAAAGTTAAAATAACCCACCTACAAACGCACACACACGCAATGAAAAACAGCTTACATTCATGAACACGTGAAGATTTTCCAGCAAGGTTAAAGCAGCAAAATTTAACATACACCTGTTGCTGAATGATAAAGTTTATCCACTACTAACAAATAAACTCTCTGGGTTGCAGGACAACAACTTAACTTCAAAAAAAAAAAGAGACACTGGTCTGACCAACCAGTGACGACACGACAAATTTAGTGGTTAAAAGATTCAAATTGTGACATGTTTTCTGCTGATTGATTAATACAAGTGATTACTGAATGAAGGAAAATTCCTTTTTGGGCTTTTAAACATGATTTTAAGAATTTTAACATGTACCTGTGTTGTCCTGTCAGCTTGGTGGGTTATGAGTTGATTATATAGTGAGAAAAAAAACAAAAAAGGGGGAGAGAAGGCTGACACAGGGCCTGGCCCCGTTGTTTCTCCCCTCTCTGAATAACACAGCCAACACAACATCATTTTCCTGTTCGTCTGTTTTTGTTTTGTTTT
This sequence comes from Perissodus microlepis, assembly GCF_051167445.1. Classification (NCBI taxonomy): domain Eukaryota; kingdom Metazoa; phylum Chordata; class Actinopteri; order Cichliformes; family Cichlidae; genus Perissodus; species Perissodus microlepis. Next base: position 7,825,455 of record NC_140467.1, read on the forward strand.
TGTTTTTTCTCTTTATGCTTGATTACAGGCTGCTTTGCTGAGGCTGACCTGGACTCCTGCTCTCCCCTCTACCATCTTTGCTCACTCCTCTACCATCTTTGATGTGACCCTGACCAAATGCTACAGCAGCTGGACCCACAACAACAACTTGAAAATGTCAACACTGCTGCAGGAAAACGATCTCATGCAGCGGAGACGGAGAGCGTTAAATCCAAGGCCCGTTTCACTACACGGGGGAGATTTCCAGACAGCTTCAGCTGACAGAGCTGTGACGAGACGCCCATTAAGCCCAGATGAAAAGTGAGGGTGAGCAAAAGAATGCTGACCTTAACAACTCTGCATTAAAACTGTGCAGGACAGTGACAGACCAACACGGATGATCGGGCAGCAAAAAGGGCGTGCCAGAGACAGGAGGAGTAACTGAGGTCAGGAGGCACCTCAGAATGGACAAAAGCACAAGAAGAAATAAGCTGAAGGCACAGGTGTCGGGGCTCGGCCAGGAGCTGACCTCTGAGAAGAGCCGAACAGCAGAGCTGCAGAAGGCCGTGGAGCAAAGCAAGGAAAACATCAATAAACTTTAATCTGACGTGTACGGAAAAGACTCTGAGGTTTCTGCCCTCAGTAAGAGCTCAAGGCATCAGAACAGAAACTGAGCATGGCTCAGGAGGAGCTGGCTGCTAATCGAACCCATCAGTCAGGCTTAGAGTCCCAGACACAGGACTTGAAATCAGGCTGGAGCTTGCTGGAGCAGAAGGTCGCCAAACCTGACAAGAAGCTCCTACAGCAGGAGCAAGCCCTGAAGGAGCTACAGAACCAAAAGGGTCAAGTTAAGGAGGAGCTGGACAAGGAGAAGATGCAGGACACTGGAGAAAAGGACTGCCTCAATTGAGGCCAGAACCAGTATGGACAGAACTTTGAGCAGCAGCACCAATGGATGCAAACAGACTGAAATGGAGGAGGGCAGGACCCCAGGGCACGCCTCAGGCCGTAGTTTACCCAGAACACCAGAACAGGAAAGTGATGAACACAAACACATACAAACACACACATCTACATACACTGACTCAGAATGAAGAGAAACACACATATGAACACATATGCACTCGTTGATTCACTGACACACACACACACACACACACACACACACACACACACACACACACGCGCTGAGTCAATTGAGTGAGAAATGATGCACACAAATCGAAATGCTGATTCAGTTCACTGAGAAGTGATCCACACACACACACATATGCACACGCTTGTGCAATGAAGAGTGATACACACACACACACGCTGCTGCAATGAAGAATGCTTTACTAACAAATGCTTATGCTGACACGCAAAATGCTGCACACAAACGTCCAAATACAGAATCTGTTACAACAACAAGAAGCCATTGATTGTTTATTGGTTAAATGCATTTCATGTCACCCAGAGGGCATTTGTGTAGATTTAGGGGACAGGGTCTAAAGCAGTTTGGTTATGAAAACAATGTCTGTGCGTGATGTCTGTTTATGGCTCAAGGCCTCGACTGAATTGTTTACTGTGCTTCACACAGCCTGATAAGGAGCAGTGGTACAGAGTGAAAATGATGAATTAACGGTGTGAGTTTTATTTCGGAGCGCCACATTTTTGATTGAGATTTAATTGAAGGAGGAACACACTGGAAAAAAAAAAAAATAATAATTAAAAAAAAATAGAGAAAAAAAGGGGCCAGCCCTTGGATTTACGTAAGCATCTCGCGTGTATTTAACACAATTGCCTCAGGCTTTAAAGATCTGTACGAAATCCAACAACTCAATTTGTTCTCATTGAGATGACACAATACAATCTAATAAGAGTGGTTAGCTGCTGAACTCACGGAATTCACAACACCGCATAAGATTTCAAACTGCAGGAAAATCACTGGAGTTATAAGAGGCAGACAGCGACACACACACCCCATGCATGCTATTGCTATTTATTGTGAATTAACCTGTCAGGGGCAAGAACAAAATAATTCTGCATCAAATACCGGAAATCATAGCTTTCCTGTATTTCCTACATTGTTGGCATGCTGGTTGGTGCTGTTGCTCCACATTAAGAAGGTCTTGGGTGCAGGTCCACAGTCTGGCTAGTTTGCAGTGGTTTCTCTCTGGGTGTTCTGGTTTCCTGCCACAGTGAAAAGTCATGCAGCTATTAGAGCTAGGTTAATTGATGATTCTAAATTATCCATGAATGTGAGTGTGAATGGCTGTTTGTTTCTATCTGATAGACTGGTCAGCTGTCCGGGGTGTACCCTGCCTGGTAACCTATTACTTCAGGGTTATTTCCCGGCCCTGCTGCAACCAGGAGAAAGATAGGAGGATGGTAGTTGTTGTAGACCCATTCAATTTTTATGGTAACCAGGATCTAGACTTTGTTGAACCGTATGCAATATGAAGACAACATGTACTGTTTAAGTGACCAAGTAGAATTTGAATAAAAGCTATTGAATAGTGTTGAAATAAACTGACAGAATTGTGAAGGATTAAAATATTCCAGGAGCTCAACTTACTCCATCTGAACATGTTTCAATCGTGTTTTATGAACACAAAATGCACAGGTTTACTGAATATGAAAAGGTTGTGTTGATTTAACTCAGTTGTTTGAGTTTCTGTCGGAGCAAAACATTTGTGTGCAACCAGTGTCCACTATTGAATCGAGTTTTTTTTTTTTTTTTTTTGTCAGGGCAAAAAGGAGTTACGGTCCCTGTATTCCTACACAATATTGTCCCAGGAGGGAGAAAAACTTTCTGGCGAAGTTTTGGTTGATTTTTGGGTTTTGCTTAACACTAGGTTTATTTTATTAGTGAGGTTTGGATTGTTGTCTTTCTCTAAGAGAGAGAAAGATGGTTTTATGCTTGGACATGTTTGCAACGGGCCCCAGTATTTGTTATTATATGAGTATTTTATTGGTTACGTTTGTTTTTGCTTTTGTTACAGTGCACTGAAATAAGAACATCTGAGAGGTGTGATCCACCGGTGGTGATATTTAAGTATTTTGTGAGTTCCTGATTTAACAAATCAGCTCTTTAATCCAGGCCTGAGAGATTGAACTTTAAAGCGCTATAAAATATTCTTACTGAAAACAGTCGCAAAGTGTTTTTCTCCATGATTATAATGGGCTTGGGAGAAATTCGCTTATATGGGACACTGATCACATGAGAAGTCCTGAGCCTAAAAGGATTGCAGCGAGTCAATCCAGTCAAAAAACAAGGAACTGTTTTCCTTTAAAATGATGACGTCATCTTGCTGGTGATGGAGGCTCGAATAGCTTGCGCGTGAGACTCCATTATCAGCAACTTCTGGTATGAATGTGTGTGGATGTATGCATGTGGCTGGACTGTGATGGACTGACGACTAAAAGTTTTAACTGATTTGATACTGAGACAAAAACGGTACCGACTTTAGGATTAGTAAATGTCCACAAACAATTCACCCAGCCTATTTATAAAAAAAAAAAAAAAAGGTGGATTTTTTGTCTTGCTTTGATTTGTTTTTACAAGAACAGAAGGATGACAGAGACTAAAGGGGGAGGCTGTATCTTCACATGAGCGTGAACTGCAGACTTAACCCTTTGGTGGCTAATTTTGAGTTACTGATGTTTGCATTAAGAAAATTGTGTTTTAGTAGCTGTGTTTCGATTAATGTATCACATTATATGGTTGGGAAGGTTAAATGCTAAATTGAAGAAAAGGTTGGATTTCACTCATGACTGAACATGTTATTATTAACCATAGCAGGCCACTGTAAAAAGTCAATTAACTTTTATAGAGGGAAAAAAAGAAAAGAAAAAAGCCAAAAAAAAAAAACACTCTATTGAGGTCTGTGAATAACAGGGGAATGATAGACTTGTCACATTCAAAATGGAGATATGTAAGGATAAACACTGGTCCCCATCTTTTAGGTCCTTTCATTGAAATAGTCAATAATTCAGAAAAGTAGAGATATAACCGACAGGGGCATGTGCTGAGAGGTGGTGCTGCACAAGAACAAGAGAAAAATAAACAAGGAAAAATTATTGTGTTTAGCTTTGATAAATTCAAATTAAAATGTACCATTACACTCAGAGGTTCAATATGAAATCAAATATATGCTAATTTTGTATGAAGTACATGACTGGTGACTGTTCTGTCCTGAGCTTTTGTTTTTACAGCACCCACTTGACCACACCAACAGTTTCTCGCCACCAAAAGGGGGTACTTGGAAAGAATAGGGAGGAATATCATCAAAACTGGGAAAGGTAAGCCCCAAAAAGGGGGTGATAACACCATAACTTTCACTTATGGTCAAATTCTCAAAATTTGACCCCCGGCTTGAAAAATTCTTCAAAACATTTAGAGACAGAGTGGACTTTTAGATAAATATAATGTGCCAAACTACATGCGGATGGAGAGTTGGAATCGATAACATGGTGAAATAACACGCAGGAAAATATTGACCATGTTGATTATGTTTATTCAAGTGTGCAGAGATTGGCTAATCTGACAAGGAAATGTTATAAAATGAATTGTCGGAACAGTCAGCGTTAAAGTCACCTTTGACAGTCCAGAGCAATGTTATTATCGTTAATAATTCGGTCTAAACTGCTGCAAGTGAATTGGAAACAAAATTTGAATGAATTTAGGACACTTCATACTTATAACACAAGTGATTGTAAGCCATAACTTGATTAGGTAAAGCTATTAGGATAATTATGAGCTGCCTTGACACAAAGAAAGTGGAGTCCTTCACCCTGAAAGGATGGAGTGATGCTCTGCCTCTGTAGTCAAGTTCAGACATAGGCCTTAAGCAATCATGAGCCTGTGTGTGTGAATTACTTTAAATATGACTGTGTTTTGGATAAAGCAAGTGTCTTGTAGTGGAAAGAGACAAATTATGAGGGACACTTCTAAAGGGAAAAAATCCCACAAACCTTAAAGTGCACTTGAAAAGCTCACACAAGAAGGCTAACCTAGCTTACCTTGAAAAGGTAAGGGGGAGCACACTCCCCCTCCTCAGAGAGCTCCCCCACTCAACCCTCATCCCCAGAAAACAGAAGCTAACCCCATGCAAGGCAGCGTGATGCATCCCAAGACAACAGGACTGGGACATCTACATAACTGTGTGAGTCAATTGCCTACAAAAAGATTATCAATTCACTTGAACCAAAATTGCGAACACCCGGTGCTGCAAGAGTTAATAGTCTCAATACCCAAGGATAAGCAGAAGAGCATGACTGATATGATGAAACTGGGATTTTGTTACACTTAATTATTGCAAACACAACTAAAACTATAACTGAAACTGATCAAAACTAAACTGAAACTAAGGATTTTCGAAAAATAAAAATAAAAACTAGACTGAACTAGCAAACAATTGGCAAAAACTAATTACAACTGACATAAAATTGAAAATCTGAAGTCGAAGCTAAATAAAAATAAAAACTAACGAAAATTGCAAATCTATTAGAACCCTGATCCAGACTAAGATGGCATTGGACATCTTCAGGGCGGAAAAGGGTTGGTGTGACCAAGGTGTGGTTTGGCTTGTATGTATATTTCGAGATGATATGGCTCTGGATGGACCAGTTACCAGGGCATGGAAGGAGGACTGACTTATTAAATGAGGAGAAGGAATTTTCTGGGATTGAAGATCCTCTGGGTGAGTGGTTGACTAAAAACATGCATAAAATAAAAGCTATTTTTCGTTATTGCTTGGTTATAGATTGATAATTGGCCACATTTACAGCTGTATTGACTTGTTGTGGACGTAGTCTACTTCATGTTTAAGCACTCTAATTAACAGATTGAAAATAGAGACATTAAAGGAAGAATATGCAGCACCACCCTGTCAGACGCCAGTGGCGATGGGGCTCAGTGATGAATCAGGTGGGCTGCTTTCATGGCTGAATCAAAACAAAGTTTCCCCTGCTGTGGTCAGTGAGGGGAAAAAAGGGGGAAATAAAATTCAAAAGAGGCATGGATAAACGTTTATTTGTGAAGTTTGTAAACGGGATAAAAGGGGGTGTTTTACTGTTATTTTAGCATCAGCATTATTATTGCATCAGAATCATATAACAAGCATTGCATTAATGATTTATTGAAGCTTTTGACATTATATTAACATTTGTGTTCCGGTGATTGTCATAACCTCAGGTTAATCTTCTATTTACAGGTGTCAGGATAATCGTATGATCTTTCATTGCAGGTGTAACCATGATCATTTTTATACATATTGCAGTTTGTTGCTCATTATAGAGTTGTGCTCAAGTTAATAAGGGTTAAAAGCTACAGTCAGCGCGATGTCTGGCTGATCTATGGACTGGAGTGACTTTAAGCATAGAAGGCCGCACGCGCTTACACGACACAAATATCATGCTTTTCTTGGCTCCGGGCGGAGCCTACTGGAGCTACGACACTGGATAGGAGAAAGTCTGATACTTTCTGAGATATGAGGTCACTAACCTTTTCTTTTAATTTTCTAGCTCCGTTGATTTGACACATTGGAATGTGTCAAAAAAGGGGGGGAAGTTGGGTTTTAACATCAAACAAGGGTTATATGAACATTTTTAGGACTTCATTTGTGTTTTAATAACTTAGGTATGGTACAGCTTAAGCTAATAGTGACCCAAGAGGTCTCCGGACTTTTTTAGAGAACCAGTGAAAAGCATAAATCATTTTTCCATGTTTAAGCATTAATCATTGAAATGAATTGAATAGCGTTTAGAAGATAAAATGCCTGTGTTCACGAGAAGCTGAGTACCACACTGGAGAGGAAACCGTGGGACAGTAGGCGGAAGGAAACACATGAGTGGTTTTAATAATTTCTTACACACCTTGCAAATGTGCTTATAAGGAGTTGGCACTTGGTCTTTTGAAGGTCATAAGCTTCGTCCGGCGTGATGGTCCGGACTGATATATTGCAGGTATTGACTTTGAGTGCAGAGGGCTAAATGCAAACACGCTTACACACACATAGGATATGATTAGAATAAGTCCCTGGGACATTCTGAATATTCTAAACCAATTCTGAATCACCAGAAGGTCAGTAGATAACAACAGTAGATTATTAGGGCTAGGAAGAGAGGTGTTTTGGTTTTCTGTCTCTTACAGAGAAAGGAACAGACACCAGACGAGGTCACAGATATACGAGGATCCTTCGCAGCAGAGGCAGACACAGTGACTGCCGAGACACCAACTGGGTCCAAGTGTCATGGCATTTTGGGCTCTGATAAGTCACCTCAAAAGGATGGATCCCATAAACGCAGCAATAACCATGAATGGGTTGGCGGAGATCCAGGAACACCAGACCAACGAGGTTCGAGAGGCTCTTGGGCAAAAGGGGGACACGTTCCTGTTCCTTTTTCTGGGGAATACACGGGATACACAGGACCCGAGGATACACAGATTGTTGTTTGACATCGGGGCAGAATAATCCCCTGATCTGTGCAACGACTGAAGGGTTGTCTAACCCCTGAGGTTAAAGAAAGAAGAGCAGTGGATCACCCAACTGGAAGACACTGGTGGCTGCAGCAATAAAATAAAGGCTAAAAGCTCCTCGGACAGAGGTTCTAGTCTGAGTAGGTCTGAAGGGTATAAGGTAGCACCAAAATAAAGCTGTGGGAGAACTGGGGAGTGTCATCTGTACCTGCTACTGTTGGAATAATAGTTCTTCTTGCACCTGGACTGCGCAAACACAGAGGTCATCTCACATATGGTTCGCCCAACAGGGGGACAAAGGGCCTCAGGCGTAAGAAGAAATGAACCCGGCCGCATTGGACTACAGGGTGTAGGTGTGCTCTCTATTCTAAAGAGCACAAAAGGGGGAGTGTCAGATTATAATATTATTTTATGCCATGTTAGACCCTTAATTAAAGATGGTGAATTATTATGTAGTTTTAGTTTGCATTATTCTCCTGAATTAGAAGAAGGTGATAACTATTGCATTTGTTAAGCTGAGTTGCATTACATTAGACTGCTGGTTTATTGTGAATGAATGATATTGTTTTATGATGCATTATACTGCTGAGTTATGAGAAATACTATTTGCAGAAAGTCATCGCCTTATTTGTCTGATTAGAAGAGAACAGAACACACTGGAGTTTTCTGCCCCATCTCAGCGGGAGCAGATAAACAGGGAGCCAAGGTTGTAGCTTAGGCACTGTGGGAGAGAAAGAATGTGAATGTTTAGGCTTTTATGATTAGGTGGGGGCCACTAGAGGCTATAAGAGTTTGATCAATGCTCCACCATTTTGAGATCTGATGCTGTCTGCGTACGGTGTCCATCTCCCACGCGTGTGATCATTAAAATCATCGTTTGACTCAACCCGGCCGGACCAGTGTTGTTATTGTGGTTTTTCCTCTTGTATCCATCCCCAATATTTGAATCCGTAACACCTTCCAGCTAGATGCTAATTTAAAGATGGATGGAAAACGATAACTTTCTCATTAACCTTTTCTGCGGCAAGCAGTAGCAGTACGATCTTCCTTCCCGGAAGTTGCCCGTTCCGAATTTCAAAATAAGAGTCTAATCTATATTATAAGGTATAATTCGTTCAGGGATTTAACTGTTTAAAAAATATCAAATAAACAAATAATCTGGGTCATTTACAGTCTTTTGTACGTGTTTTGGAGTTTTTACGTGTTTCGGAGTTTGTACGTGTTTCGGGGTTTGTACGTGCTTTGGGGTTTGTACGTGCTTTGGGGTTTGTACGTGCTTCAGGGTTCCTACGTGATTTGAAGTTTGTATGTGCTTTGTCTGTAGTGGCCACCGTAAATATACTTTTGTTTATTCACTCCACATGAAATGTAATAAATAAATCATATAATACAAAAATCAACTATTCACATTTCAACTTTTAACTATTTAAATTTTCAGCTTTTTCCTTTTACAAATTTAAAGTGAAACAACACAAAACACTGCAAACCACAACACAATTAAATATAAATTATAATATGAAAACAAAAAGAACATGCATATTCTCTGTCATATGGACCTGCCGTACTGATACATGTGAGACTTCATCAGAATTAGGAACATCACAGCAGATGCCTTTGTGTCAAAGTAACTGAGAATAAAACAGAAAAACATGAAGGAGAGTTTTCTGCCTGGATTTTTATAGCAGATAACCTTAAAAATATTCTGCAATGTTCTGCATAATTTTAAAAAGTTTAAATTTCTTCAGTATTGAACAGCAGAAAAAAATAGGCTTTCTTGTCCGAGGTCATTTAAGTGAAAAAAAAGAAAAAGAAAAGAAAAAGACAGCGGCCAACAGCGCTGTAAAAAACGGTAGACTGGTGGGTAATAAGCGAATGAATAATGCAGAAAACAGAGATTTGAGACGGGAAACTGTTCTTGAAGCACAGAGAGAGAGAGCTGTGCATGAAGTGTGATTTTTAATAGTCGTGGAAGCAAAACAGCAAAATTCAGAGGCAAAACTCATGAAGACATTGAGCAAATGTGAAGGCAGTTTGCTGCTTCTTTTGCTGCTGGCTCAGTGAATTTTGGTTGGAGAGAGACAAAACCTGCAGCTCAGAATCAGCGCAAAATGATGTAAACACAGAGCGGACCCGACAAGGCGTGTCCGTGTACGGGCCGTCGGGTGAGAAAGCCGAGAAAGAGAAAGCTGATTCTGATGCGTCGGGTCCGCTCTGTGTTTACGTCTTTGTGTGGAGTCCGTGTACCTGCTCTCATTTGCTGTTTGTTGGTTGTTGAAATAGTTTTGTGAGCTTTAATCTGAGAATCTGGCGTTTCTGGCAAAACACAGTTCTATTTAAAAGTCAATTCAGGATTTAATGAATCGATAACGCTTTATTCAAGCTACTCGCTTCCCTCTTCCACCTGCACTTTCAACTGGACCACGGCCAATCAGAGAGGTCCCGCCCCTTACTATCTCTAATTGGTTTAGTCCACTACAGGGGCATAATGTGTGTCTGTTGTTGACCACATGGAAGGTTGCAGTTTTTTGTGGGTTTTTTTGTTACCCGAACAATTGGTCGCACTCTAGAGCCCTGCTCTATTGAAATAAGAAAACAACCCAAACCTAACTGACAGAATCAACCCATCACTAAAACAACCCCAAAAATCTTAATCAGAGAAACGTTTTGCTTATTAATCTATCAATATGTTGTGGCGATTAGAACTTCAGGGACACAAAAGTTTTGCCCTACTCTTGGTTTAATGAATACTTACATAGTCTGAAATCAGACTTAAAATCACTCTCTGTGTTCATTTTCCCCACATCATATTTCAGTGGCCTCAGGTTCTTCAGCGTCCTGACACTCTGAGGTCAACTGACATAATTTCACCTGCTCAGAAAAAAAAATCTTGTTAAAAGCCACACAGTTTGCACAACATTAATATTCCCATTAAGCCCTTTCTAAACAGTTTATAACAATCTATCATCACTAAATTCTAAATTTCTTTTCCAAATCTGGACTACTGGACTTAGTCACAGACCTGACCACTTTATTTAATTATCCTGTATTTTACCATTGTATATTTTACCAAGCAATTATTCTCATTCACAGACTAGTGATGGGATTTCCAGCTCTTTTTAGAGAACAGGCTCTTTCGGCTCGGCTCACTAAAAAGAGCCGGCTCCGAACCGGCTCTTCAGGTTGTTTTGTTGCTTTAATTAATTTATTATTAACAATAATATAAAATTATGCACAAAAGGAATTACTAATATTAAAAAAATGGTTTTATTTATATATGTTTATATATAAATATATGCGGTGGCCCCTAGAGACAAAAACGTACAAAGTCCAAAAAGCACGTACAAACTCCAAAACACATTTCTAGCATAAGTGATCTAGGTAGCTCTGAACTTCCAAAACAGAGCTACCTAGATCACTTAAATTACACAATTGAAAGCATGAAAGCATATGTGTATTGTTTGTGTATTTATACATAAGCATTCATATATATAGTCAAATAAAATAAAATAAAAAGTTCATTTACCTGTTATTACCACACACCAAATCCGGTCGTTGGTACTTGCTGGCTTGTGTAGCCACTAGGTAACAAAAGTTCAACACTGCCCCTAGCATCCTGGAGCACTTCTGTTGTCTTTGTAGCATTCCAGCCGGACTTTATTCAGACGATTCACTCAATGATCATTACGGATGGACCATGGTGGGGTATTCCAACCCATTTATTCACAAGTTACCATACACACATCGTAAGAGCTGTAATCATGACATAAAACAAAATAAACATTCACTTGATATAACCACGTTTCCGTTATGCTAATTAATTCACAGAAAAGGCACAGGAGGTGCTAGTCCAGTTTCTTAATGAGGAGAGAGGCGTGACTGTAGCCTGTAGCGGGTGAATCAGCATCATCTGTGGCTGTGTCTGAGGACTGAGTGAGTTCATCAAAATCTTCTGCCATTCCCACCTCTTCACGGTCCTTATCGTTCTTTGGTCCACTGGCTGCCAAACTCATGGTGGCCTCGGGCTGCTGCTCCTGGTCAAGTGCTTCAGCTTGATTTGACATGCATCCTAAGCTGGTCTCAGGTTTCCCCATACCAGTTTCCTCCAATGCTATTCCACTAGTAACCTGGGAAGTACTTGATTGTTGTACCTCAACCTCGATTTCTGTTCTCCCTTCTCCAATCTTTTGTTGCTGCTCTTCAAATTCTGTGATGATTTCACTGTCTTTCTCCATCAGTGAGGGGTCAGCGGACCTTGGTTTAACCGTTACTTGAGGCTCAGCCATATTTTGTAGTGGATTGTCATTTTCAGCTGTTTTGCAAGATGTTATGTTTTCAGTTTCCCAATCAGATTCTTCTTCACTCTCTAGTTTCTGAGGGACCGTCTTCCGCGTACGAGGTTGGGGCTGAGGAACAGCTTGAGAGGGTGTGCTGGGCAGTCTCTTGTCTGGGCTGATGCTCTTCTGATGCGTCAGTGTTGCTGTGGCAACATCATCTTTGTCCTGGTCCTTATCAGATGAACTGGTCAGATGAATCAGGACTTTGAGAACCAGAATCGAATGGATTATAGAAATCAGTGATGATACCCAGCCCTAGTGAGCAGCCTAGGCACGACAGAAGTGGATGTAGCTGTAATAAGAAAAGAACTATTGATAACTTTTCTGTTAAGTTAAGGCCTGATCCTTCTGAAATTCATAGCCAGTGCTCTGACACGGTGTCATCAATCTTTGAATGCTGAAAAAGCAGCAGTGTATCCAGAAAACACATTATATGCTTCAGTAAATGCACTGCCCAAGTGTCCCCTCTCCCCGCTGCCTTTCAGCAGCAAGCAGCAGCAAACAGGTGGTCAGAGGAGGCCGAGATGATGATTAAGTTTAACATTAAGTTTAACTTTAAGCACAAGATTGTCAGTTAATAATTTAGAAATGAATATTGTCTGTATGGACTGCAATTCCCCCCCCCAAAAGTGCACATGTAAAACTGCGGTGTTAAGCGATGCGGTCGAAAAATTTGAGTACGCCTAACTTTCGTGCCTGTGCGCCCATGGCAAAAAGTTAGTCTAGAGCCCTGTTGAGGGAGTTTTACTAATCATGGACATGTTTATAATAGGGCCTTTAAAATTGTAACAGTGCACTTAGAGAAATCCTGTCAGGTGATTATGTTTTGTGTTTTGATGAGCTAATAATCAGCTCTCTTTTTCTCACTTTTGTTCTAAGCAGGCCTGCAAGATTGAATTAACAGCGCTGTAAAAAAAATTTCGGGACAGCAAATATAAGGTGAGCTTTTCCTGATTACAATGGGCCGAGGAAAAGCCATCTGTGGGAACCTGGGAGTTCCTGTCTAAGAGGATTGCCGCGTGTCAATCCAGATCAAAAATGATAAACAATTGTTTTTTCTTTTGAGTGAATGCGTGTGACTGGACTGACGATGTGGACTAAAGGTTTGACTGACTTGACATTGAGACAAAGACTGGACCAAGGTTAGGATGAATAAATGTTGACAAACAATTCACCATGCCAGCAAGAGAAAGGGGATGCTTTGCTTTGTTTTGTTTTGTTTTGCTTTGCCAGGAGCACAAGAGAGAGAGGGAGACTGAAGGTTCACATGAGAGTATGGAGCTGCAGACTTAACCTTGCATCAGGGTTGCTGATGTTTGCTTTAAGAAAAATTATGTTTTATTGACTGGGTTTAGATTATGGTAGTACATTATATAGTTGGGAAAATGCCAAATGCTAAAGGGGAGAAAATGTTGGACGTTACTCATGTTACTATTAACAAAAGCAGGCCACTATAGAAGTCAATTAAATTTTATAGAGAAAAATAGTTACAACCAAAGTAATATTTATGAGTCACATAGGGGATTGCTAGACTTTTCATATAAAAATGCAGTTATAGAATAACAAACACTTGTCCAAGTGACTAAGGTTTTTCCCTTTAAAACAGTAAATTATTAAAAGAGCTGATAGTGGAGAGAGACAGGAGCAAAGTGAGGAAAGTAAAACAGATTTTGGTTAGCCCTGATAAATTAAAAATGAAGTTAAGGTTAACACATAGGTTTTGTTTCTAGGTAGCTCTGAATGGAGACAGGAGTTCAGAAGATTTAACATGATGATTAAACTGATTTTATTCCAGGTTTGGAGGTCCGGAGGAAGTATACCCGAGAGGAGAATTGCTGAGGTTTTTAGAGAAATAATATGACTAACCTTTTTAATTAATTTGAAATAAGGGGCTTTATGATCATTTTATGACTTTCTGGGTGTTTGATAATTTAGATACGGTAAAACTTAGGCAGAAATTATTATTTTCATGTTTAAGCCAAAGGATTAAAATGAACTGAATCCTGTTTAGAAGATAAAATGCCGGTGTTCATAAGAAGCTGAATACCAAACTTAAGGGGAAACTGTGTGACAGCAGCTTGAATAAAACATATGCTTTGGTGAAAGGAGGGAAGATGTTAGGATTGAAAATGTTTGCTTTCTCTTTGATCTTTTTATTATTATAAGCGGTTTTAATCATTTTCTTATACATATTGCAAAGTGTGCTCATAAAGAGTTAAGCATTCAGTCGTTTCTGACATAAATGGTAGTAACCAGACCGAAAAGCAGCGCACATTTCGGTGCTTTATTCCTGTGCTTTTTTTTTTTTCCTGAGATGTCATACACTTTGGATTCCAGCCAATCATTTTACCTTTGCAAGCGTAGTAGGCGGGCCCAGGTACGTACGTTCTTTTAGAGCAGAGCTACAGATTAAAAATGCCCAAGGCGAAGCGGTCAAAGTCTGGCTGTACTTCACAGCAAAAGATGCAAATTCAGCAGCCTGCAACAAGTGCTTTAAGGTGATACTGTGCAAAGGAGGTAACACCTCGAATCTGATGAAACACCTGGCGACGTATAGCATTTTGTTAAAAGCAGATATTTGATAGCTTGCTGCGAGACCTCACACCGAGTTAGCAACATCCCCCAAAAACCCGAAGAGGACAGTCCTGGCCCCCAGCCCTGCCAGTGTAGCAGAAATGATGACGGATGATGATGGCAGCAGCCGTTCTTCTCTGCGTGAGTAGCTTAATGTTGTTCGTGTGTAATTTACGTTGAGTAGGCTAACCACGTTATTACATTAATGCACGTAAGGTGAACTAGCAAACACCGTCGTAGTTACATGCGGCTGTCTTCTTGTTTGATGGCAGATGCTCCCTTCACCCTGGCCAAAAAAGCTAAAATGACCAAAGAAAAAGTGGGAAACAGCTAAACATGAGAGGTTTTTGGACAAAGTTGGCGTTTTTTTCCCCCCATTGATTAAGCACTGCTTCCACCCAAGAGTGATACCATAAATCCCCTATAGCTGCAGAAAAGGCTAACATTGTTGTCTTTTTACAAAAAAACAGCTAAACATGAGAGGTTTTTAGACAAAGTTTGTGTTCTTCATTCTTTAAGCACCGTTTAAGCACCGGCACCATTTCAAAAGTACCGGTTTGGTACTGGTATCGGATAAAACCTAAACAATACCCATCCCTAACGCCAACACGCTTACACACACACAGATATTACATATATTTATTTCTAGGGTAGAGGTGAAACACATTTTGCTTTGTCTTTGCTTAGCAACTGGTGATGCAGAAGGTGTTAAAGATAACCATGCCATGAATAAGTTGATAGGAAACATGTTGAGAGTGAGACAACCATATAGGGCAAAATGGGTTTGAGCTTGTAACTGCATTTGTGCCTGTAAAAATAACAGTTTTGTACAAGATGTGCTCGAGATGATCAGATAAGAGAAGAGAGCTTATTAAAAGGGCGTCAAAGGTTGTCAAAAGTGTTGTTTACCCAAATAAATAAAATTGAAGATTATATATGTATAAATGAGAGACCCTAGAACAGACCTTCCCAAAAGTGAGGGGCGCGGGATGAAAAGGGGGGGGGAAACAAAAGAAATTGGACACTGCTAGCACGGGGCGCCCACAGAAACGCAAAGCAGGAGATGAAGCATAGCTGAATATGTTTCCAAACCAACTTCATTCTAAGCCAAAGACTAGAAAATATGGTGAAGCATATCTTCCCTTTGGCTTCACCTGCACAAGTGCCAAGGCAGGTCTCCCTGCATAATTGCTTTTCCCTTCGTCGGGAGCAGCGCTGAGCTGTTTAAATCACGGACAAACAGTATCCCACATTCGTGATTTTTAGTTCACAAACACTTCTTGTAATGACTAACTACTCTTGACATTTTGGAGATATACATACTATACTATATACAGTAAAGTTACAGCGGGATACAAATAATATCAGGCTGATCCTGCCACGATTTGTTCCCCTGGTTCAAATCACAGACAAAGAGTATCCCACAGCTGTTTATGTTTTTCAACCTATTTTGCACAGAGAGGCATTTTTTGAAAAATGTATTGATAACAATGTTGAATATTATTACACAGGGAAAAAAACAACTACACGTAAAATAATCACATCGTGACGCCACTGCCTTTGTAAATAGAGGGACATTAACTGCGTGTGTATGTAAGCGTGTAAAACCTGCAGATAGTCAGATTAACAGTATTTTGTCTCTATCTGCCATTCTGCAATTCATCTCATGTAAACAATAACGTGGCGCACAGCGTGACGTGAAAAAAGGCACATACCTTTGATGTTGTGTGACCTGTATGCCTCGTCCACACGTAAAAGTAAAAAAGGAGTTTTAAAAAATCTCAGTTTTCAGTGATTCCAAACGCCGTTTACGTGTGGACGAAACAGCTGCGTTTTCAAAAATACCTGTGTAGGTGCGGACGTAGCGTAAAAGAGTAAGTAGTTTATTTTCTTACTACCTGTAATTTATTGCAGATTACTTGTATTTGCTTAATTGTTTACTAAATGTTTGAGGTGTAAAATAAACCGCAATGGCGCAAAATATGGGTGTGTGTGGTTAGAGGATGTGTGCGTGCACGCGGGGGGGGCGCGAAAATTTTTCTTGTAAAACAAAGGGGGGCCCAGCAAAAAAAGTTTGGGAACCACTGCCCTAGAACATGATAGGTTGAACCAAGTTTGAATAATTAAGGGAACAATTGATGAACATAATAGGGAGGCGTAGCAGGGAGAGGTGTTTTGTTTATCCTTTACAGGAGATTCCAGAACCAGAGGAAAATCACGGAGGGGTTGGCGAGAATCTAGGAAGGATCAGACCGATAATAGGATAAAGTTAATTATATCTGATTGGATTTTACCGTGAGCATTGAGGGAAGTCAGACGTGGGGTTAAATTGTGACTCTGGGGTCAAAAGGGGGTGGTAGAAACAGAAGGAAGGACAGCTCACAGCCCAGCGTAAACGCGAGGTGCTGTCTAAAGAGCTTGATTTATTGGGTTGATTTATTTGTCGTGGATAGAAGTAATTATGTCAAAACAATAAGGGAACATTGAAAATGGGGACGGATCACCTAAATTGTCACGGGGTGCCAAGGCAGGCTGTGTGAAAATATAAGCGGACCCGAGATGCAGACTGCGTAGTTGTGAGCGAGCTTTAAAAATCAAAGGGGTGGAGTACCACACAAAGCAGGGGTGGCGAGAAACAGAACTGAAAATACTCTAAACTGGGAAAAACTAGAACTTAAACAACAAAACCAGAACACAAATGAGAGTACCTTTGCAGGGAGAAAGTCCAGGAAGACGGAGGAACAAACACAGAATGACGGAGGGGAATAACACAGACGAACCAGCAACGACTAAGACAGAAGACACGACTTAAAAATAGTGATGTGACGTTCTGTATCGAGGCTTCGAAGCTTGTGTCGAGTAATTGAGGGGGCGTTTCCGCGATGCGCGTATTGAGGCTTGCTTCATTTATGGGAGGAGCTGAAAATGATGACGTCCGAAGCCTCGCTGCCCGGCTGTACCACGTGACTGGTTCATGAAGTGGTTCGAATTTTGCCGCGAGCTATGACAGATATAAACCCCTCAGACTTCATTCAAAAATGTGGGTGTTTGATGGAGAGTTGCGGTTAGTGAGAGTTTGGAGACAGTTTGGAGACAGTTTGGAGGTTTATGAGAGTGAGGAGAGAAAGTCAGGAGAGAATGGAGCTGGCTAAGAAGAGGAGGATGTCCTCTCCTGTGTGGGAACATTTTGATCTTATTCCTCCCAACAAGGTATGTAAATTTCTACAGAAGATGTATTTTCATAATACTGATGGTGCAATACAATTTATGTTAAGCTTTCTTTACTTTTGTACAAGGTGAAGTGTTTGCTATGTGCCAGGGAGCTGGGATATAACAACAACACCTCATCCATGCTTAGGCACTACAGAGCTTTGCATGAGAATAAGGGGAACACCGATTGTGGAGCAAGACCAGGTGAGCCATCAAATGCAATGATAATATAGCATGCAGTAATGTTACTAAATGATATAACAATATTATACAACTGTTATAAGTTACGTGTGTGATATTTATATTTGTGCTTTGTCTTTATTGTCTTTCCTCAGAACAATCTCAAATAGATGAAGACCTGGTTAGTATGGTGATTGAGGACTCCCAGCCATTTAGCATTGTGGAGGATAAAGGATTTAAAAGATTTGTTAAATCATTAAATCCTAGCTATGTTCTCCCCACTAAAAAGGTCATAAAAGCAGTGAAAATTTAGTTTTTACAGAATAAAATGTGAACAGGCAGGAAAGCCTCAGTGTGTAGCTGTCCATACCTCAACGTTACAAAAGCACAACTACTGTCCACACCCCAACCACACCTCACCTCACAGTAAATGATCATTTCCATTTTAAGCATTTCCAAATAATCATTTTCCATACTGCCAGTATAAATATACACAGTATACTGCATCACTACAATATAGATGTTTTACACACTCCTTTTGTTGTTGACATTTACAGGCTGTGTGCAAAAGGCCACACTCTTCAAATTCATGCCAACTAATATTTTTACATCCAGTAGGTGTCCTACTAGAGCAAATGAAGCTTCAAGAAGCTTTGTGCTGGGGTGAACCAATTGGATGAAAAGCTTCAGTGCTTCATGAAGCTTCATCTGCCCATCACTACTTAAAAACATTCAGAGAACACAGGGAGATTACACACAGCTGGGAGTGATTAACGTGACGAGACTAGGGAGGCGAACTGAAAACACTCACATAAGATGCAGACCTTCACAATAAAACAGGAACTTACACATGCAAGAACACAGACTAAGAAACGCAGACTAGATACAGGAACACACAGGCAGAACAGAGTAAACACTAAACAGAGGAAGAACAGAACCAACAATCACACTAAAAGAAAACACAAAACGCTGGGTCAAAAGGACCCAGGACCATGACATAAATGGTCGGGCAAGTGAAAGGTTTCATGTGGTTTGGCATAATCACTTTTGTTATACCGTAGCTTTTTTCACATGCAAGTAAAATTAATGGGATGAATTAGGAATTATGTTGTGTTTCTTGGGGAAACACAAAAAGGGGGTGAACTGTCATGTATTTAATATATATTCTTAGTGCTTATTGTATGATTATATTGTTTTATGTATTTTAATAAGAAAGGCCTTTAGAAACTAAGCTCAGACAAGACAAAACTAGGTTAAGGGTGACAAGTTGCCCTTGCAAAAGACCTTAGAAAGGGGAAGTTAGTGCAAAGCTGCACAGAGCAGCTCCACATTCCTGGGAATGTAAAATAAAGATCATTTTTTGAATTGGACCACTTTGAGCCGTGAGTCTTTCTTCGTCGCCAAAAGAATGCAAAGACCTGAATTTAATAATCTGCATCTGACAACAATATCAATATAACTCTTTGGAATTCTGTTTATGATCATCTGGAACTGAGAACATTTCGATACACAGACCATAATGTTCTAGACTTAGAAAAGGATATAGACCCAGAAAATAATTTCTTCTACAACATCAGCAATAACTGCTGCTACTTCACCGATGAACAGTTTAAACACACCATCAACACGGAAAACAAATGATCAATAATCCATTTTAATAGCAGCAGTCTGTATGCCAACTTCAACAATATAATGGAATATCTAAATGAGTTGACAAATCCATTTGGAATTATTGCCATTTCTGAAACATGGATCAATGCTGAGAAAGGACTGGACTTTGGACTGGAGGGATATGATGTGAATTTTGAGATAAAATGATCATAATGCAACATTTTGCTTTATTATGCTGTTAGTGGTTTGTCTTTCAGTGCACCGTTTCCTAGCTGCACTTCCTGCCGGGCTGTAGAAGGTTTGCTATAGAAACTAATAGTGTCAGTTGAATTATGATTATGGTACAAAAATTCCCTTGTCAGAAGAAACTTTCAATAAATCTGACTTTTGTTCAGCAAATTACTATTTTTCATCTGCCTCCATCTCACCCTATCTCTAGCATCCTCCCACATCACACCAACCCTCTGTCCTCCTTCATTCACAAACCTCCTCTGAGGTTGTCTTCTTTTACTCCTGCCTGGCAGCTCCATCTTCAACATCCTTTGACAATCCTTCCTCTGCACATGTACAAACCAGCTCAACTTTGTCTCTCTAACTTTGTCTCCAAACCGCTCAACCTGAGCTGTCCATGTACTTGTACTTGTTTATAATCCTGTCTCTCCAGGTCTCTGACAAACAATAATCATAGCATCTTTAAATCTGCAACCTCCAGCTCCTTGTTGTCAGTGCTTTACAAGATCTGTTAGTTAACAGTTTGCCATCTCAATATTGATCAAAAAAATTGTGCAGCCCTGATTAGAAAGCATCCCATTAATCTGTCATGAAACCACTGACTTCCTTTGGGTGCCGTGAACCATGAAGTTTGCATGTTTGGTGAGAAACATTGCCTCCATCTTGGTTTTTGTTCCTTGTTGTTATTTAATAATGTGAATGAATAAAATGAACAAAATAGTATGGCATAAAGGTATTTGTTCCTCTAAATAAGGGAAAAAATCACAAAAAACAGCCTTCAATAAATTCAGCACAGCATACTGCAAGACGGAGTTATGTGTACCCTTGACACACACACACACACACACACACA
Source organism: Perissodus microlepis (assembly GCF_051167445.1). Classification (NCBI taxonomy): domain Eukaryota; kingdom Metazoa; phylum Chordata; class Actinopteri; order Cichliformes; family Cichlidae; genus Perissodus; species Perissodus microlepis. The sequence continues at coordinate 7,845,889 of NC_140467.1, forward strand.
AAGAGGTTATTCATGCTTTCATAAGGTGAGAGGAAGAGTACACGCTGGACAGGTCATCAGTCTGTCCGCTGTGAGGCGGCACAAAATCTGAATGCTGCTGAGTTTAGACGTGTGAACTGCTGTAGCTCTAAATGACAGAACACTCATTAAACTTATGAGATGTGTTCTGCACAAGAGTCCTGGTTCAGTGGTGAGGTACACCCACCTCTGACCTCTGTACTGGTGATATACATCAAACCGCTACAGTGTAACCTACTATAATAATGCTGTTGGCATGTGGTCACTCTACAGGACATGCTCACATAGTTAACAAATATGCATGCTCCTGCTCAGAGATAAACCAGGGCAGCTACATTCCTGGGCAGAGTGAGACCATTAACCTTTTTCCAAAGAACTAAATTTAATCTAACTTTTAATTTTAGCATGTTGGTGAATTTTAAAGCACAGAGGCTTTCATTTCTGAGAAAACATTTTCTGCTGTTTGACAGCAGCTGTTTGAAAGCTCAGTACGCTCCCTTGTGTTCAGGGCATAGACCCCTGCCTTTCCCTAGATTTACATTTCACCTTACTTTTGCTCAGCCTACTTTATCTACTCAATGAATACAGTGTCTACCCTTCTCTTATCCCCCTTTACACTGAAACAATACATGAGAAACATTTCACTGAGACTCTGGATGGGACCTGATATTAAATTGCATCAAGTATGTGATGGTTTATAAGCTAAGTTGCATGAAAAATAAAAATTAAAACCACCTGAAGCTGCATTGCTGTATCACTTTAGTAAAAGTTTATACAAAACCATAGAGAGAGGCTGTGTATGGGCTCAAAATGTGGTCATAAATATTTTGTACTTGTAAATCAGTTTTGAACTTGTAAATCAGGATTTGTACGTGTAAAAAGAATTCGTATGTGTGTAAAAAAGATTTGTATGTGTGAAAAGAATTTGTGTGTGCGTAAAAAAGATTTGTGTGTGGACTTAGCAAAAAAAAAAAAAACGTGTGAATCTCTGCAAGTTACAAGTACGAATTTTGACCCTATTTTTCTTCCTTTCATCTGATTGGTCAATGTCATGTCAATCAGAAATGTAACAATCCAATCAGAGAACACATGGGTTTGGCTGTCGGAGGGGTGCTTTTTTGAACTGCAGGTCCTTGAAGTGTAATACAGTTTGAAGCTGGAGGATCTCTATATAAAAAGCCGATAGAAGCTAGGTCCCCTAACTTTCAGCACCTGTTGAAAGGATAAAGTTGTGGTATATCAGTGGTTAGAAATACCATTATTACTTTAGGATTAGTTTAACACAAAGTCAGGGCTGACCCGGGACCATTGTTGTGAGTCACAGTGCGCAGCATAAAAGTCCTTTCACATCGGATGCAGGATGTGCTGCTAATGCTAACTAAAAGCAAAAAAGGATCCAGAATTTGTTGCGCTGGCTGTTGGGCTCTGTGGGTTTTTGCAGCAGCTCTACCTGTACTAGATGCATCTGCTCCTTGTCGTATCTATCTCTGACTTTATGTTCTCTACAAGAGTCTGTTTTTTTTTTGCTAGTTCTTCAAATGTTCAATAAAAACGTGTATGCTAATTCATAACGAAGAAAGCTTTGTAGTGAAGACTGTCATTTTCAAAACACTGCCCCCCGCCCCGCGGTCCGCAGCGCTGTTGAAAAGGCCGTGGAAGTCCCTGTATTAAGCACGTAGACCTTTGACACAAAAATCACCAAACTCGGACGACCACAGACTGTTTTCCTTCGTGGCGATGAAGGAAAACGCTGGGTTGGCATAAAAGGGCATTTATTCCCTTCAAGGACCTGCAGTTTGTTTTCTTATTCTCTTGTGGTGCTTTTGTTGGTTATGATGATGATGATGATGATGATTATTATTATTATTAATCTATGTTTTAGTTATTCTTGTTTAGGGATTAGTTCTTAGGTTTTGTGTTCTCATGTTTATTGCTGGTTTAGTTCAGTGTCTAGTCTGTCTCTCTCTGTCCAGTCCGTGTCTTAGTTTAGTGTGTATTGTTTCCTGTTTTATTTTGAAGGATTGTGTCTTATGTCAGTGTGTCCAGCTTCACTCCCCTGTCTCGTTAGCCCCAATCTCTCCCAGCTGTGTCTCCCTCCTGTTTTCCATTCCCTGATTACTTCCCTGTGTATATTAGCCCTGCGTTTGGATCCTCATCTCCGCCTGCCCGCACACAGAGCCCTGACATTATCAGCATAGAAGCATTCGCAGTCATTACAGTGTTTGTACGCCATATGTGGAAAAAAAAGGAAGAAAAACAGAAAGCCAAATAAGAAATGCTTCTAAGCAGTAAAAGGTTGTTGACAGTAGCAAACTACAGGTCTCTCAATATCTTACTGTTTAACTTTTGTGTTAACTAGATTGACATTAATGAAATCAAGGTTAAGTTTGTTTTTAAATTTTAGTAATGGTGGTTTCAAAATATTTTCAATGCACTGATAGGTGATCCAGAAGTAGAGGAATCATCAGTGAATAATGAAACTGGAGATGTCACTTCTAGAGCAGGACATCTGACTTAAGTCTAATGCACCACGTGCCATTCATTCTTCTTAAAATTTTATCACAGTAGTTCATTAAAGAAAACGCGAGAGAGCGAGAGAGAGAATATGAACTTAGATTAAATAAATGACTCCAATAAGTAAGAAAGGAAACATTCTAAAGTCTCATTGTACTGTTTTTTGCATCGCACAGTTACTTTTTTGTGACGCAATTGTGAGTAACTGTGCGTCACAATACAATATTATATGGCGTAATTTTTAAAAAGTAGAACGATACAGTCCTTGTGAGTTACAGAATCGGAACGCTTTTCTTGGTTCCGGTCGTACGGACGTTTTAGAGTGCAACACAAAGGAGTCACGCTTGCAAGATATCAACACTGACAGTTGGTACAGGTTTTTGTGTGTTTGCTGTTAAGCAGTGGAGTAAACCATGGAGGTCCTGGGAGGACAGTTTAGCGACATGACTCCACAGGAGCTGGCGGCTCCTGTCAACACCGTAGCTGTGAGTATGAAGACCGGAAAGGACCGAAAGTCTAGCAGCACGAGCACAGAGATGCTAACGCTAGCGTGGCGGCTGTTAGCTCATAGAGATGCAGAGTGAATATGAACGTCCTGTCCCAGTTTGTTGTTTCTGACAGATATTTTTTCTAGTGTACAATTTGGAGAAAGTGCATAAGTATGTACACAGTTCGAATAGTTTTCGCGTTATGAATAAAAACGGACTTGTTTATTTGCTCGTTTTCCCTTTTTAACAGGAAAAATGGAAGTTGTTACCAGCCTTCCTGAAGGTAACAGAACACAACAGCCCTTACACACTTTTACTAAATTTTAATGCTGCTTGATTAAAATATGTTTAAAGTATGGTAGAAACTATAATAGTGTGCTGTCATGTTTATAAAAACAGTTTGAGGTGATCTGAGCTCTGTGAGATGGTGCGTTACCCTGCTGGAAGCAGCCATACTGTGGTCAGCACCAATACTCAGCAAGCCTTGGTGTTTAAATGGTGCTTAGTCAACTGGGGACCGAAGTGTGAGAAGATAATGTCCCCCAACCCATTTATACCACCACAACCAGCAGCCCCATGCTTTCATGATGTTCACACCAAATTCTGAAATCAAAACTCATTAGACCAGAAAACCTTTTTCCAATCTTATATTGCTGAGTCTGTGCAAAATGTAGCCTCAGTTTCGTGTAGTAGTAATTTGACTTACTGTTGCCTTCCTATCACTCCAAAGCAGTCAGACAATAACAATGACATCTTTATTTAAATAGTACAGGTCATTACATAGAATAGAATAGAATTCAACTTTATTGTCACTGCACATGTCACAGGTACAAGGCAACGAAATGCAGTTTGCATCCATCAAGAAGTGCTTTAGCCATGATATAGATATATTACAAATATATATTAGCAGTAATATAGATATGTATGTATATTACAGAAATGGATCTATTATGGTATGTTATAATGTACACGGTATGAAGGTATGTTATGAATATGCTATAACTATAAGTATGTACAGGCTGTAGTGAGTACAGGCTATGAACAGGATATAAATATGAAAATCTATACAGAAATATGAAATAAAAAAAAACTATACAGAAATATGAGATATACAGCTATACAGAAATGTGAACTATGCAAGTTATAAACAGTTGTAGAATTAAAAATTATCGTATTTTACAGAATGATTATTTATACAGAATTACATGACAGCTGAAAAAAACCCTTTGTAGGTTTATGATGTCTTAAGGCATTAAAAACAATAAAATAAAACAACAGCATCTATTAGCTGTGGGCCTGTGCGGCTAAAAAGGTTTTGAGTCTGTTTTTCAATGTACACAGAGATGTAACTGATCCTAGGTCAGCAGCCTGCTCCAAGGAACAGAGCCAGAATATCTGAAAGTACCCTCAACACACTAAGATACGATTTTGAGAACAGATCTGAAACTGATGACCTGAGATGTCTGTACTGGGTACCAAATCATCAAAAGCTTTGTGATTTCTGTGTACCTGTAAGGATTCCAAGGCTAGATTTTAAATGAGTAAGGGAAATCCAACTGATGATTTGGGGAGTCCTGAAACTAGAGCGCTGGAATAAACTAACCTCCCTTGACGTCCAATTTCTCACAGTCAGTTTGAGATGGGGATTTTCTAACCTTATATTTTTTAAGTTACATAAAGCAGTTTTGGTAAACTTATTGATGTGGTTATCTGGTCATTTTTCTTCTGATTCCTTAGCAAGATATTTTTGGCCAAAGAAATACATTTAGTAAAAAGTGAAACATTTGAGTCCAGTATGGCCATGAAATAATGAAATATTGCCATAATGACCAAATATACCGCGTACAGCGTGTCTTGTTCTTTTACCCTGTTAAAGTTTTAAGTCATGGACCTTCTTTAAATTACTTTTCTTTGTCATCAAATATCAAAGTATCTTCCTGTGTAATGATGACAGAACAGTTGGTGGGTCTACATCTGTGTGAGTAATATTATTTGGGAGAGTAAACATGTATATCATATTGTGTGTTTTGCAGGTGAAAGGTTTGGTAAAGCAGCACATCGACTCATTCAACTATTTCATTAATGTAGAGGTAAAACACGAGCATGTCTTTGTCTGTTGCTGCTTTTTCATGTACATTTGGATTTTGAGCATCGATGTCTCATTTGTTCTGCTTCTAGATCAAAAAAATTATGAAGGCAAATGAGAAAATCACAAGTGATGCTGATCCAATGTGGTACCTCAAGTAAGTCACTGTGTGCATCCACCATCACTGACTTTAACACTGCAGACATGCACAACAAGTTGTGTTTTTTTTGTTTTGTTTTTTTATTAAAAGAGGAAATAATAGATTTTTAAATATTTGCAGATACCTCAATATCTATGTTGGCATGCCGGACGTGGAAGAAAGCTTCAATGTGACCAGACCAGTCTCTCCCCACGAGGTGAGAGTAGTCTGTGTTTCTGCTGTTAAATATGAACCATTGTTTACTGTGCTTTAATTAAAGTTGAATAAAGATTTTGAGAAATCAAATACACAGCTTAAAATTAGTTAAAATAAATAAAAAATAAATAAATAAATTAAAAAAAAAAATATATATATATATATATATATATATATATATATATATATATATAATTGCACATTAATCCTCTACACTTTGGACAGATAATCACACATTAAATACAGAGGGAACATGTCTCACTCAGGCATCTCTAGACTCAGTTGGCATTTAGTTGTAGCCCTCATAGAGGTATTTCTTAATTAATTATTTTTGTTACTTATATTTGAGTGCCTACACCTCCAATACTTTCCTTTAAAGATGATGAGATATAGCTGAGAGTCATCTGTTTCATCCTAAAGTGTCGTCTCAGAGATATGACCTACTCTGCGCCCATCACAGTGGATATAGAGTACACCCGTGGCAGTCAGAGGATAATTCGCAATGCGCTGCCCATCGGAAGGTATCTTTTTTTTTTTTTTTTTCCCCTCCCCTGCTCCTTTTCTGTGATGCAGACATATTTATGTTACATTTATATCAAATCTACAAATTTAAAACCTCTCCAGCAAAGCTCAGTAAGCCAACAAGTGCTAAAGAAAGATTTAGCTTTTGTGATTTTTAAGCTTTGTTTGCTGATAAACTGACCTTCTTCACTCATTTGTGCTGACGCATTCTGCTTTATAACAACACTGAAGCAATATTCATATTTTATTAATGAAGATAACTCTGCTTTTCTCAGGATGCCCATCATGCTGCGAAGCTCGAATTGCGTTCTCACGGGAAAGACGCCCATGGAGTTTTCAAAACTCAACGAATGTCCCCTGGATCCAGGCACGTAACCATAGCACTCTCATTTGAACTCTTTCCCCCTGAAGGGCCTCACCTGGACCCTTAATGATGAGTTTTGGCATCTCAGTATATATCAGTAAAATGTTTGATGACCATTCAGGGCTCTAGAGTGCGACTAATTTGGTCGCAAATACGACCAAATATTTCAGTGGTGCGACTAAAAAAAATATTTGGTCGCACCAGTGCGACCAACTGTTCGGGTAACAAAAAAAAAAAATCTGCAACTCTCCGTGTGGTCAACAACAGACACACAGTATGCCCCAATCGTGGACTAAACCAATCAGAGATAGTCAGGGGCGGGACCTCTCTGATTGGCCGTGGTCCAGTTGAAAGTGCAGGTGGATAGAGAGAGGTGAGTAGCTTGAATAAAGCGTTATCGATTCACTAAATCCTGAATAGACTTTTAAATAGAAATGTGTTTTGCCAGAAACGCCAGATTCTCAGATTAAAGCTCACAAAACTAATTCAACAACCACCAAACAGCAAATGAGAGCAGGTACACGGACTCCACACAAAGACGTAAACACAGAGCGGATTCGACGCATCAGAATCAGCTTTCTCTTTCTCGGCTTTCTCACCTGATGGCCCGTAGACGGACACGTTGTCGGAGCTCACCGATTCTGATGCGTCGGGTCTGCTCTGTGTTTACGTCCTTTTGCGCTGATTCTGAGCTGCAGGTTTTGTCTCTCTCCAACCAAAATTCACCGAGCCAGCAGCAAAAGAAGCAGCAAACTACGCTTCACATTTGATAAATGTCGTCATGAGTTCCCTCTTACTTTTACTGTTTTGCTTTCACCACGATAAAAATCACACTTCATACACAGCTCTCTCTCTCTCTCTCTCTCTCTCTCTCTCTCTCTCTCTCTCTCTCTCTGTACTTCAAACACCCATCTCAAATCTCTGTTTTCTGTATTATTCATTCACTTATTACCCACCAGTCTACCATTTTTTACAGCGCTGTCGGCCGCTGTCTTTTTTTTTTTCTTTTTTCTTTTTCTTTTTTTTACTTAAATGACCTCGGACAAGAAAACCTAATTTCTGCTGTTCAATACTGAAGAAACTAAAACTTTTTAAAATTATGCAAAATTGCAGAATATTTTTAAGGTTATCTGCTATAAAAATCCAGGCAGAAAAATCTTCTTCATGTTTTTCTGTTTTATTCTCAGTTACTTTGACACAAAGGCATCTGCTGTGATGTTCACAATTCTGATGAAGTCTCATGTGTATCAGTACTGATAAATGATCAGAATTATAATATTTCTGACTGTCTGAGGCTAAATTGAATCAAATCAGGACTTTGAGAACCAGAATCGAATGGATTATAGAAATCAGTGATGATACCCAGCCCTAGTGAGTAGCCTAGGCCTGACAGAAGTGGATGTAGCTGTGGGTAATAAGAAAAGATGAAAAGAACTACTGATAACTTTTTTGTTATGTTAAGGCCTGATCCGTCTGAAATTCATAGCCAGTGCTCTGACACAGAGCCGTCAATCTTTGAACGCTGAAAAAGCACAGTGTATCCAGAAAACACATTATATGCTGTAATAAATGCACTGCCCAAGTGTCCCCTCTCCCCACTGCCTTTCAGCAGCAGGCAGCAGCAAACAGGTCGTCAGAGGAGGCCAAGATTAGGGCTGGGCTATATCATACCGTTCACGGTAATACCGGTGTAATTTTGGGCAACGATAGGAAAATGAAATATCGCGATAGAATATGGGTAAAACGCGCATGCGCAGTGCCTATGTTTACATACGCACATGGCGGCGACGCAGAATGAGAAGAGTGAAAGCAGATCGTTAAATTAAACGGATGAACCAGAATTGGTTTGTAAAAATGCTGCAACTTCAGTGGTGTGGCACTGGTTTGGCTTTCGTCCGTCAGATACACAACAAAGCACTATTTTTGATAGCGCATGCTAGCGGGCCATCGTTATTACCGTGTTGTTTGGAAAATACGGCACACCTAAAATCAATCCTTTGATTTTTCTGAAAATCGACAGTGCCCCTTATAATCCCGTGTGCCTTATGTATGAATTCTGGTTGTGTTTACTGACCTCGAAATGATTTTATGTACACGGCGCTCGAAAATCTGTCACCGCTTGATGGATTGTCGGAGCATTACGGCTATCGTAGGCAGGCGCTTCGCGGAGTGATACGTACTGCGCTTCAACATAATATTACCGCATTGTGTGTGTGTGTATAACCTCTTTTTAAGTTTTGTGGATATTATACATGGTTATGCTGAGGATATGTCGGCCAATTTCCACTGGAAATGCCTTTTGGTTAAACTGTCAGCAAGGAATTTGCACTGTTACGTTTTTATATAACTTTAATGCACATAAAAAACAGTTGCTTGTTTAAGTGAAAATGCATTGATGGGTTTTTTTTACACTAATAAAGTTGTGGAGTTGTAAAGTATTTTGTCTAGTGTCAATTATATCGTCAGTTCGTTATCGCAAATTTTCAAATGTATATCGTGATAATTATTTTTGGTCATATCGCCCTGCTCTAGCCAAGATGATGATTAAGTTTAACATTTTCTACAATATTGCCAAAGAGTGCCAAAGCACTTTAAGCACAAGATTGTTAGTTAATCATTTACAAATGAATATTGTCTGTATGGACTGGAATCCCCCCCCCCACACACACACACACACACACACACATATGAAACTGCGGTGTTAAGCGATGTGGTTGAAAAATTTGAGTGCGCCTAACTTTCGTGCCGGTGCACAAAGTGCAGTTTTGCAACCGTGGCAAAAAGTTAGTCTAGAGCCCTGCCGTTAGAATAGTTTCCAGGTTTTTTCAAGGGTGGCTGTACAGGCAGTGATCACCCTCACTAATGTCTGATGCACATTCAGAAAAGTTGTACTATAAGCAGGTCTGAAATATGACAGAAACGGCTCATTACTGAAAAGAGTTTCTAGGAGTAAAGAGTTAAAACTTCCTTTACACACTCTGAGAGTAATTAAGTAAAAGAAAATGACTTGCCATCAGGTTCTCCAGTTAAATCGATCCGTGTCCCCTGTTTTTTTTTTTTTTCCACAGGGGGTTATTTCATTGTAAAAGGTCAGGAGAAAGTCATTCTGATCCAAGAACAGCTGTCCAAGAACCGAATCATTGTGGAGCAGGACAGGAAGGGTGCAGTTGGAGCATCAGTTACCAGGTACTGTAACAACATATCCATTAGCAGCTGTTCATCCATGACTTTAAAGTCGCCTTCTTGGCAGACATGTAAAGAAAAAATCAGCTGTTTCTTTTCAGTAGCTGTCTTGTTTGACCATCTTAACCTTTTCCTTTTATTGGCTTCTTCTTTGCGATTCTGCCCGGAAGCGCAGAAGTGTGGAGACGACTCAACAGTGTGGATGCTGTGACTGGTGCTTGGTGGAAACCATAAAGTGAAGCTGCTAATTTAAGACCTGTGAAACTCTGATATATTCGTGGTCATTCCAGTTCATCAAATCTAAAAGGAAAAAATTTCCACCAGGACTGTGATCATCAGTCTTTCTTGAATTAATTCCAGGGAAAGATGCACTAATTACTAGGAATTATGCAACATTATCCTTGGAATGTTTTAGGGGAAATCCCTGGTATCTCAGGAGTGTAGCTTATGATAACATAGACTGGATGCTTAAAGGTCAGAAAATATTTGAGTGTCCTGTCTGTGATAGCAGATGTTGGAGGCCACGATTCTGCAGATAGAGGACTGACACTTAGTTTACAGATTCTCGTACACAAGGTTCGTGGCATTATTTAAGTATGATTTAAAATAAAAGTTTAAATCACGGCAATTGCTTCATAGACATTAAAGCTTTAATAAGGAACAGCACTGTTTTATCTGGCTGTAGTGTCGTATTTCAAGTCTCAGATGGTCACGTGGGAGACATTTGATGACCTGACACTGAATGGCCCTTACACCCTTGCTCAGTTGCGCACTCAATTCTCCAACTTTGCACTTCTTTGTGAAAGGACGAGCAAACTCTACTCTTCTAAATGAAAAGAATACGTCACTGTAGATGTTGACTGGAGTTAAATATAAACCTTTGTTTTTTGTTTTGTTGTTGTTGTTTTTAAGACTATGCAAGAAGTAGATCTATGTATAGCTTAAGCTTTTAGTCTTATATTAGTGGATCCATCTAATTTCTGACTCATTATCCAATTTGGGGTTGTGTTGGAGCCAGCTGTCATAGGGTGAGCTCTGCTCAGGTTCCCAGATCAGCAGAGAAAACCATTCACACCTTTGACCAGTTTATTATCACTAATTAAGTTTTTGGACTGTGGGAGGAAGTCTGAGTATGCAGAGAGACCTCACACAGTTATAAGGTGAACATGCAAAAGAACAAGAACATGACACTAATCACGCTCGTGTTCGCTCTGCTCTTTGTCCTCTCCAGCTCCACTCATGAAAAGAAAAGCAGAACTAATATTATTGTTAAACAAGGCCGTTTCTACTTGAGACACAACACGCTGTCAGAGGATGCCCCCATTGCAATCATATTTAAGGTAGGGGTGATTTTTTTTTTTTTTTTCTTTATGAGTCTGCTGAAATAAGTCCAGCAGGTGGTGCTATAGCACAGGTAAATGGTCAGAGATGAAGATGTTTGTGATGTTATTGCCTTACAGATTGAAGCAAAGACCTGTGAGTGTTTCCAAAGTCTCTGTCTTTGTTTTTGCTACAGCTTGAAGTTGTTCCAAAGCTTAAGTTACATATATAGAGAAGTGTTTTTATATGAGATGGTGAATAGTTTTAGAACTCTAGTTTCATTAGTTGCTCAACTGATTACATTTCTTACACCACCTCAGAATGAAAATGTTAGCTGACAGCTGGTATCATGAACTTCTTTGCCCTCTGAGGAGAGACCTCTTCAAACATGTTACCTTATGAGTGTGAAGTGTCACTATCCGCAGTCTGACCGAGCCTGCATGCTCGCTGTGTTTTCACTGCACGTGTTTGCCGGGTAACGTCTTCCCCAGCCCTCCCTCTGTTTGGCAGCGGCTGCAGAGACGATCTGGAATCAGTTCCCACAGCTTCACATTTCCATAAGCAAATGTCAGGCAACATTATGACTCCCTCCTCACCTCACCCCTCCCTGTGAACACTCCCTGTCTCATGTACTCTCCCTTCCCAGTTAAGCTTTTATCTAACTATAACAAGATTTTTATTTTTTGTAGTTGTACAAACATTTTACACACACTGTTTACATGTCATCCACACAGGGGATGGGTGTGGAGAGTGACCAGGAGATAGTTCAGATGATTGGCACAGAGGAGAGTGTCATGGCCAGCTTCGCCCCGAGCCTGGAGGAGTGCCAGAAAGCGCAAATCTTCACACAGACTCAGGTATTTTATCAATCCAAGAGAGCCAGAGCAGTCCGGTGTTATTTCAAGCTTAAACAAACACTCTGGTCAGTTTAGCCCCATGGACTCAACGTTAGGTTGAAGCTTTAATTATCTTTGAATTTTGATCTCCAAAGACAATATACTGGTAATATAAGGGAAAAAAAGTAATATTAAAAAACTGAAGGAGCACTAAAAAGCACTGAAAGTACAGTGCTAATGTTTATGCTATAAAAGAACTACAGTTCTAAGGGTTATAAGACTTGAACTTCACCACCACTAACAAGAGAGATGTCGTAACATGCATGGGATGTACATCTCTGTTAAATCTGTGCTGTAGGTTAGCTGTAACCATAGACTGTTGTCTCACCTCCGCCTTAACCTGATTCGCACCTGAAGTGAAAATTAACCTCCTGTTCTCAGCATGATGACCTATAATACAACCACCAATGTCTGTGTTCTTATTTTGCCACTTAGCAAACACCTTCCCTGGATGGCTGGGTGGATTTCTGTACATATATTATGTTGTAGACCAAAACATGAAAATGTCTCACACTTGGATTACCCACAGACCTTATTGATCCCTAATTTAAAAATATTTGAGTTTTGAACTACTCCTGGAATTGGAAATTTCACCTTCTTGCTGAGTGTTATAAGAGCACTGCTGCTTCTCATGTTTGTGCAGGAAATCTGAAGCTACAGCCAGTGTTTGGCTGCATATCTTAGCACAGACATGGTCCTAGCACCACCAAAGATGACCAATTGGTCACGCAGCCCCCTCAGAACCTCAGCCTGTTGTTTGTTCCCGGTTGGTTTTTGTAAATAAGCTCCCCAACTTCATATTTACAGATGTGACAAGTTAAAATCACCCAACCAAAATAAACTGTTGTTGAAAACAACACCTTTTCATGCACATGTAGAGTGGATGTTAATTTTCTGACTGTTTATTAAACAGAAATGTTCCTCGTGCTCAAGTGAATAAAATCCTGATTCAAAAAACTGTTAAAAAATAATAATTTTTGGGTGAGAGCACGTAAAAGTCAGTGTGAATTGCTTGGCATCTCTAATGTGCGATCATTAGCTGCGGATGTGTGCAGAGCAGGATGTTGTTTCTGTTTCTATTGGCTGTCTGCTGTCAGAAGGTATTTTCTTTGTCTCTTTGAGATCAGATGACGAAGGTTTTGTCTTACCAGCCAGTTAAGTAATGCTTTTCATGGGGATTTCATGAGGCCCACGTGTTTTTCTTTGACATCGACAGATGAATGCAATCGGCCAATTTGTTTTTCATAAAGATTATGTTGTTAGAGGAACCGCTGATGCATTGATGAGTCCACATTTGCTTCCTAGCAACCGGTCGCCACAGCTCTCGTGTTCTTCTGTCTGCCAGTCTCCGTGATGTCTTTTCATGGTATTCATTGGGTCATTGTATTGTGCACAATGAGGCCTAAATCTATATAATTAAAGGCAGATAAGGCTTAAGAAACATTGTTATCAGATTATGATAAATAATCTGGCAAAACCAAATTTGACTGTCATCTTCTTTTCTTTTTTTGAATCCGGACACTGTTGATTACATCTGATTTCTTTTTTTTAAAATTTCTCTAAATTAAACAGATTTTTTATTTTTTTTTTACCTTTTACCTTAAAGAAATATTAACAATAATTATTTTTATTTTTTATGCAGTTTTGAGGGCAAGTTGGGTGGTCCATCCTTATTAACCTTTGACCTTTGCTATAATTCTGTTGAGGACTCCAGCTGGGCGCTTACTCAGGTGTGGGTGATGTGCACATTGTTCCCTTTGTGGTTCACTTGACCTACCAAGAGTCTGATACACGTTTCTCCGTTCTCTGTTTAAAAATTCAGAATGTTGATCTTTTACACAAAATATCTCCTTGAGACTGTAACATTAATTTATATTAATATTTATTTATATTTGTTGTTTTGGACATTTTTGTTGGTTGGAAAATTAACTGATTCTCATGGTGCGTTTCTGGTCTGACTGACAGTTAATGTAACATATACACACAGCTTTATTAGGAACACCTGCTCAACTGCTTGTTAACACAATATGGCAACAAATCAGTGAATTTAGGTTTTTAGACATGTTCAGAACGGCCGGCTGAAGTTCAAACTGAGGCTCAGAATGGGGAAGAAAGTTGATTTAAGTACCTTTGAACATGCCATGGTTGCTGGTGCCTGATGGGCTGATCTGAGTATTTCAGAAAATGCTGATCTGCTGGGATTTCTCCACACAACCATCTGTATGTATCTGAAACAATCCAGTCAGCCGCAGTTCAAGCGGCTGACTTGAACTTGAACTTCTTCAAGCTGGTAGGATGGCAGTACTCATATAACCATTCTTTATACCTAAGGTACCAGAAGAGTATGAGTGCTGCGAGCTACAGCAGCTGAAGACCACACCTACTGCCAGCTAAGAACAGGAAACTAAGGCTACAGTTCACAAAGAGTCATTAGAACTCGACAATAGAAGATTAGAAAAATGTTGGCTCATTAGGCTCTCTTCCACAGTGTATCCTTGTCCCCCTCCTGTCTTCCTCACCCCCAAATTAGTCATGTTGGTAAAAATATTTATGTTCCTCAAAAGGTTGAATCAAATGTTGTTTGGCTGCTCTGTTTCAGGCCCTGAGGTATCTTGGGAATAAAGTGCGCAGACAGCGGATGTGGGGAGGCCCCAAGAAAACAAAGATGGAAGAGGCCAGAGAGCTGTTAGCATCTCTCATTCTCACACATGTGCCTGTATGTAAACAGAATGCTCATCACGATAACTGGCATTCACACTAAAATGTTACTCGACAAAATGTAAAGACTGTATAACTTGTGTCCAGGTGAAAGAGTTTAACTTTCGGGCTAAGTGTATTTACCTGGCCGTGATGGTGCGGCGGGTGATCCTGGCTCAAGGGGACAACAAGGTGGATGACAGAGATTACTATGGCAACAAACGTCTTGAACTAGCTGGACAGGTAAGCTTCTGTGCATCTGTCATCCTTGAGGTTTTAATGCACTGCCTTTATTTAATGCTGCATTCAGTTCTGTTTTTGTTCTTTGACTTTAAAACCAAATGAGCCAGAGTTCAGTTCAGACTATAAAGTTTTATTTAAATGATTATTGATTTTTTTTTTTCATGTTTGTGAGCTGAAAGGTGTTTACTTCCTTTTCTTTATTCATAAAACAACTAGAAACAAAACATGCCTGATGCTTATTAATAACATACGAGGAGAAACACACCAACACTCTCGTGCTTCAGTGTGAAGGGATCACAGCACTGCACCAGAGGACAGCGCCGGCTCCAGGCCTGATCTCTCACCTGCACCTTTGTTCCTGCCACCTTCTTTTAATAAGACTCTCATTATTTTCCCTCAGCTTTGTTTTTCCCTGTTTTGTTTTTGAACCCCCCTCCTTTCACCCGCTAGTATTTCAGCCTGGCTTTGTCAGGAGAGAGATATGCGGTGGCACCAAAATCCCGAGGCTGTGGAAGCATGGGGATTTTTCAGCACCGTGACAATAGAAATGCTGCCTTGACTGGAGCGATTGAGCTAATCCGCAGGCCCGGCTCTGATAATGTAATTACTGCTGTCTTAAGGCCTTTAATTTCCCCCCCCAACCTGCTCTATATAAGGAGCAGGAGATGGAGGGATCAAGGGAGGGGGGAGCACAGGGCCCTGTTTCAATAGGGGGCTTACATACTAACAACGCCAGCAATCTCCTCACTCTCCAATTATGGTTCCCTGACATTCAACTAATTGGGCTGGCTGCGCAATGGAAGCTTAATTTCTTTATTAATTTCAAGCAGTGCTGCCTGTTTGTTTTGATGTATGCTAATGCACAGGTTGGGTGGGGGTTGTAAGAGAAGTTGCCTCCTGTAGACCGGACAGAGGACCACAGGGACCTGGCTTACTTGTGAGCTGGCACACCTGGTTATTACATCTGGCAGGAGATGCACGTGAACTGACACTGCGTGCCAGGAGACCTGAGATTTAAAAAAGCAAACAAAAACATCTGCATTTTTTTGCTTCTTTCTAGCTCCTGTCTCTGCTGTTTGAAGATCTCTTTAAGAAGTTTAATGCCGAATTGAAGAAAATCGCAGACCAGATCATCCCCAAGCAGAGAGCAGCTCAGTTTGATGTGGTCAAGCACATGCGGCAGGATCAGATCACCAATGGCATGGTCAATGCGATATCCACGGTGAGCAAGTCATGGCTGCTATAGCCTGTGCTAACAAACATCTGCCTGAGAGCACTGGCTCTCGCCATGCTCTGTGACTTAGCTCCGTGTTAGCTCGTTAGGTCGTTCCATCTCAAACAACATTTTGGAAAGTTTTCTGCTCAACCATCTGCATGTTGCATCAAAATTTTATGCTCAAAATCTTTTGCGTATATAATGAGAATTTTAGCTTCATATGTCAGACACTTTTAAGATATATATTTTTAGAAAAGGTTCATCGCTGTCAAACCTTTTTTTAAATGTTTATTTATTTTTATGTTTAAATATAAATAGCTGAAAACTATTAAAGATAAAATCTTGACATTTTCCAAGTTACAGATCCTCTTATTTGCCTGCATCCAAAAATGTCTGTCAGTTAGTTTAAAGAACAAAAAATCCCATATTTGAGTATGCACTAATAAAAACAAACAAAAAAACTTTAAATAGGCCGTTAGTGATCATTTTAAAATGATATATAGTTACATTTCACAGCACTGTAATACAAAACATGTGGACATGAAATTCTTTGTCACAAAAATGGACCAAATTCATTTTCATTCATCTTTTATTTTGGGTTGATCAAATATTGAACATAAAAAACTAAAATATCAGTATTAATGGTGTCCTGGTTGGCTGAGCTGTATTGCTTGCTGGCTGGACTCTCTTTAAAGTCAGTATCTGACATCAAACAGCTTGCAAAACAGTCTTGATGGATAAATAGAGCTGCAGGCCAAAAGAAACAGACGTGCAGGGGAAATGTTCATTTAACATATCAAAATGTTTATTACATTTATTAAAGATCCTTATGATAGCTAAAAAAACAAAACAATCAAAAACTATCAGGCGTACCGACATCATCAACTGTAGTGCCTTCAATTAAGTAGAGGTTCAGTTTATGTTCCTATGTGAGTGTTAACTTAAAATTTTCTCATGATGTACTTGTAATAGAAGAATAAAGTGGTCGCTGTTCAAACAAAGATTAGAAAGCAGGTGTTACTTAGAGATTTATATTAAAACAACATTAAGAGTCAAATCCTGCTTCCGCTTTCAGAATTTAAGCCAGAAATGTCTCTTTCTTAATTTGGAGTCATTGCATGAATTTTATAATATTAAAATGAAACATGCACCACTTAGGAATAGTTGCTAATACTGGCACACTCTAGCATCCATTTTTGGATGCTTTTCAGTCATTAAAATGCATTAATGAGCAATAAAGTGTTGTGTACTAAGTAATATTTACTATGCGGTATGTAATTATTGGTGTCGATGTTTTCTTGCAACAGGGTAACTGGTCTCTGAAGAGATTCAAGATGGACCGTCAGGGAGTCACCCAGGTCCTGTCTCGTCTCTCCTACATTTCAGCTCTTGGCATGATGACCAGGATCTCCTCCCAGTTTGAGAAGACAAGGAAAGTCAGCGGACCGCGCTCCCTGCAGCCGTCACAGTGGGGAATGCTGTGTCCATCTGACACCCCTGAGGGCGAGGTGAGTGTGCTGCGGCAGCCACACCTGATGGACCAGGAGGTTTCTCAGAGGCTAATATGCTGTGGCACTTGCACTGCTATATATAGGAATCATGGTCAGCAATTTCTTTCTCACTTTAATGAGTTATTCTCATGTTATAACACTCCCTGTGATGGTTAGACAATGATCTACCTCTAAATGGGGATTGGAGGGGAAGTTACTGACACTGAGACTCTTAGAAAAACTCTTGTCTCTGTGTTTTTATGTATTTCCACAAGGATAATATTGGATTATATATGTGTATCTGTAGGCCTGTGGTCTGGTGAAGAACTTAGCTCTGATGACGCACATCACCACCGACATGGAGGACGGTCCCATCATCAAGCTGGCCTTCAACCTCGGGGTGGAAGATGTGAACCTGCTGTGTGGAGAGGAGCTCTCCTACCCGAGCGTGTTTCTCGTCTTCCTCAATGGTAAACCTCCTCCTCCGCAGTGGAGCCTAATTAATAAATAAACACAGAGAGAATTAACACCGGAGGCTTTTGCTTTAGATCGCTTGAAAAGAAAGTCTTAATCCTCCCTGTTTTGAATGTGTTGCTTATGAACATGAAGGGAAAAATATTCTGTTTAGTTTACAGAAGGTAATTTTGCATTTCACAGTGAGGCTGATAATTCATTCATTTCACGACAGCATTAGGTATTTTTCTTGAGTCAAAACTTGGCTCCTTAATTACTGTATATGTTTGTCTCGCCACTGATAACTGTCAAATTATATTAGCTGCCATACCATTTAATTAGTTGGTAGCAGCAGGTGTCAAAGCCCTTCAGAGTGTGTTCAGTGCAAATGTGCCCTCACACAGAGGCAGAGCACAGTGTCTCCTCTGTTCTCCAGTCATTTGTCTGTCAGACTTGATATGAACACACCCCCTACAGGCAGTTAGAGCTCCGTTTCTTCCAGAGTAAGCTGCGGTGTCTTACAAATGCCGCCTTCACTCCTTCTTTGCATTTAAAGTTTGAATTTTAACCAAAATCAGCTGACGAATAATTTGTCATAAATGTCCTGTTTTAGCCTCTTGGATGTCAAATGTGTCCATGTTTCTTGTTTTATGTAATGGTAAACAGATAATGTACGAGCTTCAGACAGGTGTTTATTGTACTGTGGCCATTGTTATATGGTTTACTATTCTTTGGCATTTTACTGATAATTTGACTAACTGAGAAAACAACTGGTAAATTATTGGATAAGCAAAATCCATGTGTTTATTAATGTGAACTCTAAATGTTAAACAAATGTGATGCAGCAGGTTAAACGGCTTCACACACAAACAACCAAGCAGTGATGCAATCAAGAACAATCCTACTGTCCCTAATGTGAACTGCAATATCTGTCAAAACTATGTCAAAAGATGTTGTTATTGAACAGTCTCTAATGCATAAACTACATTTAACAGTGCACTCTTTTTAGCGGGTTTACATCCAGCAAACATCTCTGCTGTGAGGGGAAAACCTTCACTCATCACAGCCACACACCTACAGACGCTACCTGGCTCGTCAGAGAGTGAAATGTAGCTCCTCAATGATGCTGGCAACTTTTCTGTGTCTACGCTGTGACAATAGTGTTGTATGCATTGTGATCCATCAGATGTTTTCAACATTCACAAACGTGCTACAAGTGACTGTGACATGAATTTGAAATAATGAAGTGAAACAGTCACATAAAATAATCAAAGGAAGATCAATATAATATGTTCTTATTATCAAAGGGTTTTGTAACATCAATAAATTAAAAAAATTAGTCTTAGCCTGTTTTGGTGTGCTGTATCACAATTGCGTAACAATTGTTTGGTGGCTCTTAAAGATTACTGAATACGCAAAGTCAGAATGTGTTTAGCTCAGCACATCAGTCTTCTAACCCAAAAATATGTTTAATATTTAATGTCTATCCTCTTTATCTGTATTATGTCCACAGGTAACATCCTCGGTGTGATCCGAGACCATCAGAAGCTGATCAACACTTTCAGGTTGATGCGCAGGGCGGGTTTCATCAATGAGTTTGTGTCCATCTCCACAAACCTGAGCGACCGCTGCGTCTACATCTCATCTGATGGAGGACGACTCTGCAGGTGCGGAAGTTTAGAAAAAAATAGCATAATATGGAAATAAATGTTTGCTGAAGATCGTTACACACCAGTGTGTTTGCTTAGCGTAACATTGAGTTCTTTAGTTGTAAGAATGTTTTTCACGCAGCTTTGTTTTGTTGTGTTTCCCTCTGCAGGCCATACATCATAGTAAAGAAGGGAGTTCCAATGGTGAAAAACAAGCACATCGAAGACCTGTCTCAGGGCTACAGGTGAGGGTAGGAGTGCAGAGAGTGACTGCTGTTATTAAAGAAGCAGCTCTTTAAGTTACTGTTTTGTTTTTTAAACTCGCCACTTTGGCTTATTTACTAACTTAATAAACATCAATTATACAACTGCTTGAAAAACAAAAGCCATTGGTTAGTATCGTGCATATTTGTGAAATTATGAGTGTATCCTCACACCACAATCACACCATACAGGCACTTCCCAAACAGTAGATTTTTATTAATAGTTTCTGTACTTTATTTACTTCAGAACTTTTGAGGATTTCCTACATGAAGGCCTGGTGGAGTATCTGGATGTCAACGAGGAGAACGACTGTCAGATCGCCCTTTATGAATACATGATTAACAAGTCAGTGGCACATGATAAGCTAATTTCAGTAAAATGAAAAGATCATTCAGGTTTATGTCAAGTAAGTTACACCTGTTTTTTTGGGTTTTTTTTTTTAAAACCTCTCTAGAGACACAACACACTTGGAGATCGAGCCCTTCACACTGCTCGGAGTGTGTGCCGGCCTCATTCCCTACCCCCACCACAACCAGTCACCCAGGAACACATACCAGTGTGCTATGGGCAAGCAGGCAATGGGTAAGAGTGGGCTGAGCAGCTAGCACACAGGTCATCAAACTGCAAGGATCTCGAATCCTTTCTCAAACATCCTCCCCACAGCTGCATGTGCACACACAAACACGGCCTCTTACAGTAATTTAATCTTACATGAACACATGAACAGTGTTCCTAAGCCTCCTAAATCTGCCGGTTCAGAGTTTGCACTTTTATTTGCACAAGTTAAAATCATACAAAAGGGCATTAGAATAACAAATGGTATAGATACAAGCAGCCTGCTGGTTCTTCTCCCCCAAAACTCCACTCCTGCACCACTTCTTGTCAGAATGCATTTGTATGTGTGATTAAGTGTCTCATGTGTGTGTGTGAGTGTGTGAGCATGAACATCAAACATGGGGAGCTTGCGTAGGTTTTCTTTTGTGCTGTGTGTGCAGAGGCCCTTTCCCTGCCAGTCACCCAGAGTGTCATTAGCAATTCATTGTGTCTGCTCTGGCTGTGCTCGGGGGGTCAGTGTGCTCAGCTGCAAAAGACCACTGAGTGTGCACCC
The DNA here is from genome assembly GCF_051167445.1 of Perissodus microlepis. NCBI lineage: Eukaryota > Metazoa > Chordata > Actinopteri > Cichliformes > Cichlidae > Perissodus > Perissodus microlepis. The sequence goes on from NC_140467.1 coordinate 7,866,755, forward strand.
GGAGCTCCTTGGTAACCAGAACTTCCCCAAACGGCCCTGCTAACATTCGTAAGGACTGCGGTCGCCCCCACCCCTCCACTTTACCTTCATCCGTTCCTTCCTCCCCGCCCTCCCAGTCTTTACAAAAACACTGACTGGAACTATATTTGGCCCAATATTCTCTGCCTTGTCTGTTTTGTATGGACAGCTCTCATACATGTGCAAATCTGGCTGTGTGGCCCGGCCCTGTTGTCACACGCAGTTTAATTGTGAAGCAGTATCATCTGACAAGTGTCAAAACCACACGGAGGCCAGACTTTAGGCCATAATATAAGAGAGGTCTAATCAGGAGGAAGTAACACCTACAATCCTCTAAAAATGGATTTATTGACAATTATATATTTTCTTATAGATGCCCTAAATCACTAGATTACAGACACACAGTGAGTTATATATAAGTTTTTATTAAAAATTCAGTTCTTTTTTTTTTTTTAAATTCGTGATTCTTCTCTCCAGGGACTATCGGCTACAACCAGAGAAACCGCATCGACACCCTGATGTACCTGCTAGCCTATCCTCAAAGGCCGATGGTCAAAACAAAAACCATTGAGCTGATTGATTTTGAGAAGCTGCCGGCTGGTCAGAACGCCACCGTGGCTGTGATGAGCTACAGTGGCTATGATATCGAGGACGCTCTGGTCCTCAACAAAGCCTCACTGGACAGAGGTGTGAGATCTGTCCAACTTAAAGAATTGCATAGTCGTTTTTAAGCAACAAAATACCAGAATAGGAGGTAGAAAATCTAATGTAACAGTAAATGTGTCTCCAAACAGGATTTGGACGGTGCCTTGTCTACAAAAATACAAAATGCATACTGCGGCGTTACACCAATCAGACTTTCGACAAGGTGATGGGCCCCATGTTGGATGCTGCCACACGAAAACCCATCTGGAGGCACAGCATCCTGGATGCTGATGGTATCTGCTCCCCTGGTGAGTACCAGCAGGACTGGAGCAAATCCAGCATGGTTCGCTGCTCCTTAACAGCCTCTTCTGTGGCATTCATTTTATGAGCATTATCTGTGTCATTAATAGTGGTCAGGAGTTTGTTTTTACTGATGTTTCACTCAGAGAGAAGTGAAGCCTATTTTGCAATATTTACACACACCACTTCTTACATATCTCCATAGTTTTTCATCAATTGGAACAGTTAGAAATGTGTCATCAATATTATTAGTATGAAGAAGAAGAAGAAGAAAATAGGATCATACAGTACAAGTGTGGATTAATCAGGCATCTCACGTATGCCTGATTACAAGCCAGTCCATTTCATGCATGCACAGTAGCGCAGGCAAATAGTTGCCCACACACTCGCTGTGGCCATTATTGAGCTCTTCACTGCGAGTGAACACACAATTCCCAGAGTAAATCCTGGTGGAACCACCACAAAATCGTTTTTTACAACAAACCAAATCTGGCACCTAAATCACCCTCACCAAGCTCAATATGGACATTTTAAACTAGTTAACAAAGAGAAAGTGCCTAAAGCTGAAGCTGTCCAGAGCTTATAGCCGGCCTGCAGCCATGAGATGCATTGTAAGCCTCGGTATGAGCAAAGTATCAAAGCAGTTACAAAAAAATTGTAGAGACGAGTGAAAAGAAACGAAGGTCCTGTTGTCTGGTGACATTATAAACATGCTGAAAAATGATGTAAGTAACTGACGTTTGTTTTGTAATGTAAATCTGTTGCATCTGCTTTTGTTTCGTTATTATGTAAAGGTGGGTGTACAGCAACTTATTTTCAATTAATCATTTGTACCTCATGTGGCAGACCCCTTTAAAAGCATCCTGTGACTTACTGCAGTTTTGGAGAAATTGTAAAGTTTAGTGATTTCTTTTATTATGAAAATAATATTTAAGATTCAAAAAGTTGATTTTTGTTTGTATATCCTGTCTTAGCAACAGAGCCCAACTTATATAAAGCTCCTATTTGCTGATATAGTAATTTTCATTTGTCAGGCAATAAATTAACAGTAAAGAAGAAACAGAAAAAAAACACCCTTCAACCATGTTATCGGTGTTGACTTTGCATAGTTTGTCCACTAGAGGGCACTCTGCTACTTCCCTGTTGGCAACATGCTACAAACAAAACAGCCAGTTGATCTGAGCAGAGTCAGATGGATAATGAATAAGTAAAACAAACTTATTTTTAAACCTGCATTGTAACATTATGTTGGTAAGGACACATAAGTTACTGCACATAACAAGTATGAGGCAAATGTTTTTCTTTCATGTGCATTAAAAAAAAAATTGTCCGATATATCTGATTTTTAAATCTGCAAATTTCAGTATCAACTCCAGTATCGGTCGGGCTCTAGCGTGCGGATCGCTTCTCAGTCGGATCCACTCCTCGTTCATCATATTTAGTTTAAAAAAAATAGCGCAGGAGACCACAAACCTTGGGGGGGCATGGACATCAAAGAGCTTGTTTCTATCTTTCATATACAGTTTATGGTTTTAGTAGCGATTCAAAGTCATTACCAGAACAGTAGAGACATTTTTGAAGAAAGCAGATGTAAACAAAGCTAGCAAAAACAAAACAGGTAACAAGCAATTTAAAACTGTGTTAAATACAGTTTTAAATTGAGAGCCCACATGTGAGAGCTCAAATAAGTCTGAAAGCAAACTTATTTGGTTTCGTTCTTTTGCTTTTGGTCAAAGATTTGACGTTAGCACAAGTTAAAGAGAACTTAATGGCCTTTAGTCTATGTAGGCCAGTCTGTCTAAGACTCTTTGATGTGTTTTGTGTGCTTCAGGTGAGAGAGTGGAGAACAAGCAGGTGCTGGTGAACAAATCTATGCCGACTGTCACGCAGACACCACTGGAGGGCAGTACCCAGCCAGGCCAGCCCCAGTACAGAGACGTGCCCATCAGGTGAGTCAGCTCCCAGCACCACGCCCACACACATCACTGTGGAACTATTTTTTTTTTTTTCAGCTCTTACATCTATGTAGAGGGAAAAACGGGACTCAGTTTGAATTCTCTTGTTTTCAGTTATAAGGGGTCAACGGACTCGTACATCGAAAAGGTCTTGATCTCGTCCAATGCTGAAGACGCCTTCCTCATCAAGATCCTCCTGAGGCAGACCAGGAGACCTGAAATAGGCGACAAATTCAGCAGTCGACACGGACAGAAAGGTGCCGACCCCATGACAGCCACATGGCCTGCTCTGTGAGACCAGAGCCTACAGATTTTGAGCTCAAAGCTGGAGGGAGAGTACAGAGGGTTAGGGTTTTCAACCTGTTGCGAGACAAAAAGAGGAAAATCTTTCACCGTGCTGGAGCATTTGTTGAGTCAAGTCCCACTAGCTGCTGTTCTGTCACTGCCCCCCTGTTCTCATCTTTCAAGAGCCTTTTCAATTAATTGGCTCTTTGTCCTGTGCCAGACTATGCAAATTTATTACACCCCAGCAGTATTCTGGTGCTACTGGGGGGAAAAAAGTGTTTATAGCCTCTATTGTTTTGCAGCGCCTCCCCTATAGAGGGCTAGTATGATGTTTTAATCAAAAAGCTAACTGGCGCCATGCATAATTTACTCTCTTCATTAACATGGTGGGCACTGGGCGGTCAGCTCGGGATGGGACAATGTCTTCTGTCTCAGATAGTGACAAGGAGAGAGGTCAGTGTGGGGTTAGCTGGAGGAGTTTTGGATGGAGACACCCAGATGTGCAGCTGATGTGGAGCTAGTTTTAATCACAATTGCCTCAAAGAGGAAAAGTAAACCTTTTTATCTACATTTTTGCTTCACTGTGGTCATCTCTCTGTAAAAACAACCATTTATTTCTTCTCTGATGAGTAATTTGAAAGGAACAAACTCATTATTTCTTCATCAATATATAAAAGTGTTTAATTAGAAGTGAATTTGGCTGCAGTGATGGATCTCCCAGCTTCTCATGACTACTCTCATAAGTCCTGGTCAGCAGAGCAGAATAAGTTAATTATTTACCGGTCACACACACATACACAGCTGTGTAGGTGGGGGAGGCGGCGGACGGGCTGTTAGTAGTAGGGGCCTATTGTGTGAGCCGCCACTGTGGAGCTGTATGAGCTGTGATGGAGGGCTCTGGACCCTTGCTGTTGTCTTGCCTTTCTCTGCTGATTTCATGCCTCTTTTATCATTTACTTTCACACAAAACAAACAACACCCAAGGATGTCTGCTGTTGGTAGTGTCTCTGTGGTGCTTTCCACCGTTTTCCAACTTCATTCTTCCTCCTCTCACTCCTCTTTTGGAGTACTTTTAACCTGATAATCAGCCTTTTTCTTAATGCCTTTTCTCTCTTTATACTTTCTTCTGGCCCTGCCTTACCCGCCTTTTCTCTTTTCTTTTCACCTTCTTCCTGCCGTTGGATGACTTTCCTGTTAATCGCCGTACTTGTTCCTAGTCAACATCCTGTTGCAACATCCTGTAAGGCATCAGCAGTCAGCTGCGTCGCTGACTGGTCGGCTAATAGTGAATTTTTCCCACGTGCACTGATTCGTTTTCTCCTCTCGAGTTGATCCCCTCCACTTCCTCTGACTTGAACTGAAAATCATGGGTGTGTAATCCTAGTCTCCCTGTCCAGCTAAGCACCTTTCTCCACTTCCTGCTCTCCTTCACTTCACTCCTTTTTCCTTTTTTTCTTCGTTTTTTCATTTGCAAATGGACCTACAATCTGTTTACCATGGCCAAGGAAGAGTGCTTCGGCCCCTCAGTAAACATTTGCACTCACACTTAAACTCCTGGCTACCAGGGGTGCTTGTCCCCCCACATCATGCGAGTCAAAAGAGGTCCCTGTCTGTCCACATGAGTATGGAAATGTCATGCTCTGCCAGTGGTCCACACAGAGCCCCCACAGCGCAAACACTATTAAGTTTGCTGAACTGGTGCTTGCAGTTAGGTCAGAAAGTCAGATTTTTTTTGTCCTTAAAACCACATTAAAACTGCAGCCTACTTTTAAAACTTATCACTTTTATTTTTATTTAACATTTTCTATTCAAAATATTATAAAAAGCCTATTACACATTCTGTGCAGCCAAAGTGATGTGTTAACACTGCTGTAAAGTTAAAGTACAGCCTCGGATCCTCACATGTGGGAAGCTGATTGGTTTTCTCTTTGCCATATGTGTGCATTAATGTTTTTTGTGTGTATGTGTTTGTGTGTTTCAGGTGTTTGTGGCCTCATCGTCCCACAGGAGGACATGCCGTTCTGTGACACAGGGATCTGTCCAGATATCATCATGAACCCTCATGGATATCCCTCCAGAATGACGGTGCGACACTTCACAGCTGTGGAAACTCAAATTCTGCAACATTTTTCTCTGTTGATTCATATGCCAAGTATTTTTTGCATTTTTTTTCCATTGTTTTGTTTAGAAATAAACCAAAGGGGAAGAAATAAAAAAAAAATGAAACCGTAAACAACCATAATGTCAGAAAACGGTGTGAAATATAATCTGCAGATAATGATACGTTTGCTAAACAGTTGATTAAACGATTATTTTCTCAAAAGTTTTAAAAGACCCCAAAGGCAAAAAGTGATACCTTTAAACATCTTGGAAGATCCAATCATTAATGATCAACCCTTTCGCTGGAGCTAGAACTTATAAGCTTCCGTGTTTCAGGTATATATTATTCATGGTATTTTTAAGGCTATTAATTCATCACTGGCTTTGTCATTTCTGCTCCGATGTTGTAACATTTGTCAGGGAGGTTAAGTTTTCTTTTCTCTTGGTGAAAAGCTGGTTATTTGCGGTCTAATTTGAGGACGTGCTTCCGGTTTTTATTTGTGGGTTGTTTTTTTTGTTCTTTTTGCTACGACTGGAGTCTGAGTCACCTAGGATGCTGTGGCTGTCGCTCTTTATAAGTTTGTGCCGGCTCTCCTGAGACAAAACCCTCATTATCCCCACTCCTCTTCTCTCTGGGTTATCATTGGCTTCCAGAGCACACGTCCATTGACGCCGTTAAGCAGCAATCTCACTGTTCACAAACAGATATTTGTTGCTGCGGAGACAGCTGCCATTGAGGCCACCGCCTGTAGCGGTGTGTGTGGAAGTTTTATCAAACGTGGCCAGTACATGTGAACTGTAGGATGGTGATGAATGTGAATGACATGAGACTTGGCTCTGTTTCATACACTGTAAAAACCTGAATGATCTTTACTGCTGCTCACTCTGGTTTCCATGGAAAAGGCTCAGAAATGCTTGGCTCCAGAGGATGTTTCTGTGGCCTGGGAGTGATATGAGAGTAGGTGTTTCCCTTTGTGTGTCGGGGTCAGGGGTCCTCTGAGTGCGATCTTAGTGGAATTGTTGAACTCAGCCATCCTTGGACTGCTGTCACCAACCCTAAGGAGTACATGTGTAATCTAATCTCACCCTTAATATACACATTTAGTGCCAGGAGAGGATGTAAAGCACAAAAAGATTTGTGTAATGAACAGAGCTGCTGTTCTTTTCCTGAACTTCGTCAGGTGGGAAAGTTGATTGAACTCCTGGCTGGGAAGGCGGGGGTCCTGGATGGGCGCTTCCACTATGGCACAGCCTTCGGAGGCAGCAAGGTGAAGGATGTGTGTGAGGACCTCATCCGTTATGGATACAACTACCAGGGCAAAGACTACGTCACTTCAGGCATCACTGGGTAATTAATAGAGGATGTTTTAGGTTAATAACCACACACAACACAATGCTGCTACACAAGTGTTTGCATTGCTACTCATGACTGTTTATAAGTCTTATTTCTCTTAATGCTGTGAAAACACCATTTCTCAGAGTGATGTTAACATTTTATCACCACAATATTAGTTCTTAAACAGTAGCTTGAATGTTTTCATTATGCAGAAATTGCATATTGTCATAGTGGCCTCGTTAGTGCCTCTCCATCCGGCACCTGCTGTATACAAACAGTAAATTTAATTTCTGTGTAAAATCTGCCGCCTGAAGGCAAAGATCACGTGTACAAATCTTTCATCGTTAATATTTCTTTATTCAAATTTATGGACCAGCAGTCCAAAAAGAAGGCAGATTTTTGTTGGAATCATCTCATGCTTTGTTTATCCACTATTTTATTACAAAAAATGATAGATTTTATATGCTTATGTAATGTATGTGTTAGCCTGATGTGCACACAATTCCTGACCCCTGCTTTCCCTCAGAGAACCTCTGGAGGCCTACATCTACTTTGGACCTGTGTATTACCAGAAACTGAAGCACATGGTTCTTGACAAGATGCACGCCAGAGCCCGAGGCCCCAGAGCCGTTCTCACCAGGTAGTTTCTCATCTGTGGTGACGTTGAGATTCGATTAGTGCCTATAAGTGTTGAATTAAATTCTCCGTATCCACCTGTCCTGATAACAGGCAGCCCACGGAGGGTCGCTCCAGAGATGGAGGTCTGCGTTTGGGTGAGATGGAACGCGACTGTCTGATCGGCTACGGAGCGAGCATGTTGCTCCTGGAGCGCCTCATGATTTCCAGCGATGCTTTCGAGGTGGACGTGTGTGGGCAGTGCGGGCTGTTGGGATACTCTGGGTGGTAAGTTGTTTCTGCTGGTGAAATATGTTAGGGGGCATCACAAGATCTGGTGCACATTGATATGAACTGAAAGAAGGGGAAATATTTTTGTTTACACAGTGAATAAAAAAGCTTGGTAGCTGTGTAATCCGGGTGTTCCATAAACGTCTGTTCTGTTTCCGTGTTTCAGGTGTCATTACTGTAAGTCGTCCTGCCACGTTTCCTCCCTGCGTATCCCCTACGCCTGCAAACTCCTCTTCCAGGAGCTGCAGTCCATGAATATCATCCCTCGACTCAAGCTGTCGCGCTACAACGAGTGAGCAGGACAGAGACGGGATGTGTGAGTCACAGGTTTAGAGCAAGAGTTATAAGTTGATTTGTGAATGTTTGATCGAGCGACAAACAAGCAGAAAGAAGCTGAAACAGGACTATTTTTGTTGTTGTTTAAAATCTGAAAACTTTTTCCTGTTTCTTTTTTTTTTTTATGTTTCTTTTTTCTCTGTTTGTGTACATAATAAATAAGTTGATGTTTTTTCTTAAACTTTGACTTCTTTCATTACAAATATCAAAAGGTTGCCCTTTGAGGGCAAAATCTCCAGGATGTCACCAACTTTAAATTGTTTGTCCTGAAACATGTTTTTACCACAAGATCTTTTGAACATCCTGACCTGGGTCATATTTCCCCACTTTCTTTTTTTTTCAGTCTGCTTTTCTCCTCTTTAATAAATGTTAAGTAGGATTTTGAAGCTGGGGAACTTTGAGATCGGCTGTAGCAGTGCAGTGTGAAGAAAACATACCCTAGAGTCAAAGAGGTCCCATAATAACTTCTTTTCAGTAGATTCACTCTTCACTGCTGATTTAATCACTTAAATTCAAAAAGATAAAAGCAGGTGCGTGCAGCTACATGCCATATATCCAACCCAAAGACACTATAAAGCTAAATGGTAGAATTAAGTGAGTGAATCTAATCAGTATCGTCACCTTAAATATAAACTGATCTTTGTTACCCACGATCAGTGTCCTGTATGGCTGTAAACTTTGTCACTTACTGCAAATTAACCAGTGTAACCTGCACCAGTGTTTTCATGCAGCTTTTGATTAACATGAAATTAGCACACACATTTGTTTTTCAAGGTCTTTCTCAAAGATATCATTCAGAAGCACATCATGTATAGATCCACTATCTGATAAATATACGAAATAATGTACATTTGCGATTTAGTTTTCTAGTGTATAAAATATCAGCAGTCGTCCCGTTTTTGCTAACTTCTTTCTCGAGTCTTTCTCTACATTTCTTGACACCAGTTTAGTTCAGAAACAGTTTCTGTGTTTTCTGATATTTGCTGAGCCGTTTGAAAAGTATTTGACCCGACACGTAAAAAAGCATTACTTCTCTAATGCTGAATTACTGTGACTGCAACTTTACACCTGCACCGTGAACACATGATCGGGATGAGAAGATAAAAGGGGACGTGTTGAAGGTGTAAGGGGGCCATGGGATGTCATTGTTTTTTTATTACCTGAATTAACAAATCCTGTTGTATTATGGTTTAACCTGCCTTAACTTTAAAATTAATTAACTAGGAATTAACTAAAACTAGATGTGAAAACATTTTAGTTACCTAAAATTAAAAAATTTGTTATTTGTTTTTCAAAACTTTAATGAAACAATGATGTGAAATTGGGAGATCAACTGGAAAAAAAAACCCAAAACAACAAATTTAGATGACAATTTTGTATTTGTTAGTTTTGTGAGATTTATTCTCACAGCTTGTCTGATGAGGCTTTGATGGGTGTATTTATTGAGGCTTCAGATGTCTGCAACACTGTGAGACTTTTTTTCCGTAAATCTTACCTCTGGTATATGTCATAAATACGATACTTAAGACAAAAACTACCCTGAAAATGATTTTTAATAACTGCTTATTTTTAGTTGTAAACAATAAAATCTGAACTGAAACGAGCAAACCCGCTCAGGAAACGAAATCAAACTAAACTGGATTAAAAACGAAAAACACAATTTAAAAACTCCTTAGAAAATTCAAAGTAATAATAATAATGTTATTATAAAGTTGCTCTGTGGGAATCGTCTGAGTCTGAGAATTACCTGCCCAGGTGGCGGCCATGCAAACTCAAAACACATTAAAAAAATGCAACAACAAAAAATACAACGTCATATACAACGTCAGTAACATGTTATACTATACACAAACACCCTTACCCAGTGTTGCTTTAAAGATAAAGAAAGGGCTGTTTTCTGCAAGTGGTGACCAGCATCCTGTCAAATCATAAAGAATCTGTAATAAAACAGAGATGCCTGATATAAAAGTGAATGCACTGCATCACTGTAAATAATGTTTTTGTTATGAATTTAACCCAAGAAGTAATGGAAACAAAATAATGTGCATTTAACACTTTGTGCATTCTGATGTCATCTCATAAAGTTGTTTTTTTTTTGGTTTTTTTTTACAAAATATAAAGTGAAATCCACGGCTCGTGACGAGTCACTGCATTAACTCTTTTCTCCTTGAAAGCCTGCTAGGAGTCAAACCACCTGTTTACAGATTTATACTGAGGTGTGAAAACGGGACGTTGTCAAAAGTCTTTTTTTTATTTGGGAAGGAGTTAAAGTACAATTTTAAGACATGTATTAACCTTTTATAATTTACAGGTGTGAATAGTGATTACTCACAAAGCATCAGCTGATGTTTGTGTTTGTTAAACGTATAAATGAGAATCAGAGCACAGTTTTATAGTTATCAATGCAGAAATCCTGATGATTTAAAGCCTTTTCGTAGAAAGAGCAAATAGTTTGTGCTCTGATATCAGTGCATCTTTATGCAGCTGATACACACACAGAAAATAAGCATTCAAATGTTCTAGAATTCATCTCATGGAACAATAAGTATCTTTTTATTATTATATATAATCAGCAGTGTACAGTTAATTTTTTTATATTTTTAACTGATTTTTGGAAGATTGTAATTTTGTTTGATCACAATCAAAAACACGAGTGACTGAAGTCTCTCGATAGAGAGAGCAGGATGTCTCCTGTTTGAATTCAATACGAGTGGACAGCTGGATGCTCGATGCAGCAGCTTTGTTGACGTTACCAGGGAGAGAGCAGCTTTAAGTCATATGATTTCCTCTTTAAAGTGAAGCCCTAATGCCACCAACTTGTCGTATGTGGCGTAACCACATACCCCCTACTCCCACGTGCACACACAACTCTATTGGGGCCTTTTCACTGAACAAAGCAGAGCACATCCGTTTGTGCGGGCAGAGTGTGTGAGAATGGGATGGGTGGAAAAGGGCTCTTTTTAGTGGCTGCACCTGTCCTATTTTACGAGGCACTAATAAGCAGATAACAGTCACTAGGCTGGGAAAAAAATGAGTGAGAGCCATTGAAATTAGGCTGAAATTAATTAGGTCCTCCTCTGAAGTCCTGATTTTGCGTGGCCAGCATCTAGAGCTTTGAGAGTTGAGTCAAAAATGAAGATTTCCCTGACCTTTCACCCAATCCAGCAGCTCTTTCCTTCCTGTTTGAGCCCGATTTGATGCTTACCCCTGTCCTAACTAAGCATGGCCCTGTGTCCATCACCCTGTCCTGTGCGTCGCTGAGTGTCAGCAGTGGTGTCCACGCCTGCGCACTGCGAGTGAAAGTCCTTCTTTGCGCTCCATGGTGTGGTGAGTAATTCAGCCATAATCCGCCTTTCTCCTCTCCCCTCTTCTTTCCCCTCTCCTCTCCCCCTCTCCTGCGGTTCCATTCATATTCTAATCACAGCTTTCCCTTCTCCAGCTCTCAGGCACTCCATCAGAGCCCTCCCAGCCTCGGGTTTTGCACTTTTACTTCCCCCCCTTTGTGACCGTTCCCTCTTCTCAGAGGCATACCAAAAATAAGGTTGCAAAAAAAAAAGAGGTGAGAACTCCACCAAAACATTCACACTGGTGCAGTTTCATCATGTATGGATGTGTGTTGCGCCGCAGCTCTGGAAAAGTTACCACAATAGTGCTTTGGGGGGTTTGAGTGAGGAGCAGCACAAATGCAGGCAACAAGTGTGTGAGGGATGTGAAGTGGGAGTTAAAACCAGAAGGAAAGGCAAGAGTGGTGGTTGTGTAGAGATGTATGTTTATTCGGAGCTCGGGGGTGTATAAAAACGTATTAAATGCCATAATGGAAGACGGGGAGGCCACAGTGTTAGGACTGCGTAGATCTAAGCCTCTTTTTTTTTTTTTTTTTTTTTTTTTTCGTTGGGAGAGAGCTTTTCTTATTCAAAACAGCCCCACAAAAGACTTCCAGTGAGCCTTGCCACATCCCCATCTGACTTGGGGCCATTCATCAGCCTTCCAAGCCTATCAATGACATGTCCCCATCAGGGCTCCTATAAAATCAGCCCCTTTCCCATGAAACATCAGCAAACATTTTGACGGGTCTGGCTTTCCCCCCGCTGGATTTCTGGAGTCTCTACCCCCCCCCGCCCCACACCCTCACCCCCTTCCTTTCCACCCTTATTCCCACCTCCCCTCCTCTCCTCCGCCAACACCACCCCTCTCTTGGGCGAACCTCAGATCCTCAACATCTCCTGTGACGGGCAGCGGTCACGGAAACACAGAGCTAGACGAGGGGAGAGCCGCTGAGGAGGGGGAAACGTGCGCTAAGCCATTTTCTTGGAGGAGTCAGTGTCGTTGATGGGAAGAGGATGCATTGCGGGCTGCTGGAGGAGCCTGACATGGATTCCACAGGTCAGTCCTGTTAAACTCTGCCTGCCTTGGATATGTTGAGGAAAACCAGCTTCTATTCACATTGTATGAGTTTTCTGCTGCGCTTATGCAAGTCTGGAACTTTCTCTGCAGGCATTCGGGTGAACTGTCCGGATGCTCATTAGCTTTTTAAATTTCTGAAATTACTTACGAGGGAGTGTTTTTGGTCACACTCGCTTACGGGAAGATGCAGGAGACACTTGATTAGAGAAAAGCAGGAAATGGACCTTCAGTCTCCACAATTGGTTTCTTGCTGTTATTTTTTAAAGTCAAACTAGAGAACTTGTAATTATGAGAGCAGCATTTAAAAACACAAGTGTACATCACAGTCCACCTGCTTTTTAAAAAGGTTATTTACTAGGTACAAAACTGCTAAAGCAAGACATTTCTTCAGCTTTGAAACAGGTTTTTACTAAGAATTTATCACCGAATTAATTTTCTTATGGTAAGAAACTGAGTTTCTTATGGTAAAACTGAGTCCTCTCTGCAACGTTAATGACAAATCTAATTATACACACTTTCAGGCAATTTGGTTTTTTTTATGTGAGTCCTTAATTGTCATTTAGCATAGTTTTCAGGATGATGCAGTTTAGTCCCAAATGTGTGCTCATAAATGAGTGAACATCCATTTTCACTTGTTGATCAAATTTAATCCAATTATTTAGATCCCCAACTTATCTGTTCTTGTGGCAAATGAAGCTTGAGATCCGAGCCTCTGTGGAGAATTAGCTCCACTTCAGAAGATTCTCTTTTTCATTTCCAGGGTTTTTTTAAGCTAGAGAAAGAAGCCAGTGCAGACGGGAACTGATGAGACACGATGAGGACCTGGAAATGATGTAATTTCTGTGTGATGCTATTTACCATCTGTCAGTGCTACAGTGTTATAACACTGTTAAAGAGTAACCTATAAATATTTAGGTACCAAAAAACCTTTCTCCTCTGGAGTTTCTAGGGGTTTTTTTTCTAGACAGGATTTTAAGAGCAGTCACTCTTTTTTTTTTTTTTTCTTTTCTTTTCTTTTCTTTTCTTTTCTAGACAGGACATGCTGAAGATTGAAGTATCCACTCTTCATCGAATCTTAACTTTTAAAAGTTTTTATTGTCTTCCTCGATGCCGTGCTCAGACAGCGCCAGCAGTTGGTGCTGTGAATGTTGTCACTTGCAAATGAAAAAAGGTTCAATAACTTTAATGTGGAGGGATTTCCATTTGTTGCAGAGCCTAAAAGTTTGGTTTAGTTTTGCATAAATATGTCGGTGACTTTTTCCTGATCACATCTTAGTTTTTATGCTTATAATTCAGATTCTCTGTTTACGACATGCAGTTTAGCTCTAGACTTCCTGGTAGAGAAAAAGCTGTAGCTTAAAATCGAAGCAATTTTTACACCGAATTAAAGTAAAAGAATTTTGTGAATGCCTCTCATAAAAATAGAAGAATTAGAATTTTTCCACTCTACCCGGCTGTTTCTACATGAAAGCCTTGGTGTTTTGCTGCTGCTCGCTCACAGAAAGCACACCAGTTGAGCTATTTCTAAGTAGAAATTAAAACAGGACAATGGCTTCTATTCCCCCAGACTGCTTCAGTAATGTGCACAGGCTCTTTTAAGCAAGTGTGTATGCTCGTAGTCTCCTGAGAACAATGCTGGATTCCTGCCGTCCTGGTGAAAACATGTCAAATAGAGCCAGGGCTGCGCTGCTGCCCATACAATCGATTGTTGTCAGCTCACCCTGTCACATTAGCGACATTTAAAGTGTCCTGTATAGCCAGTGATTTGCAGTGTTTATGCAAATACAGCTTTGGCTCTGTTCCACTGCAGGATGACATTAGTCACTTCACAAAAAGAGGTTTTTAAATATGTGGGGTTTTTTTTAGTTAAATTAAAAGTTAATTTAAAAAACAAAGAACAAAACTGAATGAAAATGTAAACTAAACATTTTTTTAAAACTTATTTGTCATTTTTTAATTTTTTAAAGTCATTTCTGAGAGCTGATCTTTGGTCTTTTTTATAGAGAGCTGGATTGAAAGATGCCTTAATGAGAGTGAGAGTAAGCGATACTCCAGCCACACGTCTCTGGGGAACATGTCCAATGATGAACGTAAGCAGGACCGACTGTACTTGCACTGAATCCTCTGTCTGCACGTAGCTTTTAAACCTCAGAAAATGTCATTTAGCCAGAGAAGAAATGATAAGTGTATGTTTGTGCCACACTTCTGTCATTTTGCTGTAATTACTTAATTAAGCCCTACGTGTGCTGTTTATTCCAGATGAAGAAAAAGAAAATAACAGAGCCTCGAAACCACATTCGACACCGGCTACGCTGGAATGGTAAGTTATTAAAAAATGTTTTCTTTTATCATTTAAAGACTAAAGCTGCAACATGTCAAAACACAACAGCCTATTTAAAATATTAAATATATTCTCAAATTAATGTAAAACTGATGTAACCAGTCCTTTAAATCAGCCACTCACAAAAGAGTCTGTTTTATTTTTATTTTTTTTATTAAATAATGTGCACATCAAAGCACTTTTTTCATTGTTTTAATCCTGTGTTGTCTTCATCCTGCAGATACTGTTATTATTTTCAGTAAATTAGATTGATTTGGTTAATTTAAATTGTCTTAAATGTCACCCGTACACACAGATGATAAGTTTCTCTGCACATTTTAGGGAAATTTACTTTATATCTGCTAGGCAGCAACAAATAATTGCACCTGTAGCCTCAACATGCACCACAATTCATTCATATCATGTATATGTGCAAGGAATACCAACTCCAATTGTGACAAGTTTGTTTAAAATTAGAGAATTAAAAGAGAATAATTTTATACATCAAATCTCCTGTAATAATAATGAACTTTTTTTTTTACTTTTCAAAGTGAGTCTCTTTTTATTTTGTGTCATAAGTAAATTGTTGATTTAAACAGAAGAAAATCAGTCTAAAAATGTTATAATATATACTGTATGCTGTATTAGGAAATTATCAGCAAGTAGTTAGGGTGTTGAATCAAGAGTAAATAATCTGTCCAGCATTAGTCATGCTTGTATATTTGTAATTAAAGAACAATTTTTAACCTAAAATAATATATTGGGTCACGTGACTGATCACAGTTTGATTGTCAGAAGACTTAAATGTAGCTGTTTTACCGAAAAGCAGTAAAAATGGATCCAATTCAAAAAACAGTTTCTAAGTAAATGAACATTTATCTTAGTTCTTACTCAGCTTCACTGAAACAGACAATCAGCCAATGCAGAGGTCTACATGCAGTACCCAGACACATACAGTACGGTATGGCATATTACCCAGCATGAAAGTGCATTTAAGAGGTAATTATTTGGAGTAATAAATGAGGTCTCAGAAGCTTGGAAAACCATGGGAAACATTTTTTAATGTTTCAGGCTAATAATGAAACTTTTGTTCTGTAAATAATAATAAAAGTAATTGCAGCAGTTTCAGGATTTAACGTGTAGTTCAACCGTTTGAAAGGTCAAATTTACTTGTACTTAATCAGTCTGTTGCGTCTTAATGGTGTTTTTTTTTTTTATACAAAGTGGAAATAGTGCTTTCTTCTTCTGATTGTTGCTAATGAGTTACAGACATCACATTTAAGCGATTTGTTTGACGGCTGCACCAAAAACAGGATTTCTTAGGGACAGTTTTTACAAACGTGAAAAAAAATCAGGCTGACATTGTTACTGACATTCATACCACATTCATACCGCTCTTTTTGCTTAATTCCTGCGTCCTCTGTAAACACATAGAAGATTAGCAATTAAGTGCTAATCTTATTGGTTAATTTAAAAATCTTTTCTAGATTAAAGAGAATAATACTGGGGCTGTGAAAAACTCCACTGCAATATAAAAGTGAACTAAAAAAAGGTGAACTACAAACAGAAAACAATAAAAACTACTAATTGTGATGCTGGTGTACCTCAAGGCTTAGTTTTAAGTCGTTTTGTATTTATCGTATTACCTTTTCTTAAGTTGTTAGATTTACACTAATAATATGAGGAATGAAATGTAGAAATGCACATGAGTTGTGATGTGCATTTCTTAAAAGTGAGTGACACATTCAAATATTTGAGTTTGGAAAAGCAACGCTGAAGTATTGAAGTCATTGCTTTGTTGAGCCACTGGGGGCAGAATACTTGAAAGCGGCTCTGAAATGCTAATTACGTCAGAAGTGTTCATGTCTCCTGTGTTGGCAAACAGTTAAGAGCACAAATGCTGCTTGTGTAAATAAGGGCAAATATTTCAATGTGAATCATTTAGAAATTATGACGCGCTCATTGTCGACGATCAAAGATTGATGAAATATGACGTCCAGTATTGGTAACACTGATAAACAGCTGTTCTGCTTTAATGTGAATTTGTTCACTGCAGCTGTTAGTGAGACGAGGTTGCAGGAAAAATGGATGTTGCAACTCCCGAGGGAGTAGCTGTTGTCTTTGTTGATGTCTGCGTTGTCATGCCTTGCGTGACAACCCAATGCATGGCTGTTCCGTGAAACAGTTAGGGCTGCTGGGATGCAACAGACAGTTTGCTTTATAATAAACACTGCTATAAGAAAACACAGTGTTAAATCTCTGCAATAATGCATTACACTGGAAGTAAGATAATGATTACCATGATGTAGCTCTTTAATTTATATTGTGTCCTACTTCTTTCTTCTCATCTTTGAACTGTATTTGAGGCGGTACCCTAATGGCATATCTGCTTTAATCTGTCCTCTTAATAACATAAACTCTAACATCGTGCAGTTTAATATCAGATCACGGTAATTTTTAAACGCCCTGTTCGTCGTAAAACCATACACGAGCTTCCAAATGTCCACCTGACATTTCCCCCTTTGTCATTCACAGGCTAGAAGAAAACTACGAGATAGCCGAAGGTGTGTGCATCCCCCGAAGTGCCCTCTATATGCATTACCTAGACTTCAGCGAAAAGCACGACACGCAGCCTGTGAACGCAGCCAGCTTTGGAAAGGTGAAATGCAAACTTGAGTAGTGATGAAGCTCGGACAGTGTGGAGAGTCAACAGTCACATCTATTGTAGCTTGGGAGGAGTGTTTAATTTGTGAAATGCCTTTTCACTATTATTACTACTTTCTTTTAGTTTTCAGTGTTTTTAATATTCAGGTATGAAGTTAAAACTTATAGCTGATGTTGCAGATGCACCACAAATCGAGGCGGTCTTCTGCTCAGTCAGCCACGAGCGTTACGCTGGGGCCGTTGCACGCCTGGGTCGGTTTTTGTGCGGCTGTGTTGAAGTTATATCAGATCAAAACTCAGTGTGAAGCAAAGCTCTCGCTGAACACATAATCTAGAGCCAAAGGAGATGTGCTTTGGTCTGTTCCCACAACCCCAAGAAGTTCCTCAGCCTTCCTACCCCCAGCCATCCCCTGTACCCTGGACTCCAGCCCCAACCCCCAACCCGGGCCTACCCCCGCCCCTCCACAGCTCCTGTCGGAAGATATTGAAAAAGAGAAGGGGCCTGGATTAATGTGTAATTAAAGGAAATTTGGAAGGGTGAGATGTTGCGGAATGTTAGATCAGTGGCTGGAGCAGTGTGGGGTGTCCTTTAGGAAGGCTTCATTGATTCAGGACAAAAAAACGAGAGAGGGCCCGGACTGCCTCCCTGTCTGCTCATTTATCAAGCGGGGCCTGACAGAAACTTCACAGCTTGGCCTCTTTTTTCATCCCACACAATGGAGAGCTACACTGTTTGCTAAAGTTTCTGCACCAGGAGCTGGACCGAGGAGCCAATCTCTTTGGACAAAAAAAAAAAAGAGAGAAAGAGAAAGAGAGAGGAAAGGTGGAAAGGAGGGAGTGGAAAAGGAAAAGAGGGAGAGAAGGAGTCAGGATGGGTGGGTGGAAAGATGCAGGGAGGCTGTAGATATGGGGGTAAGGGAGGGGGAGTAATACCCATGGATGTCATAAATACATAGACTCTGGAAGCTTTTCTTCTGCACGGCGCTCCCTGTGGATATGACTACAAGACCAACTTTATTAAACACTCTCTCACCAAGAGCTAAAAATGAAGTGCAGCGTATTCTGTTGACTTCTGCGTGCTGTAAAGCCATATTATACAATAATAGCAAGTAAAATACACACACCTGCTATAGAGGTGCTTCCTTATGTCGCCTCTTTACACCATCTTTTCTTTTTCTTTTGGTTTTATCCAACGCAGACAAAAACACATATAAATATTTTGAATCTATACTTGCTAACAGTATTTCTCTCACAATAAACAGATCATAAGGCAGCAGTTTCCAGCACTGACTACCAGACGACTGGGAACAAGAGGGCAGTCAAAGTAAGATGTTTCAGGGTTTTTATGTTAGAGAAGCTGAGTCAGTTCCTCAGTTTAAAAACGTTTAAAAACCACATGTTTAGACTGCATTTTGTGCTTTGCTGACATCTTATGTTCCTGTAGTTTTCCTTTTTAAAAAATATTTTTTTTTGTCATGTTCTTCCTACACTACAACCTGTAATGATTCGTTCACATGCTTTTTTTAATTAGTGGATATATTTATTTGTAAATTGTCTTTGAAAAGCAATATGAAAGAACTTATTGCTTTTCTGATAACGTACTTTTGGAAATATTCACCTAAAAAATAAAAAACAAAAGACATGTATTCAAAAAGCAAAATTAAAATTAATCAATAAAAAAAAATTAAATCACACTTTGACTAGTATTATTATTATTATTATTATTATTTTGCAAATGACATATATTTAAAAAAAGACATTATAATTTTCAAACAATATTTTATTTTATTATATATCAGCCAAATGATCCTCAAACGTCCTTGCCATTGATCTGTCCGTCGTCTCTGCTCCTCAGGTATCACTACTATGGAATAGCGGTGAAGGAGACCTCCCAGTATTATGACGTGATGTACTCCAAAAAGGGAGCGGCGTGGGTGAACGAGACGGGGAAGAAAGAGGCCACGAAGCAGACAGTGGCGTATTCACCGCGCTCCAAACTGGGGACGCTCCTGCCAGAGTTTCCAAATGTCAAAGACCTAAATTTGCCTGCCAGCCTGCCAGAAGAAAGGGTAAACAGGAGTTTTAAAAGTCCATCCTTCCAGCGCCCCCCTCAGCCCCCTCCTCCCTTCGCCGTTGCTTGCCATCTCACCAGCTCTGCGCCCCCTCTGGCTCTTTTATCTGCCCCGGGAGCTTCAGTGGGTTTGCGTTTAGAGAAGGACCTTGAGGATTTATATGCTGGCTCCTCTCTAACTCTTAATCTTTTGGGGGAGATAATAAGATCTAGCAGTGGACAAAAGGACAGGCACTAGCTGTCCGGCTTTTAAAGGGGGGCCATGATTTTAAATGGTTTGTGTTTTGCTGATCTCTAAAGCTCGTTTTATATTACTCCGCTCAAGCCTAGGCCTGTAACATCTATTTATTGGCTCCCATGCTTTGTTCAAGATTTATCTTCTTGTTTTTGCAACATTTTTTTTCCCAAAGAGAAAAAAAAGCTATTAAGTTTGTTATGCAATTAGATTAATACCCTGCTGTTGCCCACAGGTGTCAACCTTCATCATGATGTACAGAACACACTGTCAGAGGATACTGGACACCGTTATTCGGGCCAACTTTGATGAGGCAAGTCCTTTTCTGTTTAAAATGACCACTTTAAAGTCTGTTTGAGCACATTCGGTGTTTGCCGATTGTATGTTTGTAATATCGCGTCGTGTGCAATGGCCACAGGTCCAGAGCTTCCTGCTGCACTTCTGGCAGGGCATGCCGCCCCACATGCTTCCTGTCCTCGGCTCCCCCACGGTGGTGAACATCGTCGGTGTCTGTGACTCCATCCTCTACAAGGCCATCTCAGGGGTGCTGATGCCCACCGTCCTGCAAGCACTGCCTGATAGGTGAGAGTGTCCCTCTACTGCAGCTCAGAGTTCACAGTAATATCCTGATTTAACCTCTCTTTTTGTGGTTTTAATATCTTGTGCACAGCTTATGCAGCTACACTTTTACAGTGTGTGTCTTGTAGGGTCACGTCATTCCATCTCCGATGATTTGCAGGCACATCTTCAGTTTTAAAGTTATCAGCTGTTTGGAAACACAATTAATTTATTTACCGTGATGTGTAAAGGTGGGGTGGCTCGTTTTCTAAAGCTTCAAAATTTCAAGTAAAGTCTCATCTGGAAGACAAAACAAGAAAGACGTGTGGAGAAAATTAAATTTGAGGCAGAGTCTTTTGTGAAAACACAAACTGAACAGTCTTACTGAGGATCAGTGCTCAATCCTGAGCTCCGAAATGGTTTTGAACTCATGGTCCGCTCTTTATGTTTCGTTTTTATGGCTCTAACAGTTAATTAGTTCTTTAGTTGTGACCCTTATTAAATAAAATCACGTGTTTTGTCTCAGGTACTAAATGTGCTTCATTTTCTCCTCATCTGCACAGTTTAACTCAGGTCATTCGAAAATTTGCCAAACAGCTCGATGAGTGGCTTAAAATAGCACTTCATGACCTTCCAGAAAACCTGAGGAATATCAAATTTGAACGTAAGCATAAAATATGCCAAAGTGATTGTTTGCTTCTTAAGCACGTGTGGATTTTATAGGGTAACTTCTCAGGGATTTATTGTATTTTCTTCTCCTTTTGTATTTCAGTATCGAGGAGATTTTCTCAGATCCTAAAGCGGCAAACATCACTAAACCATCTATGTCAGGTGCCTATCGTGGTCTGAATGTTTTTTTTAATAAAATCCATATGAAAGAACAAAGCTGATAAGGGATGTGGGTATGCTTAGATTTGTCATATTGTTGACTTATCTGTCCCAAGGCATCGCGGACTGTGATAAACAGCGCCGACATCACCTTTCAAATGCTGGAGGACTGGAGGAACGTGGACTTGAACAGCATCACCAAGCAGACACTTTACACCATGGAGGACTCGCAGGAGGAGCACAGGCAGCTTATTATCCACTGTAAGTCACCCTGACTCACCCGGACGGGCACTTTACTATGACGTGAATGACTCGCCGGGGGACGGTCATTCCCACGGCCGGCAGAGTCAGAGCGTTAATGACGGAGAGCAAAAGGTTAAACAAGTTCAATCTGCTCTCAAACACCCTGCGGAGCATCTCCAATTCCCTGCACCCTCGCGCCTCGGCATTGGCCCGGAAGGGGTCAGAGGTCACACATACGTAGAAGCTGCTGTGTGAAGGTGAAGGTGCTGTTTGTGTTCTATGTAACGCTCCCTTCTCTCACAGTGTATCAGGAGTTTGATCGTCTGCTGGAGGAGCAGTCGCCAATCGAGGCTTACATCGAGTGGCTGGACTCGATGGTGGATCGCTGCGTCGTCAAGGTCAGACAGCTAACAGACATTATCCCCTGTTTTTGTGTGGTTGTTTAGACACTTCAGTGTAAGCTGCACAGGTGAAAAGTGCATATTTCTTTATAATCCTCCCCTCACTGAGACACCTGTGGCTGAAAGCCCTCTTCCCTCTCTTCCCTGCAACTCTCTCTTAAACCGAGTCACTTAGGTTGCGATCCTCCCAGTTAATGATGTCTTCAAGCTTCCCATTTGCGTCCATTATGTGCCAGATATTGCCTTGTAAAATTTCCGTCTCCCCGGCAACGTCTTGGACTGCTCAGACAATAGTTCAATGGGAAGGCGTGTCCCCGGGGGCAAATTAAATAGTTGACTTGTTGACATGTTTTTCGTTCCTGAGGGTTAAGCCCCAATACGGACCCGGAGGTTAATTCTACCCCGGCGTCCCCACCCTTCCCCCCTCTTTTCTCATGGAAATGTTCTCTCTAGGTGGCGGGGAAGAGGCCCGGGAGCCTGAAGAAGGTGGCCCAGCAGTTCCTGCTTATGTGGTCGTGTTTTGGTACCAGAGTCATCCGGGATATGACCCTGCACAGCGCGCCCAGCTTCGGTGAGCTCCTCCTGCTTTTCATGCAACAGAAAACACACAGCGTTGACAGTCGTTTTATTTACTGTGTCATCCATTTAAACTGCTGAAAATAGCTCCGCTAATAATATCTTTAGTGAAATTTGAGGGGTTTTTAAGTATAAGTTTAGACTTTCCTTCACTTGCTCATGATTTTCACATTTAAAAGCTAATATGAGCCAAATCAAACTGATATAAAGAGATCAAATGTCTCTTAATTGGAGCTAAATGCTCATTTAATGATTCCTCTGCTTGCTTAGCTTCGACTTTGAGACGAGAGAGTAGGCACGAGTGAAATGGCTGCTGCTTTAACAGCTTACTGTTTGCGGTAAGCGACAAGCAGTAAAAATTAAAGAAAAGAAAATGGCTTTTCTCTCCCCTCCTCTATCCCTGTCTGTGAATATCAAAGACACAGCTGGTTGCAGTGTTTTGATAAAGCAGGTCTCTGTGCACAAACAGCTAATTAACAAAGGTCGCCCCTCCCCTCTCCCCAATGCGTTTGCCTGTCTTTTCCCATTTTATGACCGGTCAGTGTTACACCCGGCTCCCCTCAATGGCCACAAGTGTTTATTATGCACACGGCGGCAGCAGAAGCGGCCGGCACAATGACACAATTGTGACACTCCCTCACATGCTCATCTTTCGTGAGACCCCCGGGGTCAGCTGACATATTTCTGGCACTGACTCGGTACACGGAAACAAGCGCGCTCGCTCCTTTTTAATAACAGCGGCCCTCCTGTCATGCCTGCAGGATGTGATGTCATCATCTCAATGGTTGTAATCAGTTACATGCTGGACAGATGTTTGTTTGGTTTCAGCGACTCACTGGAACTGTGCCACTCTAACTCCAGATAAACGCTTCTACTATCTGATTGTGCTTTCTTGTATACGTCTGCAGGCTCCTTCCACCTGATCCATCTCATGTTTGACGACTATGTGCTTTACCTGCTGGAGTCCCTGCACTGCCAGGAGAGAGCCAACGACCTCATGAGGGCCATGAAAGGCGAGGGCAGCACAGGTGAGCGCTCCAGCTGTAGGTGCAGGTGGTAACCAGCAGCACAGCTGTTTGGTAACGTGACTACATCAGTGGACATTTCCAAAACCCTGAACTTAACTCTGACTGTTTGGATGATCCATAATCCTTGATGGCAAAAATCTTCCTTCAGCTAAATGATAGAAAAGCTGAAGTTGGCTTACTTTCCTCCGATTCCAATCTCTACAAATACCCAAATAAAGGCACGTTTTTGTATACACTTCTCTGACTTTTAACAATCAGATCAGTGTTGTTTTTAGTTTATGCCACACCTACATCACCTCTCAGTGATGCACCTCTGCAACTTCCTCTGTAAAGGATCATCCAATTTCACTTTTCCTCGATTGCAGATGCTTCAAAACACAGTTGGTGCACATAAAAGACAGCACATCGCTCCTGTTTTAGCTCAGTTTCTACCTTCGAAACAGAGTTGATTTTAAATGGTTTTCATTTGGTTTTAAAGCCCTCCAGGTCGGGCCTTTGCTGTTCTTGTCCCCAGGCTCTGCAGTAGTCTGCCATCCCACATAAATCCTCTCCAACCAACGTTTTCATGATCTTTTATTGTTGTTTCTAATATCAGGTTTAAGTTACAGATGTTTAATTTTATACTATTTAATTTATTTGTCATATTTTGGTCATTAGTGTCATTTTTTTTTTACTTTACTATTGGAGACATGGAATATAAATGCACCTGCCTGGAAAACACTCTGGTTCTTTTAAATGTTCTACATAAATACAATTAACTTGAATTTAAAAAATCTGTTGAATATCTGTTAAATAGAAAAAGAACTGTTTTATTTATTTATTATTCTTAACTTCCAGATTAATTGATTTGTTTTATGTGAGAGCCACTTTTGGGTCATTTATTATGTATTATACTTTTTTTTTTTAAACAAATGAGAATAAATTAATTTAACACTTGTTAGTCAACGCTCAACATTATCAAGTAATATAAGGAAGCTTGTTTTCACAACTGGAAAAAAATAAATTGTTATCATCCATAAGTAAAAATTTCCATCTGTTATCTCAAAAATTTTGACTTATTCTCAAGTTTGACTCAAGAAGTTGAACTTGAAATTTTGACATAGCTCTGCCTGGAAACCTTAGACATACGTTTGCGCGTACCCAGGGAGATTTGCGCCCTAAATGTTGTGGTGACTGTCCAGAAAAGCCTCCGAAACACCAGCAGAGGTAGTTTATTCTTAACTGTCCAGGAATTCACTGTTGTAAGGTGTTCCTGTTCATTTCTCTCAATTTTAAATGTTTTTTTAATCTTATATATTATAGAATAAAATGTATACACTTGTTTGCAGTGACCTTGTAGTGATGAATCATTTAGAATGAGCCTGTTTTCTGCCACACAAAAAGACTTTGTTGTCTAACTGCAGATTTGTTCTGGCTCTTTAACACAGCATCCCTCTTTGCATTAAACTGTCTAACCGCCTGTTTCCTCCCGACACCTTCAGCAGAGAGAGAGGAGGAATTTACGCTGACAGAAACCGCCCCCGCCTCGCCGTCTCCGGGATCCTACTCTCCCGCTCGGTCAGTCCACTCTGTGGGCGTCTCCTCGGCCAGCTCCCCCACAGCAGCCGTGTCCCCGGAGTACACCGGAGTACCTGCCACGACAGGTGAGACAGGACTCGCGTACAAAAAGCCCAGAATAAGCAGAGTTTAACGTAGTTCCTCTGCGCCAAAGCGTCTGTCTCTGTGTCTATATATGTGTCTACCAGGCGCTGTTCAGTCATATACCTGGTCCCTTACATACACAGTGACAACAGCAGGCGGAGCCGCTCCAGAGGCCGGGCAGCAGCTGTCCTGTATGAGGAGCAGCGCTCCCGTACCCCCTCCATCGTCTGCCCACAGGATGCCAGTCTACAGGGAGGAGCATGGGTGATTACAAAATTATTGATCATTGCAGTATTAAAATACATTCTCAATTTATTTTTTGGATTTATTATATTTACTAAATTTCGACTGTTTAACTCCATTTTAGGTACACTGGTAGCTACAACTATAGCAGTTACGCCAACCAGCATCCTCACTCCATCCAGAGCCAGTACCCGAGTTTGGCCCACGAGCCGACGATCCCAGCCCCGCTGCACTACTCCGCCTACCACCGTACATCTGCACAGGTCAGGCTCTGATGCTCAGGGATGGGGTTTGGTAGCAGATCAGATTAATTCAAATTGCATTATTCAGGTTTTATATTAATTTAAGGACCTGTTAATGCTAAATAATAAAAGTATTAGGTTTTAATAATGAAAGAAAATAAATGAAACACTTGGGAAGACATTTGTTAGATTCCAAAGATTAAAAAAAAACCTCTGACTGTTTGGATGATCTGAAATCCTGGATTGCATCTATGCAGTGATAGGACACTTTTAGACTTTCACAGCGTGGAGGTAAAACTATGATTTAAACTGTATAAAGTAACTCAAGTAAAGTAGCTAAGTATATGGAAGCCCGTTTCCGCCACTAAAAAAAAAAAAAAAGGATCCATAACTCAAAATTTCGAGTTATTTTCTCGAAATTCCAAGTTATTTTCTCAAAATTCCGAGTTATTTTCTCGAAATTTCGAGTTACTTTCTCGAAATTTCGACATATTAACTCGAAATTTCGATTTATTAACTCAAAATTTTGAGAAAAGTAACTCGAAATTTCGAGTTAGCGCTGCCAATCAGTAATCTACGTGAATGACGTCATTTCCTTGTTACCCGGAAGCTGAAGCCCTCAGCTACAAATGCTACAGCTAAGCTACCGGTATTACATCCAGTCGTGAATGCACAGATTGCTGAGTGTTTTCAGCCTGGCTTCACAAATGATGAAATCCCTGTGTTATTAGCTGAATCACATGGTGTTACTATCAGCAAACGTACTCGCGAAAGCGCCAATTTGTTGGGATCCGTTTTTGAGAGCGCGTTCCTCTGCGCCATATGCTTCCGGGTAACAAGAAAGCGACCTCATTCACGTATATTTTTGATTGGCAGAGCTAACTCGACATTTTGAGAAAAGTAACTCGAAATTTTGAGAAAAGTAACTCGAAATTTTGAGTTATATTTCTCGAAATTTCGAGTTATGGATACTAGCTTTTTTGTTTTTATTTAGTGGCGGAAACGGGCTTCCATACTAAGTAAGTCATAAGTATCAGTATGAAAATACTCTGGTTTAATACCTTGTGTGAATGTGTGATGCCTAACTGCTACTTAAACTTTATGCATTATATGAGGCTGATACTACATGTGAAAAAATATGCAGAGTCTGATAAACTAAATGTGAGGATGAACTGACTGAGTTGTCCTTTTAGGGGAATAAATAGATTTAAATATGACGCTATTTTAAAAAAAAAAAGAAAAGAAAAGAAAAGAAAGGTTATTAGAATGAGATGGAGCCGCTGATGTTACCGAGTGAGTTTTACTCTTTTGGTGGCAATTTCCTGTCAAGGGTCCTCCAGCCTCTGCTGCCTTTATAGAGGGAGGAGATCAGCTGGGCCTCAGCGCTCGCAGTGTTTCTAAAAGTCCCTGAATCACCCTCTCCACACAGCGGAAGCAGACAGTGAAAGGTGGCTCGGCCGGGGCCAAGAGGGGGCCTTGCTCTGTTACTTCTCTTTCCAGCTCTCAATAGTCTCTTCATCTGTCTGAGCCAGTGGCCACGGAGCAGGGCAAGGGGGCGTTTATTAAAATATTGTTATTCAATGGTCTCTTTTCTGCTTGTGAACAAGAGGCAGCTGAGCCGCCTGTTCTGCACTGACTGTCTTTTTCCATGCCGTGATCCCTCATAATGGCTTCGACTGTCGTGTTTATATTTAGTTAAAAAAAGGGGAAAGGGTCTACTTCCACATTTTTTTTTTTTTTAGCCCCGTCTGAGCTTAAATAGGGCACAATGCCTGCACTTTGTCACTGCGAGAGGTTGGACATGGAGCTGAAACGGTCTGAAAACTTTGCCGGATCCCCATATGTCCAAAATATTTTTGTCAACAGGCAGATTTGGTCTGTTTGAGGTCAGTCACCACAGGCAACAAATCACACACATGCACGCACACACAAGGAGGGAGAGAGAAAAAGCACTTTTTTGGGTGAAACCCTCATTTTCTTAAGTGGCTTCATTTTCTATTTTGACCACTGTGCCACAACTTGTGAAGCAATTTCCCATGACAGGAAATTACCAGCAGCAGGGTCAGTTCAAACCCAATATTTTATGCTTAATACAGCATCAAATGAGATATCGGCCGGGTCGTGGTCACCTTTCAGGACCACGAGACCTGTGGAAAAGGGAGTTTTAAGGTTCGTATCACTCTGGCAGCGCAGAGAGGGCAGCATTTAAATGACTTGCTGTCAGGAAGAGAGTTAGATCAGGTATCCTAACATAAAGGATGGAAACAGATAAAATCCACGCAACAGCTCCTCTAAAGCTCACCATCACTTGGGGATGACTGATGTAGTTTGCCAGTTAGAAGATTGGTGGTCTTCTTCGGGCCTTGGACAAGATACCAAACCCTGAGTTGCCCCCGATGGTTCCAGCGAAGAGTGACTAACTACAAAAAGTTTGAATAGCAGTCAAAGCCGAACAGCACCATATAAGTACTGCTCCATCTTCTACTTAACTTATCCCCCTCCTTTTCCTCTCCACAGTACCAGCTCAACAGCCAGATGTCCCGAATGGAGCCGTGCCTGATGGGCAGCACTCCTCGGTTGCACCCCACACCTGTTGCCCCCCGGTGGCCAGATGTGTCACCAGGTAACAGCTGTTACACCAGCCCGCCTATGCATTCGTCCCGCTATGCCACCTCTGGGGATATGTACTCACCCCTGGGCCCACGCAGGAACTCAGAGTACGAACACTCACAACATTTCCCCGGCTTTGCCTACATCAACGGGGAGGCCACCACCGGCTGGGCCAAATAGCCTTAAATCTGAGAGCTGTGAACACTTTCCAATCAAGCGCATGAAAAAAAAAGGGAACGGAGAGTAAAATGCGCCAGCGTAAGGTAAAACGAATCACGGCGTGGATGTTCTGACAATTTTAAAACTCGCATTACATCAATCACATCCAATGATTGGCTGCAACTTGTGGGGAGGTTTATTAAAGTTTCTTCAGCAGTCGACAGAAGAAAAACAAAATAAGATTGCAGCAAAATCATTTTGAGAGTGCAATGCTGCTGCCAAGCTGTGCCTTCGATTTAAGGAATGTACACCTCTGCCAGAGTTTCCCTCATCCACGAGGTCGGGCGCACACGCGGTCCCATCAACCCGCCCGCCCCTCCGTCAGTGATGTCCAGCGACTGACGGCTCTGCGTGCTCTAAGCTGTACAATCTCAGTCTCCTCTTGTTGCTCAGCAGTATCCTGTCGTGAGCCTGCTGCAGCAGATGCTTGCACTGCAGCTCGATGATGATGATGATGATGATGATGGACTGCACTGCCTTAACATTCTCCTGGGATACTTAACATCACAGGTGACCGATATAAACTCAAGAATGACCTTGATGGGTGTGTTAAGGTTTCTTCATCTTGGATACTTTTTTTTTAAATGATGAACAATGTGACTTAGAAAGAAAAAAAGTGTATTCTGTCGCAAGCCTTTCTGCTGTTTTTCTGTGACTATATATCTATATACACACACACACACACACACACACACACACACACACACACACACACATATATATAAATATATATATAGTATGTATTTTCTGTAACTTTGTAACATGGTGTATCCTTTATTTTCTATGTTACAATTGGTACTTTGTTCTCTGTTTTGTATCGCTAGTAAAGACGCATTAACCTAGGGTTGTGTGTTCTATATAATGCACTCAAAGCTACTGAGGACCTATTACCCTATGGGTATTTATAAAAAGGGAAAAATATCAAAGTGTACAGTAACATGAAGTCTAGTCACTTTTCTGTAAATAAAAGCACTGGAAACCATCCGTGGTGACTGTTAGACTATCACAGTTAAAACTGGTGTGTATGTGTGAAATATGTTGACACATAAATTTAAAACCGTGAGACATTCTTGTCAAATGTCTTCTTTTTTTTAATCTCTTTTTTTCTGGAGGGAAGAGGGGTGGGGGGTGTCAATGCATTGTGGTACCTACTGAACGATCACAGCATCAGCGCTGGAGTAAAGTCTCGAGTTAGCCTCTTTCTAAACTGTTTTACATCATATTCATTTAAATTAAATCATCTACTGCCCAAATACATTAATTCTGTAACTGCTATTGTGTTGTTTTTGAAGTTCCCTCATTCCTCTTTATCCATATGTCACATTTCTAATCCATGTGCTGCTGAAGAAGTAGAAATGTTTCCTGAATTGGATTTTCCTTCTCGCTGTCCATGCACCGACACAGTGGGGGGCTGGGCGAGTAGCAGAAAGGCCACACTGCAGAATGAGTTAAATTTCTAAGGACTGAATGTCCCTGCTGTGCTGGGGTCATTGCACTTCAGTCCCGTAACCTTTGACCTCTGATCCCTGTCCAGTTTGTATTTATTAGGGCGTAGATCCTCTGTGTTATATCTGATTCCCAACAAGAAACTTTGAATAAAGAAAACTTCTTTAAAGACACAAAAACAAAAACCACCAAATATAAATATATAAATATATATATATCATCGATTTAATCAGCTGACCTGAGTGTCAATATCAATATCCGCTGGAAATTTCAGACTGAGATCTGCGATCCTATCAGCTGTGAGAAATGTGCTGCCACAGGAGGTTTCACCTTTGATATCACCAAAGCACCACTTACACAGTTATTATAGCAACCACATCCCGTTTTGTTTTTAGAAATACATGAAAATTAGTTCCTTGCATAAACCACATTAGACTTCTTATGCAGTCCAACAGTTTGTGTGAAACTCAATCGCGAATACTGTATTATAATTAGAAAAAAACAGCTAATGAGGAGAGAAAACATTGAGTCTATGGAGCCGATGCTGGAGACAAAGCATGCTTTAAACTGAGGTGCACAGTCTCAAAGCAACACAGACTACACATAATAATAATGAAATATAATTTTAAAAAGTGAAACAAACACAGTTGCCAGGCACTTTACTGAGTAGGCCTGTTCAACTGCTTGTTAAATGCCTGGTTGTTGGTGCCAGAAAGCGCTGGTAAGAGTATTTCAGAAACAGATTATCTGCTGGGAAAACCACACAACCATCTCTTAGGTGTGGAGAAAATGGTCCAAAAGTTTGAAAATAACGATCAGCAGTTCTCTGAGTGAAAATGTTTTGATTGCATCAGAGGTCAGACTGCTTCAAGTTACATGAAAGCAACAGTAACTCAAATAAACACTCTTTTAAATCAGGGTATGCAGAAAAGCATCTTCTGCATACGAGGGGCGACATCAGCAGAAGACCACTGATGCCACTCCTGTAAGCTACAAACAGGAAAATGAGACTACAGATGACATGGGCTCACAAAATTTGGATGATAGAGGACTGAAAAAAATGTTGGCTCATCTGAGGAGTCTTGATTTCTGCAGCAAAATATGGATGGTAGCATCAGACTCTGGTGTATTCAACATGAAAGCATGGATCTATCCTGCCTTGGATCAGTGTTTCGGGTAGCTGGCGATGTAATGGTGTAAGGCACACTTTAGACCCTTTAGTGCCAGCTATCATATGTGGGTATTGTCACTTATCCGCTATGACCACAGTCTATCTATTGATGTTACAGTTAGACCTAAAATTAAAATAAAATAACTGAGATGACTTTGTGAACTGAAAAAATATTTTAAAAATTAATTGATTACAACCCTGATGAGGTACTGATGAACATGTTTCACTGATGAGCAGTGAAACCAATAAAATTAATCTAAAACAAGAAAAACTACTCTGGAAACTAAAATTAAATAAAAATAATAATATCAAAACCTGAAAATGACCAAAATGAGAACGAATTTTTCCTCGTTATTATTTCGATGAGAGAAAACATGACTTGAAAATAAAATGTCAGAGACAGAGTCCGGTTTTATGGGGGCTTATTGGTCAGCAAACTGATATTTTTCCAGATCCGACACACTTTGATTGATCAAAATTTGTTTTCACAAATTCCAAATGAATTTAAGAATTTCACGGGGTTTTTTTTAGGTTTTTTTTTTTTTTTAGTTTTTCCAGTTTTCTAAATGTTTATTACAGTTACTTGGATTCATTCATTCTACACGTCTTTGTTTATACGCAGAATACACGTCATGTATCCTGCCAGATAAACTGCGGCTCTTCCTATGACACATTTTGCCATCATCGGATTGTTTACTGGAATATGTGAATAGATAAAGCGGGAGCAGGTCCCTGCTGCAGCTGATGGAGGCAGTCAGGGGAGTTTCCCTGTTGACAGTAGCAGCCCTGAAACAAGTTAGCCTGTCATCCAGCTAGCTGTAGCTGTGGCTGCACATCACTCACCGGTAACTCTCCGAGCTTTTCAGGTAGCCCCCATGGATCTGAATAATATTTTATCTCAGCTTGAAACTGCCAGCGAAGAGGACATCGAGAAGCTCTTGCAGCAGTATAATGTAGAGGTGAGTCGCGCGTTTGCTCGTTTTTCTTCAACCAAAACAAACGCCCGTGCTAACGTTAGCTAGCCACCTAGCCAGACAGCTAGCTCTGGGTGACATGAACATCTTTCTGGGCTGCTGAGCCGAAATGTTTGGCTCCGTCAAATGAAACCTGGTGTCGCATTATCAGAGAAAAAAAGCACACACACATTGAGCGAAGCAAAAGTATGCAATTTGGCCTTATTTACAGCGCCAAGAGTAGAGCTAAAATGCTGATCATGCCTGCTAATCACGCATCATCCGTGAAAACTTTGCATGTTTCTCTGAGGTTTCCAACTTTAAATCCGTTTCATAGCTTCTAATATGTGATAGTGCACGCTTGACACGAGTCGATCTTGTTTGCTGTCGACACTGAGCATCCTTTCTGTTGCAGAACACCCAAACCTTCACTTTTGACCCAAAGGAGGAAACCCTGCGGAGTGTGAGTACCATCTAGCCCAGCAGCTTCTTATTACATGAAATGTTTGATAGTGACGGTGTGTGTGTGTCTCTGTGCGTCCTTGCAGAAGCTGTGCCAAGGTGTGCTCACAGTCCTCGGGAGACAGGTGCAGCCCAGCTGTCAGAAGACATGCTTGGAGACCCTCCGCATCCTGTCCAGAGATAAGCGTGTCCTGGCTCCTGTAGCCACCAAGGAAGGCATGTTGACCCTGGCAGG
This sequence comes from Perissodus microlepis, assembly GCF_051167445.1. Classification (NCBI taxonomy): domain Eukaryota; kingdom Metazoa; phylum Chordata; class Actinopteri; order Cichliformes; family Cichlidae; genus Perissodus; species Perissodus microlepis. The sequence goes on from NC_140467.1 coordinate 7,899,186, forward strand.
GATGGCGAGGCTGCGGGCTGGAGAGGAACAGGATGCTGACAAGAAAAGCTCTCAGGAACAGACACTGTCAGAGGAGAACAAGAGGGTGGTGGTGGAGGCCCTAAAGTGCCTTTGCAATGTTGTATATAACAGCCCTGCGGCTCAGCAGGTCTGCGTGGATGTGCAGCTGGTTCGTGGTCTGTGTGCCAGCCTGGCCACGGCCCGTACGTGGTCCCATGAGGTGGGCCTGTTCACACTGCGCCTTCTCTTCCTGCTGTCTGCCCTCCAACCTGCCGTGAGGGGGCTTTTGAGGAGAGAGTGGCATGCTGTTAGACTGCTGACAGAGGTGTTGGAGCACACGCTGGATGTGCGCTGGGTTGGTCCGTATGAAGCTGCCCATCCAGATCCGCAAGCCGTGCCCATGCCTGCAGAGAATAACGAGCGAGCGATGGAAGCACTCAAAGCCATGTTCAACCTCACACTGTCTGAAACTGGTGGTGAGGTGAGTATGCGGTGGTTATACAAAACAATGTTACAGTAAAGGCTCACTCGGTGCTAATCGTTTGTGACTAATTGCACTACAGTCTTAATCTGAACTACAAAGATCATATATGCTGTTCCCAAGAGCAGCCAAATTGCATCTGTCATGAACTGCTGGTTCTCAGGAAGTCGCTCTTCCTCTCAGGGATTTACTGTGAGTGTGTAACCACATTAACTCAGCCTGAGTAAAAAAAAAAAAAAAAAAAAATCAATAAGAATGGCTTTTATGCAAAGCTCCTCTGGTAGCTTTGCATGATTCTCAGTCAGAATAATCCTTATTTATCTCAGGTGCGGCACTACAACAGAGAATGTGTTCATTCACTGTGTGAAACAAGCTGCCCTCCGTTATGCCTGATTTAGACCTTTGCAGGAAATCTATACCATAACTTAAGAAGTAACTGGAAACCCCTTTTAACCCAGTGCTATTGGCCAGTTAAGCCCCGTCGAATCCTCCTGTGCATTCCCAGCTTATTTTTGCCACAGTTTTTGACATTATCAGTGAGAGAATAACGGTCATCAACTCAGTGTAAGCAATAATAATCATAGCATAAATATAATTACTCACAAAGTTTAGCAGATTCCTGTAAGGAGACTACGAAACTATAAAAATGGATGTGAGGGAATATGCGAAGAAGTGGAAAAACCTGAAGGATAAATATGTTTGCCTCTGTAATAAAATCTCCCCAAAAACTGAACACAGCTATGAAACATTGTTACATGATCACAGTCTAAAACGGCCCTTAAAGACCATAGTTCTAAAATTGCACAGCAATGTTAAGCTGAGTTCAGTCAATATGTTTTCTGATGATTTTGCCCTGACCTTCAAATAAAATTGAGCTGGAATAATATTATATATTAAAGATGTTAACGCCTGATAAAAATCTTATTGGCTTTAAAAGTGAAGCATATCAGAAAAAGTTTGAGGCTGCCACTTTGACCATCATTAAGGAAAATTTGTCCTGCTGTGTTTAGACCAGTGTGAAGTCTGAGCCGGGTTTACTGGGATTACTTGCATTACTGACATTATCATGGAACCTTCACCATGTTTCACATCAACATTGAAACATGTATGTATGCAATCTTTCTATAGCTCTAGTCAAAACCACAATAGATTGGCTGGACATGGATGTTCTCGCCAGCCAAAACATCCATCACTGAAATATTAGATTTATAACAGGAAGTGTGTCGTGTAATTCACATCAGCCAGTGTCAAAAATATTCCGCTGAAGTTAGGCTCATTGCTCCTTTATTACAAAATCAGTAAGTCCTTCCACCCACACACACACAGGCCACTCAGTATGAACATGACTTGAAAAAAGGATGATACTTGGTACACATGCTTTTCATTCATGATGTACTTATTGTATGATAATTTTTGCATCTGATTCACTGTCAAACTTGATCGTCTTGTCTGAGGAGGCATTCCAAAGGAGAAACGCGACTGCAAAGGCAGCACCTGAGGCAGTGTAAGTCCTGCTGACGCTACGTTTAGTTTTAAGATTCCCATTTGGCCCTGCTCTCCTCTTAGAAATCCAAACTTCCTCTTCCTCAGTCTCACCACAGCCTCTCTGCTCCTGTCACTATTAGACCAGTAACTCCTCCTCGCGTACTCCTGAGTTCTCAGGTTACGTTTTTGTTGTTAAACTAGTTTTTTACTTTCAGCCTAGATACTTGCAGCTCTGCGCTGAGCTGAGAATCACCCCATTCTCATATTCAAAATATCATCAGCAAAAGTACCAACACAGCAATTTCTTACTTATTTTCTTGATGTATTGGTGTCAATCTTGATATTTATATTTAGGTGCTTTTAACTGCCCTCCCTAATTTGTCACTTAGTTGATTAATTAGTGACGTGAATAAAAGTTAATTAAGGAAATAAAGAAGAAACTTGCAGGAGCTAAATGGTAGATGGTGCTGATAGGAGGGAGAAACAAATGAAAATGACACACATAGTGACCCCTTCATGCCTTTTTATTTTATTCCTACTCAGTTACACAATGGCAGCATATCCCGATAGTTATAGCAGTAGCTACTTTAATATTAGAATACAAATAGAATAGCCACTTTATTCCGCGCCACTGATGCGTACTTGCAAGGATGATTGATTAACTGAAGGTTTTAGCCTTTGCTTCCAGCCTCATGCCCTTGTAGCGTAGATATTTTTACCGTACTGCTTTGCTGTGCATAAACAAAACCCCTGGTTGGACTCGGTGTTTTTGTGTGTGCTCGGCTCGACAGGAAGACGATCACCAGCTCCGGCTCATTGCTGCCATCCTGCGTCATCTCCTGATGCTGAAGACCGAGACCGAGGAAAAAACGGAGGAAGCACACAGGTGGGAATCTGTTCCTCGCTGATCTTCATATGTTAATAATTTATTGTAGCGGACTGCACCTTCGTATTTGATTTAAACCAATATACATGTTTGGACCTCTTAAACACAAAGAGGCTCAGTCCCTTTGTGTATCCGTGTCCTGTAGCTTTCATGTGTGAATGAGTTATAGCCTCAGACATGACTTGAAAGTGATTTACATAGAAAAGCAGACTGCATCGCTGTGTCTGTGTAGGAAAATCACCTTGTGAGATTTGCTTGTGTCGATAGCAAAGTGCTGTGTAGTTGTATTTTATATTATCTATGAGCTTTTTTCTGTCATTGTGCGACAGCAGTGTTTCTCATGGTAATTTCACGCAAGAATGCCAAGAATGTGTGGTCTTAGCCTGAAATTTAAACAGTGTCATGTAAAAGTGAGTGATGATCCTCTTGACCTGTCAGATTGGTGGCTGAATCAGTCGTGGGAGCTTGACCCATTGACCGACCCAGCTGTAATTTGAATGCAGTGTAACACAGAGCTAATTTGAATAGAAAAGGGGAGCACGGAGGAGAGGGTTAGTTTTAAGCCAAGCTGGCAGGCGTTTTAAAATGTGTTAGTTGGATGATCGTCAGACTAACACAAATATTTTCAAATGTAGAGTGTTGTGACGGACTTCTGGTATCAGACTCAGTTCTTCCTACATCTGTGCTCCCTGGTTACGCCATAAAACTGTTGTCTTTTTAAACTGACCGGCTCAAGGACCACCTCATTTCCAGAACTACTCTTACTATTTTTTTCTTTTATTCCTATTTTTATCTCTTTGGGTACCAGTAATTGTAAGTATTGCTAACTTGAGAAAAATAAAGTATTTTAGATGATCTCTGGTGAATCTCTAGTTTAGGAGGTATAGATGTTAAAATGCAAACTTACCACATGACAGAGACACGATTTGTCATATTTTTATTCCATATGCTCTTTTTGAGCTCCTAGTGATTTGTCTCTCCTTCTGGTCTCAAACTGGAAAGCATTAATAACAACAAATGCGAAGAAAGCAGAAACGTATCAGAAAACAAACAGGAAAAAACTCCTTTATCTGTCTATTGCTGTTCCTCCTGGGTATAGGTCAGATTTGAGTGAAACTCGCATACAAAGATCACTAAACGATGCTTCAACCAAATTATCATTTTTGCTGTTCCATTTTACCAGCATAACCTTTCTGGAGACGACTTACAATCTCGCCAATTGCTTGCTCCTGATGCACTGAACAATATTCAGTTTCAACAAATTGGCAAAGACAGTTTACTCCAATTCAATTCAATTCAACTTTATTTATATCGTGCCAAATCACAACAGCTGCTCTATATTGTAAGGTAAAGACGCCACAATAGTAGAGAGAATACCCCAATCACTTGGCGACAGTGGGACGAAAAAACTCCCTCAGGGAGGGGCAGGCATCTGCTGTGACTGGTTGGGTGTGAAGGGACGAAGAGAGGACAAAAAACAGACTGTGGAAGAGAACGAGATATAATAACTAACGATTAAATGCAGAGTGGTGTATAAACAGAGTGCAAAGAGGTGTGAGAAGATGAAATGCATCATGGGAAGCTTCCGGCTGCCTAGGTCTATTCCCATTTAACTAGCGGAGGGTTCGTACTCATCTGGACCAGCCCTCACTAGAAGCTTTGTCAAAAAGGAAATGTTTAAGCCTAATCTGAAAGTCGTGACATAAGATTCACACGTTTAAGGAGAAAGAACTTCAGAAAGTACCAAATGATAGGAAAGGTTGAACTATTGCATTGCTATGCATTTCACTTCTATATCATTAGACTGTGATGATTTCATTGGTGGGGATTAGGACGGAAGGGGTCCTGTGGGTTAACAGTGCCATGACATGCGGGTGCACTCACGTTTTCATGTCGTCTTAATGCTTCCGAACTCTGACACATTCATTTGGTAGTGAACTACATTGACCTGTCCCAGATGTGACTGTTTGCGAGCGCGCTTGACTCTATCATTGCCTTTTTATTCTCATGATGTTATTTAATACAGCCAATGAGTGAGAAGAAAACGTATCACTTTCTTTCTGTGCTTTGCACCTGTGAATTGTGGTAAATCCTGAGCAAAACCTGGTATGTCTTTTCAAAAGTGTTTTAACCTTTTTGTATTTCGATTTTATTCTCCAAATACCCTAAAACCTCTGGATAATTAAAGAATATAATGTTTTTAACTGTTTGCAGCCATGCCGTGAACCTGCTGAACAACCTGCCCGTGTCCTATCTGGATGTTTTAATTGACGTCCCCGTGCAGGGAGGGCAGGAGAAATATGCCGGAAAAAACATGGACGCGATCGAGGTGTTGCTGGACTTCATGGAGAAAAGAATCGACAAGGTAAAATTCAACTTCTGTCACGATGACGCGAGAATAACGGTTTAGCATCCATAAATGTGTTCTAACTCCACCCGGATGTTTTTGTTTTTATTTATGATTAGAAGGAGAAGAAAGCCTGAATAAAGGTCATGTCCCTCAGGTTCTCCTCTGTTATTCAGTGTCTCCGTCATCTTATTTCTATTAGCTGCGTGCTTGTGTGTTAAGGATATCTATCCAGCCCCTGAGTTTGTGGAGACAGTGAAGTTTTTGTGGTCTGTCACTCCAAGCAGGGGTCCAATTACAAAGAGGGTTTGACTCCAGTACTCAGCCTTTTGACTGAAGGATCCAGACACCACAGGGAAATCCGCAGATATATCAAAGCTCAGGTAATCACGGTTTGTGGGCTCAGCTTTAGAGGCGTGTTAAAATAGAAATATTGATGCACTATTAAGCCTTATATCTTTTTTTTAAGGTACTTCCCCCACTGAAAGATGTGAAGAGCAGGCCAGAGATTGGCACCACCATCAGAAACAAGCTGGTTCGCCTCATGACACATGTGGACATGGGCGTGAAGCAGACAGCTGCAGAGTTTCTGTTCGTCCTCTGCAAAGAAAGCGGTGAGTGATTTAAAATGGAGAAGAAGGGGATGAAAAATTTGTGGCCTTTTCGGTTGAGTGCAGTTTATGAGAATAATTACCTTAACACATCAGGATTTATGTGTAGCAGTGCCCCCTTTTAGTAAATGTGTTGTCTTGCAGTGGACAACCTGTTGAAGTACACGGGGTACGGAAACGCAGCAGGACTTCTTGCGGCTCGAGGACTTCTTGGAGGAGGGAGAGGAGAGACTCAGTACTCTGACGATGAGGACTCAGACACTGAAGAATACAAATCTGCCAAACCTTTGTGAGTCCTCCACACTGGGATTACAATAAGGTGTCACATATTTAACTGTTGTGTGTACTACATTTGTGCTGCGCCGATTCAAAAACTGCTGGTCTAGTAGCTGATGCTGATCCCTCTCTCTTTCTAAAAGAAATTATTTCCTTTTATTCTCGTGGGACAAACCCCAGTAATTTAATCCCAGATATAACAAATAGCTGCCATTAGTTGAATTCACTTTGCAGCTATACATTCAGCGTTCTCATCTATTTCTTTTTTTTCAGCATCAACCCCATCACCGGTCACGTCGAGGAGCCGATGCCTCACCCCGTCGAAGAGATGACCGAGGAGCAGAAGGAGTATGAGGCCGAGAAGCTGGCCAACATGTTCGACAAGTTGTCAAGGTAATAAACTAGAGAGCTCGCTAACTAGTAGTGAGGCATGCTTCAAAATCTACAATGTGCTGTTTACAACACTTAGAAAAGTACCAGAGGATTTTCAGTTGCAAACTTTTTGGACTGAAAGCAGCTGTGTGTGTTCTGACTTCACCGCAGTTTCTGATGGACTGAAAAAGGTTTAGAGGTCATTTCATGCTCTGCCACAAAGCTCAAATATATAAAGCAATCTGCTGTCTGGGAATTAGCTTTTTCATATTTTAGATTAGCTTTGGATGCATGAATGTGTTTAAAAAAAGTCTGTGTAAAATGGAAAATTCAGTATGATAGATGCCTCAGAAGTCTTGTCGAAATATTTTTTTTCTTTTACCACGCCTGCTCAAAATATAAATACACAGTTTCCCGAGCAAAGGGTCGTGCTGTGTTTGTGTTGACCTTTCCTCAGCGAGCGCAGAGGCCAACGTTAGTTTGCACAGCGCCTGCACAAAAGTAACAGTGAGCCCGCTCCCTGCCAACCGAGTCATCGTTGGAAGAATCTCTTGCCTTTTAGATGTAGCTTCAATTAGGACTGGACTTTGTGCACGCCGCGTCATTCAGCCGGTGTAAATGGGGGAGCTGCTGCCACAACGCACCATCGGCATCATTACTTCTGCTCCTTAATTATCACCTAATTGGCTCACACAGTCGACTTGTCGTTTCCCTGTTCCTTTATTCGGGTTTTTAATAACACACGTCCTGACTTTATTCTTCTTTTATTTGACAAGCAAGCCGCTGGTCAGACAAGGAGTGGACTGAGACAGAGGCACAGCTAGACAAAGCTATTCGGGTGGAACGTGGATCAAGAGACACAGGTGGATAAATGCGCAGGCATAAGAAAGCCGTCCTCTCCATTGTTGAGCCAAAAGAGGGCGTTGAGCTGTAATGAGGCACGTGCACCCAGAAGAGGAAGATTCCTTTCCGAGGCCGCATCCCCTTTCTTCTCTTCCTCTGCAATGAAGGAGAGGTGGTCCCTTGATGCCGACTCTAAGGAGATCGGTCAGGTCCTTGCAAGAATGTGCCCCTCTAACTGTTTAACTGGTGCTCCAATTAGCACATACTCTGCACCCCCACCCCACCCCTTACACCTGCCAGACCCCCCCCCCCGCCCAGCCCTCTGTCACTCCCGAGGAGGAAGGAAGACATTTTTCCCCCTCTCTAATTGGAAGAGATGATGGCACATGGTTTTGTTTGTTTTGTCACGCTGGTCTGTATTGTAAATGAGCCAGTGATACCGGGTCGCGAGATTCTGGTTCTCTTTAAAGAACTTTAACCTTTAAGAATTAAATGATATTTAATTCTAGGAATCAGAAGGAATTACATGGCCATTTGTGTTTGAGTCTGTCAAATCTTTTGACCGATAATTCTCTGATAAATCATCTCGGAGGGAGTGGTGACACACGGTGCAGGTATAATTGGATTAGGGTGAAGGGGCAGCCGTGGCTTTGAGGAGATTAGGCTGAGTACTGATCCTGTAATTAAACTGCCACTGCAAAGGAGGGGAGGGAGGATGGCCAGACAGGGGCGAGTGTCCATGAAAGGAGGGGAGGGAGTTGTTGAGTGAGGGTCCTTGAGTTGTGTATGCAGAACGTGCAGACGCATGCAATTGAAAAGCCCTTTTTAAAAAGAAAAATGTTCTTCCAGCTTTCCTTTACCACCGTTCTCCATCCAGCACGTCATATCTGATATCTACTTTTTTGTGTCCGCAGGCAGCACGTGATTCGACCGATGGGCGTCAAACCCGACGGGACGTTGGCACCTTTGGAAGAAACTCTCTGCAGTCCACCTGAGGAAAACTCGGACTCAGACTCGGACTAGTGCTGCTGAATATCTCAGCCACGTTTTCCAGACTAAGCCCGATGGGCCCCACCCCCAACAAATCTCGAGCTGTGATTATTGAAGGTGGGTTCTGTAGCTGGGCTTGAATTTGTGCCTCCATCCTGAATGAGCTGCTGCTGAGTGTAGAGCTGTGTCCAAAAACTTCAGGTGCTGGATGGGAAAGTCCCATTATCACCTCGGGGGCTGTAACTGGGACAAGTGGTAGTGATTAACAGAAAGCTGAACAAATGGTGATGGTGAAAAATAAAATATTTATGTGTAAGTTTATATCAGGCTTTTATTGCGCTTTGCAGGGCAATCACCTCCTCTTTGGTTTTTCTTAGTGATATTGACTGACGGCCACTTAAATGCAAATAAAGTGTTATTTTGCAATCATGGACTGGACTCTTAGCAAAATCTTAGCCTCTTTTTTTTCAAATAGGACAGGCACTTGCTGTACTAAATTAAATCAAACCAGTCCTGAAGTAGAACGCAGCTAAACATTTCACAGCAGGCTCCAGAGGCTGTCTCGAGCTGAAGCGGAGTCGTGCGTGGCAGGAAGACTGCCGAGGAGGAGTTCACAGTTACTGCTGCATCTTTTGCTTTAGTGCTCCCTGTGGGGAAAGAATATACTTTCTGCTGAGTTTTGCTTCTTGCTGGAAACACTGTTTTGTTTAAAGTGTAGTTTTGGGTGTGAATAAACATTCCTTCACTTCTCTTTTTTAAAAATATATACATATATGACTAGAAGGTGCACAATTTTAACACGAATCATAGTAAACACTGTTAGCGGTAAAGCTGCTGGTACTGCTGGAGCACAGGACTGATGTGTTTGTGGACGGTTTAAACCTGCAGCTCACTGTGTTTGTGTAATCAGTTTTTACCATGGACAAAAAACAAATGTAAGTGGTAGTTCACTTTTTTCTCTCTGGTACTCAATTGATGACGTTATGGAGAAAAGAAAACAAGTTTCATTAAATTTAAGACTTGAGGCAATGCAGCATTCTCCACAGGTCGATGGTGGTTTTTGCCTGTTCGGGCTCTTGACAATGAAATGTGTGAACTACGATGATTGTTTTCTAATCTCTGTTCCTTTTGTCATCTGCATGATGTTGAATCAAAAAAAAAAGAAAAAAAAAGAAGAAACCTATGAAAATGTTGTTTATTTGACACTAAATGTGTGACTTTATATAAACAAAGTAATATATTTTCTGTGTCTTGGTATAATTTAATTCTATGCAGATCTCACATGCTTGGTCGATTATACACATAATTTAACTGCTTGTTACATTATTTAAATCAGCGTTTCTCATTGTTAATCAAATTTGTGCAACTTGACTTTACTCTTTTCGATTTGCCAAAGTTTGTTATCATTTGCTGGGTTTCTCCTCTCATGTCTGTATTTTTCCCCCTATCGCTGTAGATTTGTTTTGTGCTCAGCTGTAAACACAATTATTCCACCACATTCAAGTTTTCTGTTCACATTTTTCTAAGTGGAAAGCATTTATGAAATAGCATCATATCATTTCCACAAAAGTCAATAAACTGAAGAATGTGTCTTTTTTGGACACAAAGTGGAAATTACACAATACTTTTATTAAATACGCTCTCAAAGACAGTGTTATACTGATTATAAAACATTAACACATTACACTGACTTAAAACACCTTAAAATTAATATTTTTGATACAAGGCTCGAATGTCTACTAGTGTTCTTGATGGATGCTGTTTGAACTTGATTAACCTTTTGACGTGTTCATATAACCATGATACAAACATCACATACTGGCTCTTAGATGAAGAAGGTAAGACTCTAATCTGATTAGAGGTTACAGTTAACAGAACAGTCCGCCATGTGAACTATGGATAGTGGAAACTTCAAAATCCTTCAAGTGTCGTAATATTTAGTTGCTTAGGGTGGACGATGCAGAGCTCTTGCTGTCTGTCTCAGAATCTGTCTCCTCGCCGCCGCTGCCTGCTGCTCTCTGAGCTCCTGGTATGGACCTGGATGTCTCCGTCCTGCCTTGAGGCTCTGCTGTTGCTCTGATCGGACATGTCTGTGATGGCGGACTGCTTACCAACGCTGGGATGGTCTGCAGAAAGAAATGAAAACCACTGAGTGCCATAGGACGGTGTAACAATCATTCTGCAGTTTTTTTTCCCCTTTTTAACTGAGACATGTATGACCTGTGAGAGCTTTTAGAACCCACCAGTGTTTCCTGGTTCCTCATCAGCTCTTCGATCTCATTGTTCCAGCCGAGCATTTCGGCAAACTTCCGCACAGTATCCTCCAGGTTTCCTAGCTCCATGTGGTCCCCTCGCCGGAGCGGGACCTTCTCAAAGGGACCCACAGCATGTCGGTTCAGGAGGAGACGTGGCACAGTGGAGCGCACCGTGTTCACCAAGCTGGCAAATGGCTCAATCTGAAACATTTTATTTAACATTTAATGGAATGTGCCTTTACACAAACAACCTGTTTTTACTATGATATCATATTAAATTTTAATGTTTACCTGCAAAGACGTGCCCATAATGATGAGCAGGTCAGCTTTTGGGAAATCTTTAGTGTGCAGGAAATACTTCTGAGGAAGGTCTTCTCCGAAAAACACAACATCCGGTTTGACCGTTGCGGCACAAAATGTGCATATGGGGACGTTGTCATTCATTATCGCACGCTGTTAGACAAAAAACACGCAGGAAAGATTAACGTGGCATCAAGCGCATGGGATTCATATATCATATAAAGAGGCATACGAACCTTGGCCTCCTCAGCGGGGTAAGGAGTGTAGCACAGGTGACACGAAGCAGTGGCAAAACTTCCATGAGCTTCTACGAGTTTTTCATCAGGGATGCCACACACTGAAGGTTTTCAAATATGATCACATTAGGAGCGAAACAGGAACATTAATGCAAACAATCCGAGTTTGTCCTATTTGACTTTTCTTTTATTAAAGTCAGACAATAATGAGGGGGAATAAAAATCTTACTCTAGCTCCCTCGAGACAAATCTTAACATCAGGCGTGCTGACTGAAATCTTTTACATAACAAGATATTCCACATAGTGAGGGTTTATAATTATTGTTAATTAATTGTATTTTTGGTGGGTTTTTAGGGGGATATCTAAAAGCTGTTTTTTAAGCACAGTGTTGCAGTTTGCCCAGATGTCTCTGGATTTCTGCTTCTAAACTTCTTTAAAAAAGAAACAAAAATTTTAACATTGATTTTAACTGCTAAATATACTTTTAGGCCAAGGAATTCAATAACAGCAACAAAAATTAGCTTGAACCGACAATGACACAGGAGAACGAAGAACAGGCAGCCAGCTTTGGGTCCTGCAGAGCAGCTGTCACCAGTACCTTTGTTTGAATATGAACTCTCAAGATGTGCCGCTTTAGAGCAGTGGCGGACCGAGTTCTCACCTTCTTCTGCATTCAGCTACAGAAAAGATGCCATTGCAGTTGAGGGTTGTCTTAATGTTGATACGCTGCTTGTAAAGAGAAAGCCAGTGTTGATGGCGTTTCTTCGATCGCTTATACAAAATCATCCACAGAGCACAGATAACATCACTTGCTGTACGGGGGAAACCTGTTTTTCCTGCACTGGATTCCTTGGCCTTGAAAAAGTAGATTTAGCTAAACTCAATTTTTTTTTTTTTTAGCTGCAGCCACTTTGTAAAACCCGAGATAGCCGCTACATTGACAAATCCCCCACCAAAAAGGTAAATTAAATTACACATCTTCTCTGACTAATGCACTGAAGAACTCACAGATAGCCAAGTACACTGAAAAATGAAAGCTGCCAAACAGCAGTGGACAGGGAGCCCCTTCAAAGACACCTTATTCTTAAATCGTCAAACAACCCTTTACAACTCATCCCTGCTGGCAGATGCTTCAATGAAAAACGGCAGCTAAATCTTCCAATCCTGTAGCTGGGTTTTTCAAAAAGTCACATTAATGGTAATGAGGCATCTCGAGCTTAAGTCAATGCACAAACCACTGGGCAGCTTCAAAACAACACTGATGCTGTAGCCCAACTGTTTCTCACTCACATTTCTCCAGTCCGTCGATGTTCTGGGTGTACAATCGGAGCAGGAGGCCTTTGTGATGAAGCATGCGGATGAAGTAGTGTATGTAGTTTGGACGATGGCTGCCAGGATACAGAGCCTTAGCCAAGGAGAAGAACGGCTGCGGGTCATTGGAGAAGTAGTCGATGTTGAAAATGGCTTCTGGGTATGGGATGTTATACTTTTCCAAGTTTGCGTAAAGACCTGTTCCTGGAGTCCTGAAAAATTGGTACATTGGTACATTCTGAAACACTGATTTTCTGAGGTTCAAGTAATGCAGATAAAAGTGAGCCAGTGGTGGATTTCTTCTTATGGACAAGAAGGGTGAGCTGCTAAACAGCTTTCACAGTGAAAATCTGCAGATTGGTGAGGTTTTAGACACCAACCTAAAGTCTGGGATCCCACTTGCTGTGCTGATTCCTGCTCCAGCCACCACCACTACGTTCTTACAGCGGCCGAGCTTCACCAGCCGAGCCACAGATGCCAGGCCTCCCTGGGATGATGACTTAACAGCGGGCGAAGATGGAGCAGCCTGATCAGATCTTGGTGCAGAGGGCTGAGGTGCCGGGACAGAATCACTGCTGGCTTTGGGAACCTTTCCTTTACTGGAGAAAAAGACAGCGTGTGCTTTACTTTGCAGCTTTTATTATTTCTTTTTACAGTCTCGTGTCACATGGACCACACCAACATTACTTTAGACAGTTATCAGTCAGGCCATACTGCCAAGGAGGTGTAATCTGCCCTAAATTCATTATGTTTCCGCTCATTGTTGCAGAAAGGACTCTCTTCAGCACTGTGAATCCTAAACTCCTCATGAAGTCCGTGTGTCATGTTTGTTTCATAAAACAGCGCTGAACTTCAGTAAGCGTTTTCCGACAGTGGTGCATGTGATGCAAACACTGGCTGTTAAATCTTTCACCTGGTGGCTCAAAGAATAGAGCAGTATGTAGTAGTAATGCAGTGACTTCACAGCTAGTGAATGGTCCTACATCCTGCATGTTCTACTCAAAGACCACAGTCACCTCAACCAAAAGGAATCTCAAACAGATCTGTGATCTTCAGCACAAATCCAGCATCCATCAATATTTTATTACAATTATAGCTGTCTGAGAAGGCCAGCATGCCTCAGAATGTTAACACATCTTTAAATGACAAAATATTTATAATTTCATCTCTGTCACGTTTCCCAAACGTTAACCAACAGCAAAAAACCCACAGAATCAAACAAAATGATTTAAACTGAGTGTAAAGAAACCAAGAATCAAGTTATTTTGGTGGGCGCGGGCTGAAGCATACCTTTAAAAATAATAATTAGTTCATAGGCAACCATTTCACTGCTAGACAAAAATACTTGATATGAACACTTCTGTACATAATGATGATGATCATGCCTCAGTTTTAAAGCATATTAAGGCCACACTGCTGCAACACTTGCACTCCAATTTCTTGACCATATTATGTTTTTAAAACCTGATTATTTTTATTTAGTGCTCATAGCATAGTGACATTTCTATGTATATATTAGTGAATGAGGGCCATTGTCTTGATGTTTCCTGATGTTCCTGTGGAAAAATGGCTTGAGAGAGCCAAAAGTTCTCCAAGACACTGAACATTTTCCTATTAATTAATACACTGCTGTGCTGGACTTTTGTGTGATGTTAACTGGTTTTCTTTATACAGGATCACTGTTACATGTCCTTACCCTGTAAATAAAGCATCCTGTCCACTCACACTCATCTGACTGAGGTTCTGAGCCAATGCCGAATCAGTTTGCTTCCTCCTTTGTTTTCCATACAGGCTCGGCCCGGAGTCCGGGGGCTCTATGTGATTGGTGTGCCTGGCCTGAGAGCTGCGGGTTATCCTGGTGACTGAAGCTTGGGAGGTCTTTTTATCCCAGCTGGACCTGGACCTGTTCATTCCAACACCTGTTGGCGAAAACAATACACAAATTAAACTTCAGTGACTGTTCATGAGCTGTAATTCATATTTCTTCCCTCTGTCTTATTTGTATGAGATTTGTCTGTGTACTGATAGCACAATGTACTTTTTTTTTTAAAGAGGCAATTCATAAGCTTGTTTTTTTTTCCTATGCACATTTTCCTTTCAATTCACATCTTTTTCTGCTAATTAGTTATGAATGTGTATTCTCTGATTTTCCTTCCTTCTCCTCCCATATTTAAAAAGCTGTTACACTCAAATCATCGGGGCATCCTTTTCTCTTCAGTTCCTCTACACACCGAGAAGCTGAAATGTTTTAAAACTGTCAACTCTTGAACAAAAGGTAATGACTGCAATATATTTACCCCCCCCAGCAGCTATGCCAATACAACCCACAGCTGTGGCAGCTTTACTGTTCAGTCAAAGCAGAGAGAGGAGCTGCGAGGTGGGGGGTGAGAGTTAAAAGAGGGGGAGCAGGGGTGAAAGAGAAGCGTAGGTTGACTGTGTGTCAACAAACCCAGCTGGGAGAGAAAAGAGGATGCCCCCTAACAGCCCCCACAAATGGGCAGACAGGGGTGAGGGGTGGGTGTGGGGGTGTTCAGAGATAAATGATACAGAGGCAGGATTCAATAAAAGGTAGCAGAGGAGAAGAAGAGGACAGAGAAGGGAGGAGGGGGCTTCTCCTCCAAGCTATTCTAGGCCTTCAAAGAACTTCCACGAGGAATGACCACAGAGAGGTTGTGAACAAGAAAACAAAAGACGTACAACCCATAAAACAAGTCCATTTCAGAAAGCAATGGGAGCAGTAGGGAGGTACGATGCACCCTCCTCCAGAAGCTCTTTATCACCCTCCAGAGGTGAGAGGAGAAGAGACACCTCTGCAGGACACTACTTTGCTAAAACTACAAAAAAAAAAAAAAAAAAAAAATAGCATTTGAAGGCTTCAAGCAAAAAAAAAAAATAATAATTTTAAAAAAATGCAACTTTTTTTTCCTCTTAAAATAATGCATTAGTGATAAAGAACATGTTAAAGTTCACATTCATCAACCTGCTTTATATTTTAGACACATTCTTTCCCTCCATAAAAGACTGAAGCTCCCACATTACCTAAAGAACTATTAAAAACAGCAGGAGGCCGAGGGTCTTGGCTTTGTCTGGCCCCCTCTCAAAAAGACACTGCTGAGTACAGGCAATATATCACCAGCCCAATTATTAAGATCTCGCACAGACCGTGTTGTGTTGCAGCACTCAACTCAACAACATGATATTAAGTCTTGTAGCAGAATCACATCTGAAGATGCTGCACAAACTGCTGTAGTGAACCTTAAGTTGAGCAAATGACTGACCTCTAAACTTCAGAAACAACTCTGCCACAAAAGGTCCACAAAGTCATCTTTTATGACATCAAACTGACTTTGACTTAAATGTTGATTTTAATTTTTTTTTTTTTTCCACCCAATCTAGAGAAAAGTCTAAACGTTCCACAGATGCCGTTATCACTCTTTAATGACAAATAAATCCCTGAATAAATGACAAAAGGCTTAAAACGGATTTGAGTGCCCCCTTCTCTTTGCTTGGCCTTTCACTCTGCTTGTTCTCGCTCTCCCTAGTTGAAAATCTGAGCCCAGAGAGTCCCACTACCAGACCACCAGGCCTGTAGCTGCTCATATGAGGGTTACAGTCATCTAATTAGGGATGAGGACACCTCACTGATCACCACGAAACCCCCCTAAAAGAAAGTTAGGCTGATTGATAATCCTTTTAACATATAAGAGACTGAGAGCAAAGGCCAAATGCCAACCAAGAAGTTTGTATAAAGGGAACAAAGGCAACAGCATCCCCACGACATTTACTGACCAGTAGGTAAACACAAGTTCTATCTAAATACCATGTTAAAAAGGAACACAAATAGAGATAAATCAAAGGAATAGTAGAGTAATTTATATTTTAAAAATAACAGCAAACATTTCCATAAGGAACAGGATCAAGAGTGTTAGTTTCGTGTTTAGTTTTGACATTCACAGTGCAATAATGTTAAAACTGCTTAGGTATGTTTTTATGATTACATCATCGTAATGGTGCTGCAGTTTATCCATTTTCTGTGAGCGGTGCAACTGAAACTTCAAAGAAAGGCTCAGCTGTGTCTTTGATTAAATTTAGGTATGTTTAATGAGGGGCTTCCCCCTGCAGCCCCGGCATTTAACCCTCCACTTGCAGCAGAGCTGACAACTGCCGACTCTGAACTCTGCCCCCTCCCCAAGCAGACACAGCAGCCTGGTCTCCATAGAAACCACTTCATTACTTAATTGGAGAGGCAGCAGCTATATGTCCTCCCACCCCACCTGCTCACTAATGACATATCACTCTATGTAGCATCTTTGTTGGACTCTCAATTGACACAAAGCAGCAAGTCCTAATTTGTGCTGCTATATTGTTTGCATGTAGAGAGGAAGGTGGGCGGTGGAGAGCTAAATTTGCCCAGCAGGTCGATGGCTGAATAATGACTCTTGCCTTGCTGCTCCTCTGAAGACGCACTCGCCTTAAATTAAGAACCAATGAGCTATCAATACAAGCTTATAGCTTGTACTGAACAACCTACATTCTCTTTAAAGTCACTGCATCACTTTAAAATTCAAATGACATTATTTTCACACCGAGAATAGTGAAGCTTAGTAATAAGAAACACTTTCTAATTAAACAGTTTAATTCTACATTATTTTCACTCCATATGAAAAAAATAATAATTTCAATAATTTGAAATATGTCCAAAAATGTTTGAAAAGCAAAGTGTGGTCACTTGAAGGTGAATCTATGAAAATGCCAAAGATAACACAATTTGACAGACATAAAATATATATATATATTTTTTTTACAACAAGGTGAGTCACAACAGGAAACCGGATAAGTGAAGAACCAGAGAAGAAGTGGCTAGAATAAACATGATCTACAACAGTTAAACAGCATCTGAAAGCTGTGTCTTTAAGAAATAGGGAAAAAGAAAAATCCAGCAAAGACTTTACACAGGACCTGAGATATACACCTCTCACCTTAGTTGATTCATCTACTGTTCACTGAAGTCTCACAGAAATATTCTCAGAAAGGATAGCTGTCTAGAATCTATTCTTAAGGGAAACAGGGAGAAAACGCTGAGGTAGCCAAATTACACAAGAACTGCACTGAAAATCAGTGGCAACAGGTCTTACGGCATGATTAATGCAAATTTGAAATTTCTGATTAAAATTGTCGTCAATATGTTTGAAGAACCTAAAGAGAGAGGTACAACTGTGTGTCTACAGTCATCTGTAAAACATGGTGGAGGCTCTGTTAGTGCTGTTACACACAGTGAGGGTACACTGTCACCTGCTGGCACTTCTCAAGCATTACACATAACATTTTAGTAAACAACAAACTAACCACAAACTAGGACTGTGCAAGCACCAAATTTCTATCTCAGTTAGAAATTTGGCTTCAGTTAATTATTAAAAACAAAACAATGCAAAAACAGTGACAAAAATAACCAAGATTCTTGCCATAATAGAGAAGCCCAACCATAAAAATGAATGAAGAAACTGTGGTTGTGGATAAATGTTAGACCCCCAAGTAAAGGCGGACACATATGGCACCAACAACATAGGGATAATTTCAGCTACACTGTGGTAAGTGCATTGTATTGACTACAAACCTCTGTATTCTTCAAGCTATATCAGTACAAACATATATAGTTTGTACTAGTGGGCTGGTTTGGATCTGCTGTGGTTTTATACATTTAAACAATTTTAGGGTGCAGACTAACACCTGTACCAAGTGCAAACATTACTGGGTTTTTTTTGGGTTTTTTAAAATAATTCACTGGAGAAAACAAACAAAAAAATAAAGCACTTTGGGTAAACAGTCAAGGGTCATATGAGCATCACTTTCCCCTACATTTACATATACATGAATCTGTTCTGTGTCAAAATCATTTCTAGCAGTCACATTTTTAACTCATGGCTATGAAAACACTGATGTTTATGTGTTTTATAGAATAGTTTGGTGATATCACAATGATCCAACAACTTTAGATTCTGAGGAAGTTCTCCTAGTCCAGGGGTGGGCAACTCCAGGCCTCGAGGGCCGGTGTCCCTGCAGGTTTTAGATGTGTCCTTGATCCAACACAGCTGAGGCCTGGAATTGCCCACCCCTGTCCTAGTCCATGAATGCAAAGGATCCACTGATCCAGAAACCCTTCTGTGTGTGTGTTTTTTTTTCTTTATTTCAAAGCCCAAATACTTGTAAGTGTTAAAATGACTATATTAGATATTTACTTTTGAAACACAGGAAATGGATGTATAAGATGAGCCTGGTGTCAAAAATGATATGATCCTTGAAAATTGACCCAGAAATATGTTTTTAAACGTTTAACAGAAAAATTCCAGTCCAAATTTGTTTATGAAACATATTTAAAATAACAAAGTTGACCAAAGTGTTGCACATGAAACAGATAGTTACACAATAAAGAAAGATGCACCACGCACACATGCCCACACTTATCAGTAATTAACACAAAAATGCAAGAGACAATACATCAGCTTAAATATCTAAGCTTTCACGCAGACTTTAAAGTCAAAGAATAAACATGAGTTTGAAGGCATACTAAATGTCTAAGGTGGGAGCCAGTTTAACATGAGGTGGGGGGCAACTTATTCAACAATTTAGGGACTATAGCTGAGAAAGTTCGACTTCCCCTCCCTGTTCTTAAGGCTAGTGTTTGTAGCTGGTTAGCAGATCTTAGGGCCCTTGGAGGCACATAAGGTGTTAAGAGATAAGCAATATATGGTGGGTTCAACGCAAAAAATAAATCTTAAAATCAATCCTAAGATGCAGGGGAAGCTACTGAAGAGAGGCCAGATCAGAGGAATATGTTCCATCTTGTGTTTTCTGTTAAGAAGGTGAACAGCAGCATTTTGAACCAACTAAAGGTGTGAAACGAAGGCCTGATTTACATCAACAACAGTTGAGCTGTAATAAAAGCACATATAACATCCAGGGTGCCAATGCTTATTTCTGTTTCTCTGTCACAGGTGTTGATTTGCTTTTTCTGGACAAACCCCGATGTATTTTGAATACTTGTAACTCACAAAATCTTTACACTGTCACTAAAATGATGGGGGAGACATGTTAGTGTGAAACTTTCCACATTTTGGAAGCAGACATCTAGATAGGCCTACCACTTTCTCAGAGAGGAAAATCAGCCCTTTCTTCGACTTAGCATAAGTGCTTAGCATAAGTGCAAACTACGTCAGATCACACTGAAAATGTGGGGTTTTAATTCACTTGAAGGGCCCATGGACTCGTTTCATGAAACTGTATGTGGATCCATTTAGTAAAAAAAAAAAAAAAAAAAAAAAGCTTTCCCTAAAATCAATTTGACGTCATTTCGCTTCATTCTGCAGGAAACCATGGGAATTGATATTAAAAGATGCAAGTGCAGTGGTAACACTAACAATAATGCCACTGAAAGGTTATACGAGGGCTTTCATTTCATTTGCATGTCATTAGCTACCTGTGTCTTTCCAGACGGCAGAGGTTCTGAATGACGAGCAGACGACGACGACACACTGCAGACTTTTGTTGAGCCACTCGTGATGTTTTACATCCAAAAAAATAAACAAAAACTTTCGAGCTTCCCGTAAAATGTTAAAGTGTAGCCCTCCAGCTGCAGCAGCCAAACAAACAGCTGTTTAAACTGTATTAAGGGTGTCTCCTTCTTCTCAAAGCCATACAGTGAGGTTGCACGCAGCCTGAACGGGAAGTTTTTACAGAGCGAGCTGTCACTCTGCTGCCGTTTCCGGGTACTAAATTACTATGTACGAATACAGGCGGGAAACTGAACAGGAGTCACGTGACACCACGTTTCCGGTAAAGTCCTATTCAAATTAATAGTAGGTCTAAAAGTCACCCAGCGATACATTTTGGATGTTCAAAGAGGTGTTTGTAATTTTTTGGAGGCTGTAGCTTGATTTGCTGATATCATACAGAGAGATGTTTCCTTTATTTAGCCTGTGCTCACAAACATGTGACAAGACCAGTAAAGACACAAGCAAAAAAAAAAACTTGGCCCTGATTAAACCCCCATATTATAGTACTGTAATAGTTAAAAGGAATAAAAACAAAACTATAAATTAATTTAAAAAATGAACCAAAACTAAACATTTTGTAAATATAAAAACTATCATGATTGACTACAACAGTAGTTTCTCTTTGCCAACATAGAACGGCTGTGTTTGACAGCACTAGTTGGATTGATCGATACGCAGAAAAATGGGAAAGTCCAAGGAACTCAATTAAGATCTAAGAAGGAGAATTATAGAGTTGGGAAAGTCTCTTGGAGCCATTTCTAAATAGATTACAAGATCATTAATTCAAGATCAACAATTCAAACATCTTGTTCTGGCAAGACAAGGCCAGGACAAGATATTCAGATCTGTCATCTGTTTGTAATGTCTGGAAAAGAGCCAAACTGTTACCCTCAGACAACAGGAAAAGTTTAGCAACAACCCAGCAGCCACCGAGGCTCAAACCTGCCATGACCTGGAAACTGCTGAAACATCAATGTCCTCTGCCCACAATTAAGTGAATTTTGCATCACTATGGAACAAGAGTGTGTCAGTCAAGAAACAATCCCCTGCTCTAGAATCAACATCTTCAAGCTTGACTGAAATTTACAGCTGTCCATGCTGTCCAGCTGTCCTCTGAAGAAAAGTTTTATGGTCAGACAAGGAAAATTTTGAGCTCTTTGGCCACAATGACAAGAGGAATGTTTAGTGGAGTAAAGGTGAGGCTTTTAAATCTGCAAAGTCTGTACCAGCTGTCAAGCATAGTGGTGGTAGCATGTTGTTTGCAGCTGTTTTGCTACCAGGGGTACTGGTACATTACAGAAAATGGACAGAATAATAAAGGAGAACTCCCTTTAAATTCTTCAAGTTTACCTCAAATCAACAGCTAGATAGTTGAAACTTGGACAAAATTGGGTGTTTCAAATGGACAATGATCACAAAGACACATCAAAACTGGTTTTGGAGTGGAAAATACAGGCAAACATTAAGCTACTATAAAGGTCTTTCCAAACCTTTCCAAACCATAACTCTATTGAAAATGTGCAGACTACACCTGAAAGTTAGGTCCATGTATCAAACCAACAAATTTCAATTAACTCTACCAAGCGTGAAATGAAGAGTGGACAAATATCCAACGGAAGCTGTAACCAAAGCTTTTTGATGGCTACCAAAAGCATCTGGTCAAGGTGCAACTTGCTAAAGGAGATTTAACCAAGTATTAGTGAAGGTCTATGAATATGCAAGCCTGTATGTGTACTTTTGACCGAGTGTGGATTAGACTACTCCAGGGGTAGGCAACTCCAGGCCTCGAGTCCTGCAGGTTTTAGATGTGTCCTTGATCCAACACAGCTGATTTAAATGGCTAAATTACCTCCCCAAAATGTCTTGACATTCTCCAGAGGCCTGGGAATGAACATTTGATTCAGGTGTGTTGAAACGGGGTGATGTCTAAAATCTGCAGGGCACACGAGGCCTGGAGTTGCCTACCCCTGGACTACTCTTATCTTAATGTTGTGATAAATGTTTGGATAACTTTCACAAACTCTGTGACAAGATTTAAAATACAGGACCTATACCCTTATTCACTTCAGTTCGGTTGATGCTAAGTTTTTAATGTGTATATTTCTAAAATTAATAGCTTATTATCATATTTCATACCACCTTTCACCTTTATGCCTTTACGTATAGAGGTTGCATTTGTTTTCAGGTGAGACGTGACCATCTATTTAAGACAGACGATCTCTGGTAAAGCTAAAGATGTACGTCACTTCCGCCTCGAAGGGAGGAG
Organism: Perissodus microlepis; assembly: GCF_051167445.1. Lineage (NCBI taxonomy): Eukaryota > Metazoa > Chordata > Actinopteri > Cichliformes > Cichlidae > Perissodus > Perissodus microlepis. Next base: position 7,921,396 of record NC_140467.1, read on the forward strand.
GCGGTCTCGAGGTATTTATGTCCGTGTCCCATCCCACCAAAGTCTGGTTGTGTTTTGAGGCTACGTATTATTTAAACCAATTGTTTCTACTACATGTAAATGTATATTTCGAAATAGGGTGTTCCCGATCATAACCAAAATAAAAACATTTTTTAAATGTAAAAACAACCCCCTGTACACTTCTTAACCGTTTAGATATAATCGGAAAACACTGTTTAGGTTCTTAAACATAAGGGCCTCACTGCATTATGAAATTATGCTAATTAATTTCGGAAACATGTCAAAAAGTGGACTACAATTATAAACAGGAACAGTCTAATTTTAGATCCAGTACTTGTGAGCCGTGTGTTTTTCTCACACGGAGCAGCAGCTGGGGATCCATCTGCAAACAGTGCGTAACTCTGTGTTTTTATGGGTGGAGACTGAGGTCCTCCTCCTCCTCCTCCAAAAAAAAAGAGTCAGACAGACAACACAAGCCCGCTTCGCCATCAGCAGCTTCATTGTTGAGGATTTTGGTCCTTTTAGAAATAACTGTGGTCATTTTTTTTAAAGAACACAGCCTTCCCCAAAAGTGGGTCGCTCTCTTTGCTAGCTGTACGCTCGCGCAAGGTAAGTGTTGGGTTAGCTGTTTGGGATTCAGTTTGTTTGATGACAGTCAGCCATGAAAACTTCAGCAGAAGCACGAGCGTCACTTTTGAAAAGAAAAACACCTCAGCCATATTTCCTTAAAACAACTCCCGAGCGAAAACACCGCAGACCCTTACTTTATACGGGACGGCTAGTTTAGAAATGACGACGCACTGTCGACTATTAGCGGGGGAAAGCTGCTGAAAGTGGCGTTTCCCTGGGGAGAGATGTGACGTTTGAGCTAGAAGATTCTACAAAATAACGTTAATTAGCGCGTAGCGTTCATGCTCCGCGTATAAGTCACACAACTATGATGGTTATAAAGGTTAGTAATACAAGTTAGCGTACTCTTCGAGTACTGACTGGAAGTTACTGTCGCGTTTTGCACGTAGAGCTCGATCTGTTTGAACCCTACACAGAGTTGTTTCCACGACAGCTTTCTACCGTTATCCGGCGTTATGTTTACAACCCATTTAAAGAAGATGTCTTTTGAGCAGGTTTTTATAAGTTCTTAATGGTCTGTTTTTGAAATGGCCCTTTATTTATTATGTTTGTTGTTTTGGCCAACGTCTGTTCTGAAATAGGCTTGTGCAGACATGAAAATGCTTTAAATACTTGTGCACAAATTAATGATTGCGCACTAACGAATTCAACAATAGAATTGGAGTGATTTGGAGTGAAGGTGTACACAGTTCATATTTTATCTCTTTGTGTTTTTTTTTTTTTAACCTGCTCTGTGAGAAACACCTGAACAGGTCCGCCTTGTTTTAAGGATACGGAGCACGCCCAAAGCAAGCTCCTTTATTTTCTGTACACATTGTGACTCCAGCAGCCCAGTTATTTACACTGACGTTGTAAGTTAAAGCTCTCTTTGTAGGCTGTCTTACATACATACATATTTTTTTGGAAGAAAGGCTTTCAGTAAGCTCAAAACATTGTCACAGACGTCAAAACTTACACCAACGTGTTTGTGGTGGAGCAGTTTTGCACTATGTACTTTGTTGTTCATAATGTTAAGGACATAAACTGAAAATACAGCAACTTATCACATTCAGCATTACAGCTAAACATGCTTCAACATGCACGGAAACACTTCAGTCAGTAAGAAGATAACTTTCAATAGTTTCAGTGGGATTTTTAAGTTAAGGCAGTCTCTGTTTAGCTGTAGTTCAGTACACTTCATATCTGCGTTGCTGTGTGACATGTTGGTAATTGTGTCACTTATTTTCCCAGAGAGATGAGTCAGGCAGAGCAGGTGCCTTCGGACATGCCTGCATGCCATGAAGATGAGCCAGCAGCTGAAGGTAAGTATAGCGGGACACCTCCTTTGACGTATGCTAACACATCTTTTAAGCTTAGCATAGTAGCACACTGTTTGGTTAAAGATGTACATGTGGGGGAAATTATATGTAATTAGGACTCTTTTTACCACAGTGATTAGCTGTTTCTCCAGGAATCAGCTATTAAGGGCACTGTAATTTTATTAAAATTTGATTAGCGGGTGTTCACAGGGTAGCCTGTATACAACAAAGAGATTTTAACTGCTCTGTTTGAAATCCTCATGTCATTTTGCTCCAGTTTGTCAAAACTGGGAAATGTTATAATTAAATATCCTGTATGAAGGGGGAAAGTCGTAATTGCTGTTCCACACCGCCAACATGTTTTCTATAATAGCATTGCTGTACTGGGCAACAGTGTTGTCTACATTTATACTCTTGTTGGTGCGTCACCATTACTCTGCCAAAGTCCAACTCTTTGTATTGGACTTTTATCTAATAAATCTTGAACAGCGGTTACTTTTACAGAAACACAGGTAGGGCTGTGCCATATCATTGATATTGTCGGCAATAACAGTGGTACAAATTTTTAAAATAGATAAAAATATCATGTTACAATATATTTTCTATGTTTCTTGGTACTCGCAAAGAGACTAGCCAGGGATGCGTGAGAGCAAGAGCTTCCTTTTAGCCTCCAGTGACAATTTAGTACCTATGAAGGGAGGTACTCCAACCGCCTCTAAAATGTCACAGTACTTTGCAAAATATGCAAGAAAGCAGTTTCTGCTAAAGCTGGCAACAACAAACTTGTTTCACCACTTGAGGCAAAAACACACCGTTGAGTTCAGCCAGGTTATGAAAGAGGAGATGCTAACACCTGTGGATGTGTGACCCAAATGTCAACATATGACTCCACTGAGCCTTGCTAGTTGCACTTCATATGACAGGAAAAGCAATCAGTAGATGGAAATTACTGATGTTGTTACATGGTGAAATAGCAGGTTTTGAAACAGCTGGTTCATCCCACGTATAGAAAATACTTCAGTTTTCATTTATTTTTTTTATCATGTGACAGTTTTGTGCAGGTCCTAAAGAGTTATAAGGTTACATTACTTTAGTATTTGTTTGTTATTATTAGCTATTTGCTTTGAATTTCCAGTGAAAAGCACAACCTAGGCTAATTTTGGGCTAAAATTTGTCTTCTGCTCTGTCACTGAATACAATGTCGTGTCACTGCTATAGTGCTGCTGCTTGTGCCAACTTGTTTCAGTAGATTTAAATTTTAAAGTAGGAAGTGTGTCATTAACTATAATAGCTCGTTGGAAAAGAAGAATGGAAAATGCCTTTTATTTACTTACACTTTCTGCTGGATGTAAGCATCAGTAAAATGTTCACCTTTCTTTTTCTTTTCTTTTTTAAAATTTCATCAGAAATTTTATTGCAATTTTTACCCCAAGTAGGACTGGTACTTGGGGTAGAATGGAACTGTTATACTCTTAACTGAGCACTCAAGGCACTTTTTACTGAAAGACACACACACATACACACACACACACACACACACACACACTTACTTACATACTGCATTTTTTGTCACATGCCTTCAAGAGCTTTTGTAACAGTCACACACGTGCAAGCACACGCACGCACGCAAAGACATGCACAAACACACGCACAGAGACTCCAGCAGATGCATTGGGGCAATTTGGGGCTCAGTTTCTTGCCCAGGGCCACATCAGCATATGGACTGGAGGGACTGGGGATCAAGCTAGCTTCCAGTTGGTGGATAACCTGCTTTATCTCCTGAGCCCCAACCACCAGTTACAATATCATTATGGCTGTTGATTAGATTGTAATTTGAAGGTTTCAGCCTGAGCTCTGGGACATCTTGATTAAATGATTATATATTTACATAAACAAAAATACAAAAATTAATCATTAATAAACATGATAGTTTTAATTTTACATATATAGCACCAAATCACAAGCAGTCACCTCAAGGCGCTTTATATTTTTAGGCAGAGGAATCTACAATCTAATACAGAAAAAACCCCAGCAATCAAATGACCTCCTCTGAGCAGACACTTGACAACAGTGGGAAGGAAAAACTCCCTTTTAAGAGGAAGAAACCCCTTCCTCAGCCATCTGGTGCAATTTAGGGCTGCCACGATTAGTCGACTAGTCACAATTACGTCGACTATCAAAATCGTCGACGACTGATTTAATAGTCGACGCGTCATTTGAAGCTTTGTAAGATCACAAAAGACGCAGGAATAAGTAGTAGGATTTAAGAGTGTAATAACGGACTGAAACAGAAGATGGCAGCACTGCATGTACAAGGATGCCAGCTGCCGTTAAACCCCGAAGAAGAAGAAGTAGCAGCTCTGTCCCAGAATTCATAGCGCAGCCCAGCTCAGTTTCCAACAATGGCGGCAGCTACTTAGTTTTAATATTACTCTTATTATTCTTTCTGGGTCACAAAATAAACGTTTAACATATTTTCAAGCGAGAATGTAACTTTGTAAACCTCAAATATCTGCTCAGTTTATCAAGACACCACATATTTTCAAAAGCGCTCCGAGGTTTTCGGAGACATCTGTTACCCCCTAGCTCGATAGCTAGCCGGGGGCAAGGCTCACTAGTAGTGATGTGCGATACCACTGATTTCCTTTCCGATCCAATACCAAGTAATATTCAGGGTGGTATCGACGATACTGATCCTATACCGATACTTTGTACAAAAACTTATTTTATTTATTGTATCTCAAATTATAGCATCATAATGATTACCAGTGTTGGGTAAGTTACTTTAAATTAGTAACTTAGTTACATTACTAGTTACTTCCATCAAAAGTAACTCAGTTACTTCAAGTTACTCGTTACTTTCAAAGTAACTAGTTACTAGGGAAAGTAACTTTGGTTTTACTCAGACTTCTCTTGTTAATGTGTTGCTAACTGGATACCCAGCAAGAGTGCCAGTCTTCTAGCTTGCTTACTTGCCACAAGTGCACTGTGCCACCTACCAAAGGAAAAAATAATGTGCATATTTCCACGAGAGAAATCCCACGCCTGGACCGTCGTCGACCGCCGCCATGATTCTAGTCTACGTCACAGCGTCATGTGCGCTTTTTACATCCAACACAAAAACTGCAGTCGTGGTGCTTTTGATTGTACTCAGAAATTCTGCCTTCCAAATAGGAAGATGTAGGCAACACCAGACTGCAGATGAGTTGCATACAGGGCTGGACTGGGACAAAAAAATCAGCCCGGGCATTTTGACTAGAGACCGGCCCACCATTATAGCAAATATCATAAAGCCTTTGAATGAAAACAAACACTGTTGTGACAGTGATGTACACCGTTTTGATGGTATATATGCATCAATCTATCAATCGTTTGTTGTAAGACTCAGATAATTATTTATTAAAAGCGAGACATTTTAAATGAGAATAAGAAAGTATTTCTTCGTGCCCCCCTTTCCCTGTTAATGCCCTACCTGGCCCCCTGGCAACACTTTGCTAGACCCGCCCCTGCACAGTTACCAGCTGTCAGCTACTTAGAAAAGGATCCTGGTGTTATTTGTCTCTCAGAAACAGTTCATAACTTCCCTTCAACTCATTCATGTCACCTAAAAGGTAAAGCTGTTTCTCCATCACCTGTTCACCTCTGATGATTCAGTAAGGACATCTCCTGGTTTCATCTGGTTTCCCACTCACCAGATATACAAACCGATATCATGACCAGCAGGTTTACAGCTGTGGCTCCAGCAAACATCAGCTGATAGTAGAAATTAATATTAAATAAATTCTAACAACAGCCGATCAAACGTGCTGCTGTTGTTTAACGCGACATCCGGTGGTTTCCTCTTTCTGGCGCAAAGTGGACGATAAATAAACAAGAGGGAAAAGCCGATCAGCTGATCATTGATCAGTTTCATGATTAAAGTAGCAACAGGAGAGGGAGGGTGAGAGAAGAAGAGGCAGCTGTGCAGCGTAAACACAGAATAACTCCAGCTTTGTGTCTTTTTCATTGTAGCTGAAGTCCGGGACAAACTGTTCCTTTTCACCTCAATACGAAACCCGTAATATTTTCTCTGAATAACAGACGATTCCGTTTTTTTAGGGAACGGTTGGCAACTCTAATAATTAACCGTATGAACAAAATAAAGTTCAACATCAGTAACATAGCACCCACCCAGCTATATAGAAACCCCGTCATGCTAGCTAGCACGCAGTACGAAAAAGTCAGCACAACGAAAATAAACTCCAACTAAACTTGGTTTATATCTGACCCAGATAGACTGCAGGTCATAACGTCTTACCTGAAGTTCAGTTCACCTGACACTCGGACCGGCGGCTGCCTCGGGTCTCTGCTCCTCCTGCGTCCCCTTTCTCTCATCCACCTGCTGGCCTCCACCACTTGCTAATGTTACTGAATCTGTGGAAGCTCCGCGATAGCCACCACACGAAGTAACGAATAACGAGCCTATCTAAATCCCAGTAACGAGTAACGCGTTCCTGATTTTGGCATAATAACTAGTTACCGTGCTCGTTACCACAATAATAACGTAGTTACTGTAACGCGTTACTTAATAACGCATTAGTCCCAACACTGATGATTACAGGACATCAGATTACTTGTTCTTATCACTTAATAATGCAGAGTTCATCATATAGAAATAAAAAAAAAAAACTGAAGTTGTGCGCTATTTGAACACCTTGCCTGCCTGCAGCACTAAAGGACTCTGTGAGAGACGTCTGTCTGGCCCGAGCAGCACCTGTCCCTGTCCTCCTCTTCAGTTCGCCTCAACATATGCTCGTCATATTCTGTGATATGATTTACTCTGAGGTGTTTGACAAGGTTAGTGATGTTGCCACAACCATACATGCCAACCCTCCCGATTTTTCCGGGACAATCCCGAATTTCAGTGCCCCTCCCGAAAATCTCCCGGAGCCACCATTCTCCCGAATTTTTCCAGATTTTCCACCCGGACAACAAAATTGAAAAACCATATTGCAGAATTCATAGCGCCGCCCAGCCGATTCCAGTTTCCAACAATGACGGCAGCTACTTAGTTTTAATATTACTCTTATTTCTCTTTCTGGGTCACAAAAAAAACGTTTAACATATTTTCAGGTGAGAATGTAGCTGTGTAAACTTCAAATATCTGAGCCGACCGACACATTGTCTTCAAACCCCCGCGGTCTTTCGCTACTCGGGTTAAACATGATATATAAGTCACTTTGATAATTAAAAATGCTATTGTTTGGCTTTTTCAGTGTTTTATTTGTTCGTGAGTAAATCGGTTTGGCTGAGATTAAAGTTATTAGATTAGATTAAATTAAATTTAACTTTATTAATCCCTCGGGAGGGTTACTCCGGGGTTTTCACATAGCTGAATAAACGTTAAACAGAAAACTAATTAAACAAAGTGTGAGACAGTCCAGAGTTTACGCAAGCGCCTGGTTATATTTTAGATAGCAAGGAGCAGACAGCAGAGTTTCACTCCACCGAGGGAGCTCGTGACGTACTACCCGGCTTTCTTTAGACCGCGAAGGCCGGGTCCTCAGGTGGAAGCAGCCTCTGAATTTGGACACCCCTGCTGTTTCCAGGCCGGCCAATAATAACGGTGACATTTAACGTATTTTATCCGATAAATAAACCCTGTAAAATGTATTTATCACCCCCAACAGCCCTTTTGAATGTCTCTCTAGTATGGCCACAACACCTCACTTTTTTGCCACATGTATCGCAAACCACGTCTCAGCTGTTTGTGGAGGTAAAATACGTCCGCACATGACTCCAATTACGCTCAGCTGCGCACGCCAAGGGGCTGCGAGACATTTATACAGCCGTATTTCGCACATGACTATGAAAGGCGGAAGAGGAAGTAGTTCCTTTGAATGTAGACAATCCGAATGTTATAGTTTCTTTCCACTGTGTTCCTGTTAATGATAAACTACAAATTTACTCTAAATTACTAAAATATCGATATTTTAATGTGAGAATCGATTCTAGAACATAAATGACTGGTATCGGAGGAATCGATATTTCAGGATCGATCCGCACATCACTACTCACTAGAGCCCGTGAGAACACCGGACACCCGGCAAATCGGTGTCCGCTGTCTTTCACTACTCAGGTTAAACATACATAAGTCACTTAGATAACTTAAAAATGTTATTGTTTGGCTTTTTTTTTTTGTATTTTATTTGTTCCTGAGATTAAAGTTATAGTTTTTACACAGCTAAATAAACGGCAAGCAGACAACTGGTTATCAGAAGTGTGAGACACTCGAGAATATACTCCGGTGTCCTGTTATATTTTAGATAGCAAGGAGTTTATTAAACTTCACCGAAACAATCTGCAAATTTCATAAAAATTTAATAAACTATCATCTTGTCTTTATTTTTAGTTAGCACCTTAAACACTTAAAGCTGTAAGCTAATGATAGTTATATAAGAGCAGATGCATGCTGGTGCAATAAGCTGTAGGTTTTACGTCCAATGGATGCATGATCTGATTAGTCAACTAATCAGTGACTAGTCGACTATCAAAATAATCGTTTGTGGCAGCCCTAGTGCAATTATGTCACAAATAATTTAGATTTATATGTGAAGCAAGAATTGTTGCTGTGGGTGAAGTGTTATTTTGTATAATATAGTTCAGGATGGCTCAGAGGATTTTAAAAAAAAATGTAAGATGGTATTTTTGATGTTTCTAATCAGACAACAAGGACCATCCAGTGGCTCAGCCGGGCATGTTCGGCAGATTGGCGGGGGGCTTATATGGTGCCACCAAGGGAGCTTTGGGAGCAACAGTAGGCGGTGTGACCTGGATAGGAGGAAAGGGTCTGGACCTCACCAAAACTGCTGTCACCTCCGTAGTTGCCGTGCCTGTGATGGGAGTAGGACTGGTTAAAGGGGGAGTGTGTGCTGTCGCTGGAGGAGTGACTGCTGTCGGCTCCGCAGTAGCCAGCAAAGTTCCTATAGGGGGAGGCAAAAAGAAGGACAAGTCTGACTGATGCAGAGACGCTCAGCTGAGTGGTAACGCTCGCACGGCGTTTCACCTGATTCAGCACTGTTGAGCAGGAAAAGAGCGACGTGGGACTCAGAAGTTCAGTGTGCACGTTTTGCTGTTGGTTTTGTTTTGTTTAGTTTCATGTGTGTGTTTGTTGGTAAAACCTACATCCATAAAATTAAATGGCTTTTTTTGTATAGAGCGGCATAATAAACACTCCACTGCTGCTGTTAAATGCAAACACCAGACCTTTCGCCTGTGCCAATAAAATGTTCGTATGATGTTCAGTGATGGTCCGCTATACTGCTTCCATTAGTAACTTTTGTACGGGAGGAAAACCAGCACTTATGAAGTCAAATTTACTTGCAAGACAATCAGCGATCTGTCATGATGTGTTTATTCATATTTTACTGTTAACTGGCAAACACTGTTACTTTATGTGGAAATTCTTAGTGTGTCATTTTCCTTCATGTCCTTTCATTTAATCAGTTGTTCACAAATCAGAAGGTATGTCTAATCAAAGATATATCAGACCTGTAAAAGTCATTGCTGGTTGTTGATATTTCATTGGTGGGTTTTTGACTGATGTCTTTTTTTCTGTATTTTTCAGCTTAGTGAAATGCTTTGTGCTGTCATACCGATCCTGATTTATTATAATAAATACAGCATTACAGTCTAAAATTCAGAGCTTGTTAATTGCAATGAAACCTTTTCCTGTTTCATACATTCACTACTTCTGTTATTTAAACATTTTTCCACACACTGTCTGCAGTCCAGTAAAGTTTTCATCAGTGCTTTGTTTGTTTTTTGTTTGTTACTTTGTTTACTGCTGTGTGGTAAAAATCTGACAGCTGGATTTCTTGGAATTACATTCTCAGTTTCAAGTGTACATTTTAAGCTGAAAACCTGTGAAAGTGCATACCTTTGAGCTCCAGTTAAGTAGCTTTCAGGCTTTGTATCATGGAGAACTGACGTTCCACAGCTTTTGTATGATCAGTGTTACAGATTTCAAACATGGCAAATATATACTTAGAATTTTTTTTGTAATAAAATATCTGAAAGTCATTTGTTTTCTGTTTCCTCTGTTACTAAATAAGCTTTAATATATGTAAGACCAAATTATTGCATTTACTAGCGTTACACTATTAATACATTTGTGATTTAAATTCAGAACTGCACCAGCATCTCTGAACATTCATCAATATATTTTGTAAAATTCATGTCACAGTTTAAAGCAGCCTTAGTCCTTCATGTTTTTGTTGTAGTCTACTAATGTTACTTTAAATAGAGGGCTTTAACATTTATTTTATTTTTCTTCTACCAGTATTTGTTCGTGTTTTTTTTTTTTTTTTTTTTTTTTTTTTTTAAGCACACTGAAAAGGCACAATTTTTATTATTTATTTTTCAGTTTATAACATACACTTCAGTAACTATACTTTGCTAGTATTGGGTTGGACCCACTGTTGTCATCAGAACTGCTGTTTCATAAGGTAAATTCAATGAGGTGCTGAAAATTACTCTGGGATTTTGGTCCGTATTAACATGATAACATGACGGAGTTACTGCTGATTTGTCAGCTGCACATACATGTGTGACAGTCTCCCATTCAACCACATCCAAAAGGTGCTTTACTGGATTGAGCACCTTAGAATCTCTCACCTTATTATCTTATCCTACTGGCATCTGAATGTTACAGCCGACATCAAATCTCTCTCTCCATAATTTTTCCATGTAGTCACTGGATTTTTCCAACCATTTTCTGTAAACCTGAGAGATATTGCTGACCTACTTGGACACAAATATCTCTCAGGTTTACAGAAAATGGTTGGAAAAATCCAGTGACTACATGGAAAAATTTAATTTTTTCTAAAATGTTTCTTAAAATAAAGGGATGTGGTTGGGGAAAGATGACTTTTTGTATTTTATGTAGGATTCATTATAAAGGCATGACTTGGGTACTTCAGAAATTGATTCTCCTTTTTAGGAATGTCACTGGTAAAAAAAGGTATAGTACAAGCAAAAAACAAACTTATTTACATCATGTTGGAGCCAATACTTCTTTAATATAAATCTCAATGACATGATTGGACATATTTCTTCCTACAGCACACTTGAATTCTTTTCTCCTACATTATAATCTAATTTCCACTTCATACTACTAATAACCGTTTTCATGTTGCAGATTTTTTTTAACTTGTTGTTCTCAGCAAAGTTCTTGAGGTCAAGCTGTTAACTGCTCGGGAGCAGTCATGATCAGTGGCCCAGAGGAAACCACAGTCTTTGGTTCATTCGTCTTCTGGTCTTCAGCCTCGACATCTCTCTCTACACATGGAAATAGAAACATAATCAGATTGAAGATCATTTTGCATTTGAATCTTAGAGACTATGAATTTATATCTTACTTGTCCTGTGGCATGCTGGCTCACATCTGACAAACTGTCCGCTAACACACACGGCTGTGCTACAGTGAATGTACAGCTGAAGGAATAAGGATAAGCGTGTTGGTTAAAAGGGAAAATTATTTAGTTAGTGCAGAAACACTGCTCAAACTGATGTACTAATTACCTTTTCATACAGTGGGTCTATTCCCTTCTGTCCAATCTGGTCCTTTACTGAGGAACCCACAAAGGTGAACATTTTGAAAACGAAACGCCGGTAATGACTGGGGAAGTCCAGGCCAGAGTTAGCACTCACTGGTACCAGTGAGGACAAGTAATTATCATCCCGGTATGGACATCTGGATGGAGTGCATGGAGAACAATTTTATTTAAGAGAACACTAGCCAACAGTTTTTTTGTCTTCAGCAATACCAGCTATGGGTAAGATCGATTATAAATAATATACTGTGTGTCCACTACAGACGAACCTTTCAGCTTATTAGATTAATGGATGATTTATCAAAACCATGTCTTTATTTCATTCCCAAATATTAATAAAATTATTTTCTTCAAAAATCTAGCATTAAATACATTTTGATAAAACTTCTATGTTGTCACAAACAGGACTGAGTACACTGGTATCTTATTTACCCGTCTATCAGAATGTCCCACTGGGGGAAGGAGTGAGGGAAAGGGCTTGTGGTTACCCAACAGCGACCAAGAGTCAAGACAAGCATCGGATCTGTCTTTTTGAGGAGCTGAACCTCCACGTACACAGGGTCCCTCAGGACTTTGGTCACAGGGTAGTCTGCTTCTGTATAGAACGAAGTATAGGCCACATCCACTGTGAGAGCAGAGACGTCAATTATTATTACAAGATTTTACATTATCTTGCAAACGAATGGACTCTTTTAAGTTGGAATACACTTACATTCATTACAACCCTTTGTAAGGCATCGTCCATTGGCCAACCTCAAGACTACATTAATGGGTCCCATAGCAGAAACTGGCAGAGGGGGATTTTGTAACGGTAGGATTTCTACAATCACAGTTTCAACATCGGTGCCGATGTACCTACACTGGAAGATGAAGCTGAAAAAGAAAATGATATCATGCTACACAGTCCAAAACTTTAATTTAATGCCAGGACACTCTAAAATGTTTACTTACTGAAAGTGACTGTCTCGGGTAATAGATCCACGAGGCCCAACCCCCACCTGATATGAGGAAGTCATTCTGTTCTCATAGATTATTACACCAGGCTCCTCCTGCAAAAGGTTAAATGTGGTTGGTAAGATAACAATATTTACAAATATACCCTGCCTGACTGGTGGAAAAGTAGGAGAATACACTGTTTTACCATAAAGGTAGTGCCACAGGCAGTAACAGGAAACTGATATATGGCAAAGGCTGAATTGGAGTCAACATATGAACAGCCAGGACCACCTGCTGCCAGCGAGGTTGTCTGGAGGTCAAGGTGGGGTAGAGTAACATCTTTGGCGACAACAACAACGAATTGGGCATCCCGAGTGCACTGGACAGTCACTGGTGATAAAAAAAAAGTAGGCAGATAAAGGATTTGATGTTGCTGACAAACTGTAAACAACATAAAGATTAAGAACACCACTTTTACTTGAATATTTTTAGTGTAATCAGACTTCAAGGTTTTGTTGACAACAGCTTTGGATCAATTAATATAAGCCATTTATTAGATAAAACAAACCAAAAAAACCTCACCTGCCTTTCCAAAGTAGCACTGATTGCCATCAAAGCAGCATTTTATGGATTCACACTGAGCACCTGAAATACCAATAGTTCCGCATGGGACTCTCACACTTCTTTCCACATCACAGCTCTGAGCAGGTGGCAGCGTCGGAGACACCTTTGGATTCTGTGGGACTTTTGGTTTTTGGGGAAAGTAATCATCGGATACTTGAGGAAAAGGTGGGACTTGCCCTTGAGGCAATGGCCGGGGAGGTGGTCGAGGTTGCTGGGGATTTTGTGGTATAGGAGGGATGTACGGTGGAGGTGGAGGTGGAGGCGGAGGCGGAGGCTGTTTCTTGGGAATCTGCCACGGAGGAGGCTGGTATGGCGGAGGTGGAGGAGGAGGTCGAGGCTGTTGAGGATCTTGCGGTGGAGGAGGTCGGTATGGTGGAGGGATCTGAGGGTTCTGGGGCTTTGGAAGAGGAGGAGGCTGGAATGGTGGAACTTGGGGGTCCTGGGGTTTCTGCCATGGAGGAGGACGGTACGGTGGAACTTGAGGGTCCTGGGGTTTCTGCCACGGAGGAGGACGGTACGGTGGAACTTGAGGGTCCTGGGGTTTCTGCCACGGAGGAGGCGGGAATGGTGGAATGTTCTGAGCCTCCACCTCTGTCCCAGCTAAAGAGCCTAGCCAAGCTAGTGCCATGAAAAATTTGGCACTCCAGAACTTTGCCATGGTTTCTCAGCTGTCTGATCTGGACACTTCCAAAGTGCACAGTTTCAGTCAGCTGTACCATTTATTTGCTACCAACCCTAAAGTTTTTTTTTTTCTTATAAACCCACCTCCTCGGGCAAAAAAAACACCAATCAGAGCTTAGCAACTTTCGACAGTCAGAAACATTTAAATATCTGTTGACAAATCCAAAATCTGGGTCACACAAACCTTTTAAAGGTCTTCATAGCCTCAAATTGTATCTGTCACCAAATGTTTTTAAAACTAACACTGCATGGATCCAAACTGATAGCATGTCAGTGCAGCCTGATTTCGCAGTTACAGTTAAGTCCATAAATATTTGGAGAGAGGCTACTTTTTTTCTAATTGTGGTTCTGTACATTAACGCAATGAATTTTAAATTTAACAACTCAGATGCAGTCAAATGGTAGACTTTCAGCTTTAATTCACTGGGTTGAACAAAAAAGACTGCATAAAAATTTGAGGAACTAAAGCATTTTTAACACAATCCCGTCATTTCTGGGACTCAAAACTATTTGGACAAATTAAATAACTGAAAATAAAATGTTTATTTCTGGTTTCAGGCAATGACAACCTGAATTCTTGAACTCATGGACATCACCAGATGCTGGTTTTCCATCTTTTTAATGCTCTGCCAGGCCTTTACTGCAGCAGCTTTCAGTTGCTGTTTGTTTGCAGGCCTTCCTGTCTGAAGTTTAGTCTTCAACACGTGAAATGCGTGATCACTTGGGTTGAGATCAGGTGACTGAGTGTGTCATTCAAGAATATTTCACTTCATTGCTTTAATAAACTCCTGGGTTGCTTTGGCTGTATGTTTTGGGTCATTGTCCATCTGTATTATGAAAAGCCCCCAATCAGTTTGACTGTGTTTAGCTGGATTTGGGCAGACACTGTCTTTGAAAACTTTAGAATTAATTTGGCTGCTTCTGCCCTTTGCCATATCATCAACAAACACTAGTGTCCCAGTGCCATCACACTGACTCCAGTATGTTTTACAGGTTATGTGGTATGCTTTGGATCATTAGCTGTTTCACACCTTCTCCATATGTACTGTCTTAACTGGGTGAATGTGGCTCATAAGACAGACTGGGTCTGTTTGTGCCCCAAACTTCCTCATTCTGCATGTTGAAGCATCCTTGGACAATATACTGAACCCTGAGTTGCCCCCAGTACATCCACTGGAGTGTGTTTGTTAAACAAGGTTCTTATCTATAGAAAACAAGGACTTTGCCATGGTTTGATCCCAGTTTGACCCAAAGAGCTCTAAAGTGAATGATTTATATTTGCTGCTACATTTACATGTAGGCATGAGATCTCAAAAGCCCCTTCCTATGTTGTATCAGCCTCCTACTCTTCATTTGTTTTTGGTTATGTGTAATATGATTTTGAGAAACTTGATAAGAAGTTGTATTGGTGGGAAAGGAGATGAAACTACAATAAAAGATCAGTGTGCTGGTCACAGTTTGAGATTAAAGAGTTTATTTACAGGTCCAACTTTGGGTCACAGAGACCTTTTTAGGGTCTGCGTGGCCTCAAGTTTTATTTGCCAGCAAATGTTCATTTTGCCAGAACGCAATAATCCTGACATCTCACATTTGACCTTGTCAGCTGTTTATCTTACTCCTTTAACAGTTGAACATTTACACAACATCGACATGTGAAGACAGGCCAACACAGTGAATATATGCACAGAATCTTAAGCTAAGCCAAATCTAATGCCAAACTACACATAAGATTAGTCAAATAATAGATTCTTATTTTGAATGCAAAAGATTAGTTAAAAACTATTCCCCCCCAAATAAAATTCTTAAGATGCTAAATATTTTTTTCACAGTAAGCAATCTTTATAGATGAAAAATATGTTTGACTGGAACACAGCAGCTGAGGTTGAATAGTTTGTTTTCATACTTAGTAACTGAGTGAAATGACCTAGAAGTGGTAGATGAAATGAGAGCCAGTTTTTAAATGTAAAGGAGCAGTATTTCCCAGTACTTTCTTTCTTATCTTCTTCACCATACTGGACCAGCCTCCATTAGAGGAGAAAAAGGAGATAATGTTGACCCAGATTCAGTGCCCAACAAAGTTAAGCCTAGCTCACATAAAATGTGCAAGAGTTTTCAATCATCAGTCTCTAGTTTTACATGCTGGTGAGTTTAAGCAAATTTTCTGTGGGATCTTTTTGATTGCACCGTCTCTCATTCACCAGTCAAATCAGTGTGCACTGCTTTACTCTGAGTCTGCCTGAGTGCGACCATTTCCTTCTGAAATGCAAAGGTCTCTAACTTTACACTACAATGTAAAGCTTGTTTATCAGTTGCGGCCATGTGGCCAAAATTCAAATTCATGATTCCTCTGATTAAGTTATAACACTAGTTAAACCTGCTGCAAATGATAACAGGTTTATCCAGTGGAGGAGACGAGGACTGACAGCGCTGTGTCTGTTGGTGGACACATTTAAAAATTTGCCTGATAGATACAAACTAGCTCGTCAGGATTTCTATTTCAGGACCTCCAACTTAAACATCACTTTGACAAGAATGTTAAAGGACGCATATCAAATATATCAGATAATACTGAGATATTCATTTAAGCATTTATTTCTGAAATGTATACAAAGCACAAGTGGATAATTATAGAGGATCATTATTAATTTGAGGGGCCGTTCAATAAATTATATGAAGACTAAATGTGAATTGGCAATTGCAGTCACCTCTATAATGGACATCTATAATAAATATCAAAATAACTACAACAGCCATATATGTGGAGTGATTTTCATTGAAAAATTGTGTAGGTTTTTTTTTCCTAACTCCAAAAAACTAAAGTCTGGACAGCTCAGACGGTTCCTGGAGCTGTCTGATCCTTAAACTATTCTGGGACAGTGTGCAGTATAGTGAGGGAATTTCTGTGCTACAGTTCTAAATTAATTTATTTAAAATTTATTTAGATATATTTATGGTAGCAAGAAAGAAGCTGATAATAAGGCACTGACTTTGCAAAGAACCTCCTGTCTGGATTTAGAATGTAACCATTGAGTGCTTTAATGTCTTATTCATGGCGTTTTTTTTAAACAAGGCAACTATGTAACCTTTTCCATTTTAAAAGTGTGTTTGGTGCTTATAGTACGAAACCTCTGCTAAAACCTAAAAACAGGACAAACCGCTTCATGTCATAGCTACATGTGACCATATCGTGGAGCTATTTGCTGTGTTTCTGCTGGCCTACAGTCATTTTCAAGTCAAACGCACCACATAACTGTGCAGTTTTGTTGTTTAGAAAATCTACACTCTTTAACACATATATACAACTAAATTGGCCCAGTTTATTATTATTTTGTTTTTCAGATATAGCAACCGCGGTCGTTTGTATGGCCACTGGATGTGGAGCATGAATAACCAAGAGAAAAATATTGAGTGAAACTAAGCTGAAGGATGTGACCTTTTTAGTGAAAAAGAGTGATAAAAACAGAAAGAGAAACAGCTGTTTGTTGGTCCTTGGTATTAATGACCTGGGTTTGGATGCATTTCATAACATTTAGTAAGTTCAGTGCTGTCATTTATCTCGTTTTCTATTTACACCGAATTCTGTATTTTACCAAGATTCACAAACCTAAAATAGTCTCGTTGTATACCACACAAGCCATGCGATATTTATGAAATACAATGTTTAATTCACTTATATGCCAGCATCATTATATAATTAATAAGAAGTATAATTAATAAGAAGTGTTTGTTTCACGACTTGCACCGGACACCGGGAGTCCTTTCAAATGAATTAACTAAACTGGCAACACCTTCAGTACCAGCAACAGTTCAAGAAGGGTAAAAGACTCCATACCACTCACACTTAGCCTTTTTAATAACAAAATGTAATTATTGTAAAGTTAAATAGCTGAAATAAAAACAAATATACATATATTAAAAAAATATTTATTTATTTAGTCAGACGACTTTGTATTTTTATTTTTCAGTTAACAAAGGCTCGGCTGAGCTGAAGTGAACAGTTGTTGCGTTTTATTGTGGCTTTTCCCTTTAAGACGCCAGAGGCCTACATTTCCCATAATTCCACGCTCTATAACACTCATTAAATCAGTGAGTCCACGCGACAGCGACAGCAGCATCCGAGGAGATGATCCGGTCAGGCTCCGGTAACACACTCAGCAAACGGTGAAGTGTTTTTACCGGCGGAGATGTCTCTGTCGTCCACGGGGAGCCCGGACACGACCAGCCGGAGGAGGAGGCCGGCTGAACACGCGCAAGGTGAGCGGCACGAGCTCATTATTTAGCGTCTTATAACTTTATTTGTCATGTGTCGCCAACAGCACCGTTATTACACTCTCCATTTTAACTGTCTCCGCTTTATTTCTGTCTGCGTAGGCTTTGTTTACACTGATATTTACAGGAGCTCATTATGGAGTTATTGCACGGTTGTGCTCTCAACTAATCAATGATAGCGCTCAACTAATTAACATATATTTCAGTTAATTTTTAGATTAATATAGACCTATAAAATGTCATAAATAGTGCCCTCCTGTCCAGTGTCTTTATATGTACCTGACAAACGTTCCTGAAAGCCAAATATTACAACAGCCAATGTCCAGTTTTCACGTCATAGAGGCTTAAACAAAGAAATAGAAAAGATATTAATTCATTACTGCATATTTAAACAATTCTTCCATTCTTACTCAAGCTTCTCTGTCACTTAAAGATAACAGCATTTTTAGTTACTTGTATTTGATTTCACAGGAACAAGGGTGATTTCTTTCTTAAAAGGCATTCTCAGTGTTCTCAAATACTCATGCACACTAAAGAACAAAATCATGATAGTGTATCAAGGTAATGCTGTGTGTGTGCACAGTCACTAACACCATCATATAACACTGCAGCTGCTGTATTTGCAGACACACTTAAGGAAGCCAACAAAAAAGCAGAACCAGGATAACAAAACAAGACTACCTAAAAGTGTGTGAGCCAATTTGAGCTGTTGAAAAAGAGAAGTCAGGACCGATGTGCCCACATTTCCTTTGATGCATCTGGTTTGTTATGTATCCATTCATTCATCAATCTTCTGTATCTTTCTGAATGGCTGCAGGCGCTTTCCTTGCTTTAATTGCTGTCATGAGTCTGGTTTCACTGTAACAAATCTAGCTACTTTAATCAGGTCAAGTTAAGATAGATAGAAAGCCTTTTATGCCCCTCAGGAGATCTATGTACATGTCTCATCATGTCATTGAATAATAATAATAATGAAAAATTTAAGAGATGAGGCGTTTTGTGTGCAGCTTTTGAAGGGACATAGAGGGAAGGCAAATCAGAATCTCCTCATCTACACTGACAGGTTTACAAAGCCCCTGTTTTTATGGCATGAGGGGGTCACTTAATGGTTCAATTAGTAGGAAAATGATGACAGTCACATGATATTTCATTTGAATTCACCAGAATCACCAAGGCCAATATTAAAACAACAGATGAGGGGATATCTTGCAAAGAATTGTCTTGCAATCCTCCTGTACTCTGTGGTCCTGGAAATGACCACAGAGGACGAGACAAGGGAAGTAGAACTAAATACAAAGCATATGAGGCAAGAGACCATCAAAATAAAACAAGAAGTAACTAACACCGAGAAAAAAGACAAACACATGGAGACAGGAGTGAAAGAACAGAATGGGGAACACAAAAGGCAAGTAACCTATTGCCAACAAAAGCTAAGCAAAGGACTCAAGGTGTAGAATAACCAACAGCTCATAAGAACAAGGGGCACATAAAGTCTAATCATTAAAAGACTAAAGAGCTCAAACATAAATCCCTTTTCAAAAGCAAAAAGAAATCATGAAACCACAAAAACCTCAAAACCTGGCGTCCACTGTGACACAGTGTATCTGATTCTATATGCACATCATACTTTTTGACCCAGATGCAATATGTGCAAGTGGGGAGCAAGATACTTAAAAACTGGCATTCTCTGATTACTGTTTTAATTACTTTGGAGAATCGATTGAGAGTCATGCTATTTTGATTTTTCTTCATGTGATGATTTTCTTGCTGAAGTCTTTTACAGAGTTGGGGTTATAGTGATTAGTGATTTTTGAAACAGTTTCCATGTGATGTCTTTATTTGTCTTATCAGTTCAGAGGAGCGAGTGTTGGAATAGTTTGGCACAGCTTAACTGTTCGTGACATGCTGCGTTATTCTGCTTGAAACAGCCATCAGTGATGGGCGCTGAGGGGTCCTGAGTTTACTATTGATTGTACTGAACCATTAATACACAGCAGGATGGATCCATAGTTTTCATGTTATTTACTCCAAATTCTAACTGTACCTGAATGTTCGCGAGAATTACAAATTGTAGCCTCAGTTTTCTGTTTGAGCTGACAGGTTATGGCACCCGGTGTGGTCTTCTGCAGCTGTAGTTTATCTCCTTCAAAGTTTAAAGTGCTGTATGTTCAGAGATGCTCTTCTGCTTAGCTCAGATGTAACGAGTGGTTCTTTGAGATAATGTTGCCTTTCTGCATTCTCCTGTGATCTCTGGGCAGTGGATGTTTTTTTTCAGACCATTCTCTATAAATCTGGAGATGGTTGTGGGTGAAAATCTGAAATACCGTAAGTTGCTGAAATTGCTTTTTTCCCAGATTGCTCACTTCCAAATTCCAAATTGTTGTGA
The DNA here is from genome assembly GCF_051167445.1 of Perissodus microlepis. Classification (NCBI taxonomy): domain Eukaryota; kingdom Metazoa; phylum Chordata; class Actinopteri; order Cichliformes; family Cichlidae; genus Perissodus; species Perissodus microlepis. The sequence goes on from NC_140467.1 coordinate 7,941,813, forward strand.
TTCCGTGCTATAAAAATACAATTGAAATTAAATTGTCTGATTATTCTAAAAGTCATTGTAAATTCACTGCTGTGCCACAACAATATATTTGATTAAAACCTGATTGAACACAAAATGCTGCCTATTACCATATATTATGGGATGTCCTTTTCAGGCCCATGGACACCTGGCAAAAACAGCTCATGCTAAGTTCCAGTCTGGGTCTTTTTAAGGATGGCACTTGGTGTATGAATGCTGTCTTTGACATCTTTCAGTTTTTGTTTCTTTGGTGTTACAGATTCTTCAAGCGAGCATGATCCTCTGTTAGGTTACAGTAATGAACAGGCCCATGATCGACTGTGTGGCGCTCAGCACGCAGACTCCTCCACTCCATCTTCACAACACTCCTTATATCCTGCAACAAAATGCACTGCTGCATGTGCATGTGAGTGTAGTTTACCAGTCTTTATATCCATATTCAGCTCTCCTGTTAAGAGATATTTGCAGCCATTTCTTGGTTATTTTCTCATTGTAGGTCCGAGCCATTATGCATGCGAAGACAGCTGGGAGGAAAGCCAAAATAAGAAAACCATCAGAGCCGAGAATGAAGTGGAAGCCAACAAACTGGTCAACAACTACAGAGTAAGAAACCGGAAGAGTTTTGCACAGGAAAAGAAAGTGAGCCGAGTTGAGGACACTGGAGTAATTGCTGTCTGTGTGTGCGTTTTTATCAGTTTGGGTTTAGAAAGTGGAAGAGCCACGTGACGGAGCGGCCGTTTGAAGGCCGGTCAGATGTTGTGAAAGAACTATACTCTGAGCTGAATGTCATAAAACCGCATTCAGGTCCAGGTATGTTTTTGTTTTATGTAAAGTTTGTGTTGATGCATGATATCAGTCTGTTAAATCTCGTGCATTATTTGTCGTGGTCATTGAAGTTGAGCACAGAGATAATTGCTGAGAAACACTACAGCTAAATTGCTGTAATGAAAGGGTAAATGTATTTAAAAAATGTATTTAAAAACTAACATGTTTTCTTGTCACTACGTCTCGGTTTAGAATAACATAAATAATAATAGTGATAGATTTGAAAGTTTGATGTCATAAATCGGCTGTGTGCAGGCAGGAGAGGACCCAAACGCAGACTCAACTGAGGCGAAACGTGAACTCAAAATGCAGCTTTATTGCAGAGAATTTAAAAAAGTGATAGAAAACTATACTGGGAACATAACTAGGAACACAGTGAAACACACGCAACTATGAGGGAGATCACGACACAGAACTGAGGGAGACGCTGACATAAATACACAGAAGGAAAACGAGGGAAGTGAGAACGCACGGGGAACACAACTAGACAAGAAAACATGGGACCTTCACAATAAAATACGAATCGAAGGAACATGACGCAAGAGTGGAGGAGAGGGAGCGAAGAAACATGAGGTAGCGAGAGGAGACATAACGAGTTGGGGAAACATAGAATAAACATGATGGAATAAAACACAAGGAGGGGAAACAAGGCACAAGCAAACACACAAAGACACAGAGGGAGACACAGGGCAAAAGCACAGGTGGGAATCTAATAAACGAAAGCTAAACAGAATAACCAAGGTACTATAGAATAAACCCTTAGACTAACAAAGTGAACTTAAACATAATACAAAATGAGAAAAACACAAGAAACCTCAAAATGCTGGGTCAAATGACCCAGGATCATGACATTTGATCAAAGATTCAAGTCAGATTTAATATTGTAAAATAGCATCATTCTCCTTGGAAAAAGTGAGGAGTGAGTCAGAGGGAGTAAGACAGTTGTTACCATTTAACCAATTTACACACATTTTTTGTGCCTCGTTTTAGTTTTTAGTTGAGAAAATCTTTTATGAATGTTACTTTAAAAAAACCTTTGAAACCATCTTTGATATGAATTAGTTGTAGAAGATAAAACTGGCTGTCAAGTTCTTTTGAACACATTACATGTAACAACAATGAAGAAACTGATAAGACTTACAAATCCTTACCTGAACTAAATCTGATGACAATAGAATTTTTTGTTATTATATTTTGAGGCTTTGGTAACATTGTTAATAAAAAAGTGTCTGATAATAATAATCTGGAAGTGAAATCTGTCTATTTATTCTGTTCTTTTTTGCATTAATTAATGAAATTTAAGTTAAATTATATTCATAAATCCTAAAAGCGTAAAGATATTTCTGCTGAAACACTTCTTTCATTCTCTGTCCTTCTGCTGTCAGGTCATTTCATCACATGTGGAAACGTAGCCTACGTGCTCCTGTTTGGTTGGTGGGTTTCTCTGGCATATTTCCTGGTTGGCACACTGATGTTCATCACTGTTACTGGGGTACCGTATGGTAGGTGAGGTAATAGATAATGATAATAATTGATCATCTGCAATTCCCTTTGTTCTTCACTCTGTTTCTGTCTTCAGGTAAACTGTGCTGGAAGCTGTGCTGCTACTTCCTGTGGCCGTTTGGCAACCCAATCCACGAGGTGCTGTTTGGGTTGAGTTAATATTCCTGCTGTTGTCTGTGGTTCTTTTCATTTAGCTGGCATCAGACTGATTCAGTAAATCCAGTAGTTTCTTCATTGACTCGTGGTCATTAAAGCAGAAGTTGTGTTTTTCTAAATGATGTCACAAGTCTGCAACAGTGCAATTGCAACAACTTGTTATGGCGACACGTTCAGGGTGCAAGGGCGACTTTGAACACCCTCAGTGAGTTCCCTCAGTGTGTCCCTAACGCCTCCTTCCTCTGACTTGTTATTCTGTTTTATGTCCCTGTCCTCCATTGCTTCTTTGTCTCCGTGTTTAGTTTTTGTTTTGGTACTTCCTGTTTGAAGGTTTGTTTTCTGTTGTTTATGGATTAGTTTTACTCCTGGTCTAGACGTTTTCACAACTCAAACCACATTTCTCTCAGACTTATACTTTGATACTTATACTTATACTTTGATCTTAATCAAAGGGATAACCTTTGATTAAGAATAAAGTTACTATTAGCAAAATAAGAGTTTCAGTTATCACTCCAAAAATAAAAGTGAAGACTGTGAAAAGACTGGATTTTAACCCTTTTCACCCTCTCTCAGATGTAATGAGAGGTAAACCGGGAAACTTCAATCTCTCTCTGTCCCACTTTTCTCGACAGTCCCCTTAATTTTCCTGATAATCTTCACTTGTATGGGATTGTGCTTGTTATCCTCCTGTTCGTTATTCCTTAATCCCCCCTCTCTCTCCTTCTCTTAGTCTGTGTCACAGCATCTGTATTTGTTCCCCATACACAGAGAGGTGTACTGTGAAGTGAGATTAATGGCTCAACGAGCTTAAAGTCAAAGTTTTCTGTGTCATGAAACTGTCTTTATATATTACCTGCTTAAATCACCATGGTAGCGTATGCCGAACACATAACCTGGGCCCTATACTACGAATTCATTCAGCATTCCCAGGGTATCTTTCTGTTATCTGGATTTACTTACCCTAAAATTGGAAATCAGGATAAACAGTCACATGAAGCTGGTCATCAGTTTGTTACGTTAACCCAGGCTTTCTCCTGCGCATTCACATAAAAGGGTGTTGGCAGCATCTGACCAATCAAAAAGAGGGTGTTTTAAGGGTCATTTGACTCTTCTCTCCTCCACAGAAAATGATCCCTATGACATCTACTTTAAAATATTATCAAATGGTGACTAAAAACCTATGAACAACGTAGAATATCTAATAGTAAAACTGAAAAAAAGAACAAGAGATGATGCTTAATTGTTAATCTGGTGATTTAATGCACAGCATGGAAAAATAAGCTTTTTAATTGCAGTTAATTGGTCAGTAGGCAGTAATTTTATGCCATGTTTCCACTGACTCTTTCATTTACAGCATGTTTTAAGTCAGGCTTGGCCAACTCCAGGCCTCGAGGGCCAGTGTCCTGCAGGTTTTAGATCTTACCCTGGGTCAACACACCTGAATCAAATGATTCGTTTATTACCAGGCCTCTGGAGAACTTCAAGACATGTTGAGGAGGTAATAGCCATTGAAATCAGCAGTGATGGATCAAGGACTCATCTAAAACCTGCAGGACACCGGCCCTCGAGGCCTGGGTTTGGACACCACTGTTTTAAGTACATTGTAGAATCTTTGCTGCAGGAATACCTTAAATGTGTGCATGTTGTTAAGTTGTACCTTAATAAAACCACTGAATAGACCTGAAGCATGAAGCATGAAGCATGATTGTAAAAGACATCTTTTTGGTTGTGTTCCTCTAGATGGGAAATACACTGAGGCGATGCTGTGAGCGCGCACCAGACTGTGAGTGCAGTATGGAGGCGGAAGAAGATAACTCACCATTTCTGCTGCCATCACCCACAGAGGTGCCAGTCCCAGAGATGCCAGACCGACCTCTGCGCACTCCTTACTGGGTAAATGTTCACACTTAAAAACATATATATAGATACCGGAAATTCACAAGCAAGGCTTTGGCATTTAGGGCAGAGGGTGTTGCATGCTGTAATTTGCAGTACTGGGTTATAGAAGTAAAACTGACCTAGCACTGAATACATAAATTGTTTAGCAGATTTTTTGCTACTAGTGTAACATAATGTTATACAATGTGCCCTTCTTGTTGTACAGCGTCGTTTTGCCACCTATGTGTGGCTGCTGCTGGGATATCCTCCTCTGGTGGTCGTTCACTCTCTGGCATGCTTCATCTCCTGGATCCTGGTCTTCACCATTCCAGTTTTCAAGATGAACGCACGAACTCTGGGCGTCATCCTCCTGCTGCCTCCTGAGGATGTGTCTATCTCTGCTGGCTCACAGAGGAAGGTACAGGTGACACGTAGTGTTTACTGGTCACTGCATAGTCCTGGGGAGTTCCTAATGCACCATTTTCTTTGGTTTTCTTCACTTTTAGCATCAGGGCTATGAGACCAGAGCGCTACTGTGTTGCTACCACGCTGCCAACTGGTACTACTACAAGTACACGATTGATGGGATTAATGTGTTTGCTGCCAGTATCCTTTTACACATAAAATGTGTGTGTTTCCTTCTGTGATATAAAGACCTGTTATCATCCTTGATTCCTGTCTCAGACCTCCTCCCTCTAGTGATAGTTGCCCTGGTAACTGGATATATTGACAGAGAAAACAAGTACGCCAGCTCCGATGTCAAATTCACCATAGCAATTGGCTCCATCATACCTCTGTCATATTACATTGGCATGGGAATTGCCAGGTAAGTATTTTTCATTAACCATTAACACCTCGAGAAGCAGAACAGAGTCTCTGATTTTTATATTTCGTTTTTGCATTTGCAGCATTTCAGCTCAGAGTAACTTTGCTGTGGGCGCTGTGGTGAACGCCACCTTTGGTTCCATCACAGAACTGACCTTTTACATCACAGCCCTGCTCAGAGGTCACCGGCAAGCTAACACCTGTCTGGAGGAGGTTGTTAAGGCTGCGCTGACTGGGACACTGCTTGGATGTATCCTCTTTATTCCTGTGAGTCAAGCTTCATCTTGTTTAGCTTGCTTAGCTTAGGTTTGTTAGTTGGTTAGTTAGTAGGTAAGACTTACCTACAGCCTTTTGGCACTGCACTGCTGTGCACAACAACATGAATGGCTAATATGTTGGAAAGTCTACCTGTACAAAAAAAGAAAAAATGCCAGTACGTCAGTTTTTAAGTAACACAGTTAGTGCCAGCACCAGTATACTGTATATATATTTTCAAGGCGTAGGTTTGAGAAATGTGTTAAATAAACATGTATGAGTGAGACGTCATGTTTTGTTTGCTTTTCAGGGCATTTGCATGATAATTGGAGGTCTCCGTCACAGTGAGCAAAGGTTTAACAGCCGTTCTGCAGGAGTGAGCTGCGCGCTGCTTTTCATCTCCATAGGAGGCACGTATTTGAAAATCAGCACACGCAGAAGGCTGCAGAAGCAGTTCAGACTGCCACATGAAAATATGTGAATAGCATGTATGTGCCACAATCAGAAAACAAATGTTTATGCCTGCGATAGTTTTATTTCATTGTTTTTGTTAGTAAGTAACACCCGGAGCAGATTTCGGCCATTATAATCTCTGGATATTAAATAATCAAATGCAAATACCATCGAACTGGTGCCTTTAAAACACCGAATACAAGCTAAGTCCAAGAGGATTGTCTTCATGAATCAAGTCAGCTGAAAGCAGCACGAACAGTTTCTGTTTTTATTCTCCCCAGAAACATCTTATAGTTTAAAAACATTACAAACAGTGTTAAACACTCACTTCCCTCCTCTGAATGTTATTGGCAGGTGTGTTTGCACCCACGCTCTTCTCTAAGGCTTATGGGAACTTGGTGTGTGACTCCTGTACCAACTCTACCGGGGCAAACAGCACAAGCAACAGCAGGGGGCCGTTTGTCTGCCACAACTGCCACTATGACCTGGTAGGTATCATTAGCCAGGAGGACATACACCCTGTCCGTATGCACTGTATTGCACATGTACAATGTTTTTATTGTTTTTGTTGTTGTTGTTTTCAACAGAGCAATGGTACACTGTTTCACAACCATGTCCAGTAAGTTATTTTTCAAATTTATCTACTAATAAAAATTTGTTTTAGAACTGCACAGTTAATTTTCAAGAATAACGTCCTCACAGCTGTTCAGCTCACATTATGTGCAAAACTAAGGAATATGATGCAGTGCTTCCTTTGGTGATACATTATCATTACACATACATGCAGATACACTCACTGGACACTTCATTAGCTACCCCTTGTGAGTACTGGCTTGGACCCCCCTTTTCCTTCAGTTCAATAGGGAGAAATCATTTGGAAGAACTGAAAAAGATTTTTGAGATACAGAATTAATTTAAGCCATTTGGCAATTAGACTCCGATGTCCCATCATAGCAGAACAAAGCCCAGCAGGGAGGAATTATGAGAGGACACCTGGAGGATAGGTGAAGATGAAGGCTTAGATATTGAGCTGGACATGGTGAGGAAGTGGCCTGTAGGAATGAGACCCAAAAAAACAGAATGACAAAAAAGGATGCAGAATGAAGGCTGGAGAAGGCGGGCAGCAAAATGATTGGACTAAAGCAACGAATGACGTCTGCTTTGAGCGCAGGGAAAATGGAAGCGATGTAAAGAAAGGTTAGCAGCTGAAACACCCGAATGTTGTTGCAGAAATTGAGACTCATTGGACCATGGGAACAACCATAGTATTGCTAATTACATATTTGAATTAATAAGCAATTAAACAGGTGTACCTATCAAAGTGGCCGGTGAGGTGTTCTAAGCGGATTCTCCAATTTAACGTACCAACTTAACTTTTTATTAAAGTGATCATTGTTGGGTGGTGCAGTGGTGAGCACCGTTGCATCACAACAAGAAAGCTCCTGGTTCGGACCTGCTGGCCAGCTGCGGGACTTCTGAGCAACATGCCTGTGTCTGCGTCTCACAGTTCAAAGACATACATGTTAGTCCGAGTGGTTATTCTGAATTGGCAAAGGTGTGGACGGTGTCTGTCTCTCTTTCCCAATGTTACTGGGATTGGCTCCAGCAGTTAAAAGTATAGATGGATATAATTGGGAATTACTTTGACATTGTAATTTGAAAGTGAATATCTGATGTTGCTAAATCTAAATATTCCCTAAATTACTTTTAGGGCTTTTCTCTTTTCCTAGCCATCCATTTTCTTGACCTCTATCCCAGCAGACCCAAGATTAGAGGCAGGGTTCACCATGGATAGGTGCCCACTCTGTCAAGGGACCTAAACCGCAAAACCGTTCAGGCTCCCATCTAAACCTAAAGTCAAATTAGAATAAACAGTTCACATCTGCAGGGCGCGAGGAGAACACACAATCTCCACACAGAAAGTCCTGACCCCACCAGGAGATTCAAACCATGGACCCTTCCACTGTGAGGTGGCAAAGCTAACTGCTGCACCAGTCTAATGAAACAAATCTTCCTGGAGAGGAGTAATTCAATCTGAAGCTGTAGAAACTGTGTCTAAAAATCACACATTAAGGCCTCATTCATCATCATTTTGCTGCACTTGCTGCTCATTAATTGTGCAATGTTTGTTTTTAGGCCTCTGGTGTACACCGTGTGTGCCCTCCTGCCCGTTGCCTACATCATCGGTCTGCTCTTCACTCTGAAGACGCACTCCCACATTTACAACATCCACGTAGGAGAAGTACAGGGTATGAATCACTCTAACGAGTCACACTTAACAGGTCAGCCAAAAATTTCATGTTACATTTTGCTATTTTAGAGAAAAGTGAGCTGTGTTTGATGCTTACTTACAATACTATAATCTCACCAGTGAGTGGCCACCACGGGACGGTGGTCCACTGGTCACGCTGGAGGTCTCTGGTCATCCTCATCTTGGCTACGGTGCTCACGTCTGCTTGTGCCGATCTTGCCACCGAGCACATTCAGCCCATACTAAGCCAACCAAACATCTCTCAGGTAAGTACACGGATCTGAGCACGCTCAGGCTGTTTGTATTTTATAGCTTTAATATTTTCTTCTCTCCCAGCAGTATTTCATCGGGGTGACCGTTCTGGCTATGGTTCCTGAGATCCCCGAGATTGTTAACGGGATCCAGTTTGCACTCCAGAACAACATCAGTCTCAGGTACATCCCGTCTCATCAATAAGCTACAGGAACAGTTTGAAGAGCATTATTTATATCTACTTTTCTTTTTTTATTCCAGCCTCGAGGTGGGAAGCTGTATCGCTGTGCAGGTCTGCATGCTACAAATACCAATACTGGTCCTATTTAATGCTTTCTATGTAAGCCTTCATTTATTCATATATAAATACAAGTCATTCTGCTGCTTTACAGTGTTTTATAATAGACACAATCTATCTCTGCCTTTCCCAGGATGTGGGATTTGTGCTGATTTTCAGTGACCAGCACCTGTGGGCCAGCATCTTCAGTGTGATCTTGGTCAACTACATATTCATGGATGGCAAGTGTGATTATTTTCAGGGTAAGTTAAAGTAAGTAAGTTTAAAAGATTTTGGAGCTGAAATTGTGGATAGCTGGCTCTGTATCATATACAGTGGGATGCAAAAGTTTGGGCAACCTTGTTAATAGTCATTATTTTCCTGTATAAATCTTTGGTTGTTACAATAAAAAAATGTCAGTTAAATATATCATGTAGGAGACACACACAGTGATATTTGAGAAGTGAAATGAAGTTTATTGGATTTACAGAAAGTGTCCAATAATTGTTCAAACAAAATCAGGCAGGTACATAAATTTGGGTACCACAAAAAAAAGAAATGAAATCAATATTTAGTAGATCCTCCTTTTGCAGAAATTACAGCCTCTAAACGCTTCCTGTAGGTTCCAATGAGTCTGGATTGTGGTTGAAGGTATTTTGGACCATTTCTCTTTACAAAACATCTCTAGTTCATTCAGGTTTGATGGTTTCCGAGCATGGACAGCTCTCTTTAACTCACACCACAGATTTTCAATAATATTCAGGTCTGGGGACTGAGATGGCTACTCCAGAATGTTGTACTTGTTCCTCTGCATGAATGCCTTAGTGGATTTTGAGCAGTGTTTTTGGTCGTTGTCTTGTTGAAAGATCCAGCCCCGGCGCAGCTTCAGCTTTGTCACTGATTCCTGGACATTGGTCTCCAGAATCTGCTGATACTGAGTGGAATCCATGTTCCTCCATGCATAACGCCCCTTGTTATGCACAAATAACTCAATTTTAGTTTCATCAGTCCACAGCACCTTATTCCAGAATGAAGCTGGCTTGTCCAAATGTGCTTTAGCGGCTCTGTTTGTGCTGTGGGCAGAGAAAAGGCTTCCTCTGCCTCACTCTCGCATACAGCATCTCCTTGTGTAAAGTGCGCCGAATAGTTGAACGATGCACAGTGACTCCATTTGCTGCAAGATGATGTTGTAGGTCTTTGGTGCTGGTCTGTGGGTCGACTCTGACTGTTCTCACCATTCGTCGCTTCGGTCTATCCGAGATTTTTCTTGGTCTGCCACTTCGAGCCTTAACTTCAACTGAGCCTGTGGTCTTCCATTTTCTCAATATGTTCCTAACTGTGGAAACAGACAGCTTAAATCTCTGAGACAGCTTTCTGTATCCTTCCCCTAAACCATGATGGTGAACAATCTTTGTCTTCAGGTAATTTGAGAGTTGTTTTGAGACCCCCATGTTGCTACTCTTCAAAGAAAATTAAAAGAGGAGGGAAACTTACAATTGACCCCCTTAAATACTCTTTCCCATTATAGGATTCACCTGTGTATGTAGGTCAGGGGTCACTGAGCTTACCAAGCCAATTTGAGTTCCAATAATTAGTTCTAAAGGTTTTGGAATCAATAAAATGACAACAGTGCCCAAATTTATGCACCTGCCGGATTTAGTTTAAACAATTATTGCACACTTTCTGTAAATCCAATAAACTTCATTTCACTTCTCAAATATCACTGTGTGTGTCTCCTATATGATATATTTAACTGACATTTTTTATTGTAACAACCAACGATTTATACAGGAAAATAAAGACTATTAACGAGGTTGCCCAAACTTTTGCATCCCACTGTATGTGCATTTAAGAAACAGAATTTTTACAATGTGCTCCCCCTTTGTGAAATACATCACATAAGACTATAAAAGGGGTCTATGCACTGTATTTTTGCATTACTGGCAGCTATTTTGAAATCTAAAACTTTAACAAAAAAGAAAAAAAACAGAGTGAGCTGTTTTTCCCCTGAAGGGTGGGAGCATGTAAAAATGTGTAAAATGTAAAAATAAAAACTTTATACTGCCCAGTTTTTTATGGATGGTCTTAAAACTTCAAAACAATATACTAGGCCTTGGGGGACAGGAGTACCCTAGTTGGCTAAGCGTTTGACCTTGAAAGTCGATCATTGCCAAAAAAATTTCAAGTAACCATATCAAGTCATATGAAATTCAATACGACTCCCTACAACATCCCTACAACAACAGAACAACAGGCTGACATTAGCATATTGTAATAAAAACATCATGGATATAGCCCTTGCCCTTCGGAAGGAGTTTTGCTCTCTAGTTGCTCTTGTTTACTCCTTAGGCATATCTGGGATCTGATACTAATGGCAGCTGAAAGACCTGAATCTTATTTTAGGGTGTTTTAGTCCAGTGTGGTTTGGTGTTTTTTCTCCCAGGTACAGCTCTGGTGGTCGTCTACCTCATCCTCCTGGCTCAGTACTACTTTGCTCCATCTCCAGCCGGCTGTTGAACGTTGGATGGGGATTTTCTGCACAAATTGCAGATGTTTTTTGGCAGGTTCTTATCTCGTCAAATTATGCATAAATGTCGATGGGGGAATCCCAAATGGAACCTTTAATTTTTTTAAATCTATTTTATTTCTTTTATTGTAATCATACTTGAGACAAAACTAAAAATTGTAAGCTCAGGATGGTACTTTTGTGACTAGTGCTGTTAAAAAAAAAAAAAAAAGTAGATTTTATAAACTGACATAATTAACAGCGATGAGAGATCAACTATTTTTACTGTACAACAGGAGTTTCTGCACTGATCATACTTTAAAGGAACAATTGTGATGAAGTTTGTATATTTTAACTGCAGTAAAATTTTATGTGTGTGATATGTGACATTTTAAAATGACAGTCATGTGAATTATGTTAGAAAGTTTACCCTCTTTTACATCACACAGTGCTTAGCAGATTTTATGATTCAAACACAGCCTCAGATGAACGACAACAGCATGAGATATTACACAGTGTCATTATTTAACCAAAGCTACGCCAAAACAGAAGCAGTGTGTGAACAACTACCACACACCCCGTTTGTTCATGCACAGCTCTCAGTCCAGGGACAGGATTTCAGCTGGATGCAAGTCTGGAGTTTGAAATGTCATTGCTACACTTCGATTTGCTGCTGTGCTTCAGATCATTTTGTTGCATTACCCAATTTGGCCACGATTCATCAGTTAGATGGCCTCGTATTCGACTCTAGAATACTTTAGTATTCAGAGGAGTTAATGGTCGACTCAATGACTGCACGGTGTCCCAAGTCCCGTGGCTGCCAAACCACCATCCCTTAGAGACCCCTAGGGGGTCTTACCACACATTAATCCCTAGCATTTAATTGTGACTGAGTTTTATTGTACTGCACTTTGGTCAAGCTGTGTTGTTTTTAAATATGCTTATAAATAAAACAGACTTACCAAAAGTAGTTCTTCCTTCCCACCATCAAGTACATTTGATTAGCAGCATCTGGCTTGTACTTCGCCTCTTATAGAGGCAGTAAGATAGTACCTAGCTTTTCCACAAACTGCTTCTACATTTTTTTTAATTTGTTTTTGTTAAATAAATGACTGTATTATTCTGCCGTTTGTTCATTTTAGGTTGTATTACCCAATTTTAATGTTTCAGATCAAGGGCGTAGATTTGGCATGGAAGGAAGGGACATGTCCCCACCAATATCCAGCGATTATTGAATTGTCCCCAACAATAATTTGATCTCTTCGAGTAAAGAAAATCAAACCCGATAGAAAGGAAAGAAAAACGATCTGTCAACGTCTCATTCACCCAGCGGTGCAGAAAGAGTTAAATTACGTTCTCTACTGGAGTCCTACCTCATGTGACAAATATGGCCAATGTGATTGGCTGTGCCTTTCAGGGAGCTCTGTTTAGTTTTAGCAGCGGCAAGCCTGCGCTACGAGGCCCTGCAAGGAGGAGAGGAGGATGGCAGCAAAAAGGAAGAACCTGGATATAAGAAAGTATTTTTCAAAGAAACCTGTAAGTTTCTTAAAGTCAAGTTCACTCATATAATGTGTTCGTCATAATAATGTTACAGGCTATACTAGGCTTTGGCCCACATCAGTCTAAAATTGTATGTAACCATAAATAACGTGTTTTGGAAACTAACTGCACAACAGGCGGCACTATTAGTTATCTCAGTCTGAGTAGCATTTCTAATTTTGATTGAAACTGTCAGAGAAAACGGCAGCCTCAAGCAAGCCAGGATATTAGTTTACAGAGGCTGTTAAAATTATATGTCTAACATTAAAATGTTGGTGACACAATAATTTCATCCTAATGGTACTGACATATTCATAGGGTTAATTTCTGAGACAAAATGTAATGAGGTAGTCATGATTTTGCAAATATTCCACCTTGTAGTGCAGTTTGCACAAATTGTTTTAAAAATGCACTCACCCTACAAACATTACTGATGAGTCAAGATCTTCACAAATTGACAGAAACACTGAAGCAGCTACACATTTTATTCTTATTGTCATGTATGTCTTATTTGTCAGGTGACAGAAGAACCAACACAAAGTTCAGAGAGCAATGGCGATACAAGATCACAGGTGAAACTGGATGACGACTTGGTGGGTCATTACTGTATTTGAAGCACATGTGTGACTGCATGTATTTGGAATTTCTCACTTATTTATCAGGTGACAGAGGCAGCTCTGCCATGTTGTAGCTCGGACAGAGGTGAAGAGGCAAGGTCACAGGTGACTGACTAATGTTTTGGTGCTATAGATTAACTAGTATTTTTTATCATGACAGTTGTTAGGCTGCTGATGTAAATTGATTCATTAGTGTATATTTGGCAAAGAATCTGAATTGACATGTCTCACTTTTTATATGGCACGAATCAATGTGTTATTTTATCAGGTGGCAATATGTCCTAGTGCAGTCAGAGGGGAAGAGCCAGGGCCAAACATGAGGCACATCAAGCACAGAAATAATAATTTTAATCTGAGGATAAAACGCATGTACTGAGGCTGAAAGAAGCTTCAGTGCTCTCAGAAGACTAAAACGTTGGCTAAGGTTAACAATGACTCAAATGAGATTAAACAATGCTGCTGTATGTCCACCAGGAGAGACTGGACAGTATAGATGTAAAAAAAAAAAATATGCCAGCAGTTTATCTCAGTTAACGAGAAGAGAAGGCATGTGTTTGGCTCCTTCACATAGGCTAGGTTCACACTGCAGGCGAAAGCGCATCAAATCCGATTTTTTTGACCCTATGCGACCCATATCCGATCATGGTATGACAGTGTGAACGGCACAAATCCGATATTTTCAAATCCGATCTGGGTCACTTTCGTATGTGGTACTGAATCCGATACATATCCGATGTTTCAGAAAGCGACCGCTATGTGAACGGTCAAGTCGCATTAAATCCGTCTTTTACGTCACTGACACAAGACAGACGCCAATTATCAGCGCCGGAGAAGACATCGCGAACGCTTCCTGGCCATCCGGTGAAACTGCTGGGAAGACAACGTTGGAGAAACGTTAACATTTTATTTGTACTGGATAATCTGCAGATTCTGACAGAAATCTGCAACTATCCTTTGACGCACCGCTCCTCTCTAAAACAGCAATAAGAGTAATTATTAGGTTATTTACATTATTATGTAAATAACAAAATAACTTAAAGCAAAAATTGGGAAACGTGAAGTCCGAAGTCTTTATATTAAGGGCCATCAGTCAAACAATATTGTTTGCTCTGGGTCTAAACAGAGCGCGTTGTGTGAGACATCTTCTTTTGCGCATGCGGCCGCGTTGAGCGTTCACACTAGAGCGCGTTTGCTGTCGCATTTTATTTGTAGTGTGAACAAGCAGACAAAAAAAAAAATCGGATTTTATCAAAAAATCGGAATTGAGCATTAAGACCTGCAGTGTGAACTTAGCCATAGTTGACATTGAGTTGTTGTGTGGGACACCAGTAGTCCATGTCTGTTGCTGTAACAGTAGTTCATGTTTAGAATAATAAAAAAAAAAAAAAAAAAAAAAAATCCCAGCTCACTGATTTGATAGCGGCAATAGTGCCTAAACTGTTGCATAATTTTGCTGAGAGATCTTTTACTGTGTGGTCATCTTAGACGAGTAGTTTTATGGACAAAAACCACCAGATCATTCAGTGTTCCCTTAGTGCCAAACTATAACAGATGTTGGTGTACTATAACTGAAGTAATGTTGTTAAGTCCTTAAAGTCATATTCTTTTATTGTCATGACTGTATTTGAAGCTATTTTTATTTTTTGTATGATACCTGATTTATATGGAATATGGCTGAAAAACTAAATCCAAAAAATACTTAGTCATTTGTTTAATAGTAATTTAACATTATGTAATTCACATATAAAACTATGAATTGTGATTTTAAATGGTTTAAAAGCATGTAGAATAGCAGATGTAGGCAAGTATATTTCTCCTCTTTTTATTACGAAGCAAAAACAAAAAGGAAAAAAAAAAGAAAAAAAGAAACAGGGCAGGGTTGAATCATATGTCCCCACCAATGCCAAAACCAAATCTACGCCCTTGTTTCAGATGATGTTTTAAGGTACACACTGATACGCAACACCTTAGACCTGAACGGTTGTGTACTGGGTTTTTCAAAAGACTAACTGGAAACCAGGCATGGCAGGCTGTGCCAGCAAAGATTTGTTCTCTATGAACAGGCTATGGGGAAAAAAGTGAGTCAATACAATGTTTTGAAAAACCAGCTGCCTGCGTTTTTATTGTTTGTACAGACAGAAATTACAAAACAACATATTGCAGCCATATTTGCCTTTTATAAAGACATTCAACTTTTCTCCCAAGAGTTTAAAGTGACATGCACACCATACTGACATGCAACAGATCATTGAGCTTTCATTAACATCAAAAAAATGATGCAAATATTGAACATGTCAATCTGAAGCAACGTCGTTACTAAGTTTGAGCACGCAGTGAAGTAGAATGCTTCAAAATAGAAATGAATAAGGCCATGACATGATTAAAGGAACTGAGGTGCGGCGCAGTGTACAAAAGGGATCGTAGTAGAATAGCCGTCAGATTAACGCAGCTCGATATCGAACCAGCACAGTTGCAGTTAACGTGAATTCAAATGCTCAATGCAAGGCAAAATGTGTTTTAAAAAAAAAAAAAAAAAAAAAAAAATTGCATGAAAGCAACTAGGAGAACCACAACAGTATCAAAGATTTACAGTCCACAGTAACTAAAACAAAAAAACAAAAACTGCTGGTGTGCCTAGATCTGGTTTCACACTGAACCTGCTGATGTTTCAATGATGAGTGTCTGCGCGGCTCATCAGACTGATCACAGTATTTCACATCCTGAGTACACCTTCCACACCTTGTTACTAGTTTGTTAATGTTCCTTGCCAAGTACCAAAGCACAGCATCTCTAAAAAACAACAATATAATAATAATAATAATAATAATAATAATATCAACAATGCATGTTGCAGTACAAAAAGTTGAAATGGATTCTTGGCTTTAAAGTGAAAAAACTGAACGTGACAGAAATGTTGGGTTGGGGTTTCTGGGGAAGTACAGCTACAAGTTGGGTGCAGTTCAAAGATTTCTAATAGAATAAAAACAGCAGCACAGTGATTAAAATAGTAAAAATGGCTTCATGGGTTTAAAATAACAGACTAGTTAAGCATACATAGCTTGTGAAGAGCACCGACTAAATCCTAGTGGGCGAATAACAAAACAAAACAAGGGCTACACACTGAGTGAAATAAACAAACTTGACTCTTGCAGACCAATTTGCACACCCCACTTTTTGAAATTCAAAAGGCACTAAATAAATAGATACTGTGGAGCTACGGGCGTTCAAAACAGGTGTTTTTCATTTTTTCCCCTCCCCCCCCAAAAAAAGAGGAATAAAAATTGAAGAGGCATAAGATATTTCACAGTGATGCCGTGTCACATGTTTTCATCTGATCAGAAGGCCTAATTGTGACCGGCGAGAGGAACATTTTTCAATTTGAACGGTTGAGTTTTAATCGCAGCTCCACATCAGCACCCTAATCAGTGAGTCTTTGAGGCTGAAACGTGTTACTTAAACTGTGAAGAGCAATCAGAAATACAAGTCTGCTTTTTACTGAGAATCTCGAAACTTTCTATTTAAATGTCAGGGCCTACAAACTGGTGCCTCTGCTGGGTTTGAAGAGTGAACAGCAGGACTGGTTGAGGGTAGTGCTGCACAACCTGTTCCACTTCAGGATTGGGAAAAAGAACAGACAAAAAAAAAAAAAGTCTTTGCCTCTAAATATAAAAGCTAAAACTTCACTACTGTACCCACATTCATTTGGCCTTTTAACAAGTGGTCTTTGGAGTTTATAAAATATCTCTCAGGCTCCACAAGTTTCCACGACCAAAAAACAAGAAGAAAAACCTGAAGAAGGCGGAAGTGAAAAACAAACAGCATACATTAATTTCTATTTTCTACACGGTTTCTGATGGATGCGTGCACATATGACACACTGAGAAACTTAAAAAAAAATTGCACTTTTTAAAAACAACCCACACATTTTCATAACTATCTGACATCATCAGGATTACTTTGTCCTTTCACCCTAAATCGTCAAGACATCTTAGAGTCCGTGCTACGCCATCACATACCGCTGCATTCAGTCTTTATTTGAGCCGCTGGATTAACGTGTGCGTCAGTCCCAGGCTGAGCAGCTGGAGGGTGGACAGCTGGGATAAGTGAGGGAAAGTTTTCAGCAGTTTCTCCCAGGTCATTTCCAGCAGGCTGGGAACCACCAGCCACACTTTATACAGAGAGCCAGTCCTTCGATTCCCAGACATGTTGACAACTCCGCCGTGGACGTACATGCAGCCGGCCTAAAGGAAAAGGAACACCAGAGGATGAAGTCTGCGTCTACTCTATGACGATTTAGTTTTTGTTCTCTCAGTGTGCGATGGTACTGACCGGAGTGACCGCAGCACAGTGAAAGTAAGCCGGCTCCGGCATGATCGCAGGAAGCTTCACCCACTGAAAAGTCTGCAGGTTGAGCTTCCAGAGGTCTGACAGGATGCGCTCTCCGTTATAACCCCCACATATAAAAACCTCTGCACATAAAAAGAGGCATGAAGCAGAAACATTTCAGAGAAAACCCGTTTGATGATGTCGTGTGAAACACTCACCCTCTTTGACCTGTACACAGCTGTGACATCGACGGGCGGCAGGATATCCTGTGAGAAGAAAATGAAATGAAGTCGACTTGTGGCAGTCAAAACGCTTTACCGCTGTAAATAAAAGTTGAACATGAGTCAAACCTATTTTTTCTTGGGGTTTCGTCATGATATCCTCCCAGTAGTTTGTCTCCAAATTATAAGCATGAATCTGATGAACACAAATAACCTTAATTTAAAGACAGGACGACAACAAGTTTGCATGCAATGGTGTTTAAGTGCCAGTTACTCTCACCTTGTCTAGTGGATATGATGTCCAGGAAGTCCCGCCTCCAAAAATATATATTCTCTGCCCGTCATGAGCTAGCTCATGTCTATATCTGCGAAATTATTGATTCATTTTCAGAAAATCTGGAGCCACATGTAGAGAATTCACTGTGTGTTTAACAAACTGTCCCTGCTGCTTTTAGCTGTGTATGAATGACCTAAGGTGACTGACCTCTGCTCAGGTAGGTCTGAGGGCGCGTTATTGGGTTTGATGTGGGTCCACTCCCTGGTGGTCAGGTCCAGCCTGTGCAGGTCGGTGCTGTAAAGGTAACCCGTCGTCCCTCCAAACACATAAAGGTAGCCATTTATGATGACCATGGCCTGGAAAAGGAGGATAAATGATTGTAACAGATGGGATGGGACAGAACATTCAAAAGGACCTCATACACAAAAATCGTTACCTGTCCATAGATCTTGTTGGGCTTCTTCCCTCTGCAGCTGAGCAGGTTCCATCGTTTGTACTGAACGTTGCAAACGTGGACGTCGTTGCCGTTGTTTTCACCGAATGGAATCCCGGTGCCACCAAACACAAGCAGGTTGTTCCCATGTAGGACAGCTGGGGAAAGACAACAGCATCAAACTCCGTTTTGTTGATTAGGAGTGAAGTTTGGGAATAAAAAGAAACAACAAAACCCTGAATGTTTTGTACAGGAGTCTTCTGTTACACAAAACCTATAGGAAATCTGAGTCAAAGTGTTTTCTAGATCTCATCTCGCATGAATGATGTAAAGTCATGTTGAGCCAGAAAATAATATTCCTGTCACAAAGAAGAAGCTGCAATCAGTTTTTGGCAAAGTGACTTTTATATACCTTTTATGTATCCAGCCAAAACGTTTCTACGATATTAAAAATGTATATTTTTTAAGAGTGATCTTGCCAGGAGGGCAGCAGACAAATATAACATAGCAGTTGTATAAAAACATTGAAGTCGATACAAAGGACTGATTATAATGTAGGTACAAAAAAAGCCAAGACAAAGATAATTGCAAAATGGGTCATTTCCTTATTTAATACATAACCTTCATAAATCCTGAGACTACACTACAGTTTATTTACCAATAGAAGCAACACACACACACACACACACACACACACACACACACACAGGAAATCACTTTGACACAAAACCAGAAAGACATTAAAGCGCAGGGCACGGCAGCCGCCGTCAGGTCATTTTTGGCTCACGTCCGTTAGTGAGACACACTGGCGCACACAAACCAGGCTCAGTGGTTCTCAGGCAGTCTAATCTTGATGCAACACAGTGAATCATCATGCAGACTTCTGTCCTCTGAATACTGTAGTTTTTTTTATCCCAGAAGAGACAACTCTGCTAGCTTTGCTTTCGCTGCTAGTGCCACCTAGTGGTGAGGCTACAGATTTCAACCAACTAAATGGCCTTCACTGCACACTTCTGCCTATGCTGTGGAAACATGACAACACAATGTAGTGTGGAGGTGGACCTCCCTCTTATATGGGCTAATTCTAAAAATAAATCTGAATACATTTATGCCAAAAGGTCCCCCTAAAGTCTACACAACAGTCAACTGTGACTACACAAATAATGAATTACAAACCAAAGAGTTGAGTTCTTGCAGGACTTTGCATCTGTTTGTTGACTAAACAAGGATAAAACTTTAGTTATCAGATAAAAGTATGAACTTGAGAAATATCATTTAGAGCAGAATATTTTATTTTTATTGCTAAAAAAAGACATTGCTATAAAATGTCAGAATTCACACCTAAATTAACCGAGCTGTAAATTGCAACTAAAAGTCTCACAACTTTGAGAAATGCAGGCCAGCTTCTAGCCTCAAATGTGATGCGTCCTAATTTATTTGTGTGAGTTCAAGAAAAAAAAAAAGTGTGCAGGGGTGAATTTAGAGCTGCTTTTCAATAACAGCTAGACTAACCACATGTGCTCAGTGTTTAATGCATAAATGAAGGCAGGGGTGTGCATACAGCCTTTAGAATATGCTGATAAAAATACTGGAATAAGTCAAAAAACATTTTCATCAATCCAGCAGAACCCCATCACATCATTTGAATACCAAGGGAATAAAAATAAAAGCAGCATCAGTCCTTACCTGACATAGAAGCCAGCTCCGTGGGCATGTACCCCTCTGTGCGGACCTGCTGCCAGGATGCTGTGGCAAAATGATACCGCCAGAGCTCCCTGAACAGAGGGTAGTCTTCGTTCTCTGAGCCGCCTGCCTCATCAAAGTCTGGGTTGTAGCCTCCAAACACATACAGGTTGGTGCTGTCTGCTACACAGCGGTGTCCACTGCGGGCAGGAGGAATGCAGTGTCCTGTGGGAGGAGGAGTTGTAGACAGACACCATCAGTCTCATCGCCACACACCACGATGTAAATCATCACGCAGACTTCTTTCTCTCCTCTGAATAGTTCTATTAGGAGCAATATAACACTTCTAGCTTTGCTTTACAGGACGTTAACTGCAGCTCCTGCACTTTGAATTCTAGTGTTTATGAGTTTAGACAGTCCAATGTGGTGTCTGTGCAGGTTTAGTACCTTCTCTCAGAAACCTGTTGGGGATCCGCAGGTTTGGGCAGGAAGGGGAGAAGATGCGCCGGGCCTGAAACCACCGTGCTCGCTTTTTAGTGGCTGCAAGATATACAGAGAAAAAGACAGATTCATAAACCAATTCTCTCGCGTTCTTGTCAGGGGTTGAACTAATTAGCATCTACCGTTTCATTTTAACTTCCAAATGGACATTTCTTTCCCCTTTTCACTACAGACCAATTACAGGATCTCACAGATTGCTGTGAGCAGCTGGTGTTGTTGTCCATGATCCTTCTGTCATGGAAAAGATTTTCTGGAGCTCCTGGACGATCATTTGATAGCTCCACCGCCGTCACACCTGTTTATTTTACTTCAACCACACTGCAGGCTTTTCAAATGTTGAACAACCACAGTCACGTATATTCAGCCATGCGTCACACTTCCAGCAAACCGAGGCTGATGTTTCTGGGACGATCCCAGTAAAAACCGTAGAAGTATATGAATACAGTCATCGTATACTCCGATAGTTTTTTTTAATTTTATTTTGTTTTTAAGCCACAGCTATTGTACTTCCTCGGTGAATCAAGATACTCTGTGCACTGCTACACTCAGAGAAATCAGGAGTTCAGGTGTAACCTCTCTCATTTTCTATTCTTAAGTATGCTTTGTGTAACCGAGAATCCACTTCATGTATGGGAGAGCTTACAGAATATGAAAATCATTGCTGTGCCTTTGTCTTTCATTTCCATTTAAATGGGAACATAAGCAACAATAACACTGAAATATTCACTGGCTGATTTCTGCTGGCTTCCGTAGCAACGTTAGCAACATTTGGCCTGTGTAGCTGCTGTAGCGATGCAGAATGCACACAAAGCTAGTATGGCTAGCTCACAGACAAAGCCCAGCTAATGCAAATGAGCAGCCAGCTCTGCCCAAAGAGGCAGCGAGCTCTGAGCAGCATTACCAAGTATTTACATTAACTTTTCAGGAAGGCTTGCTGATTGGATCCAGCTGCAGAGCAGTCGCCTGTGTTTACAAACCTGAGTCGCGGATGGAGGGCCTCCACGACAGTTTCTCAAACTTATTGAGCTGACTGAAAGTTTCACCGTGCTCAGGCAAAGACATGATTAACCTGGGACACGCCGACCGAAGAGGCTCACACCCAGACTCGGACAGGAATCCGCCTCAGTGCAAACAAACGGCGCGACATGAAACCGCCAGCTCTGGCTTCAGAGCAAAATAAAGAAATATGCTAACTCCTCCAACTGTCCACAGCTGCTGCTGTCCGAGACGTCATAGCCACGTGGTCTGAACTAACCAATCAGAGGAGAATAGGACGCTCAAGTGGCGTTCAAGAGTCACATGGAAATGTTTATAGTTTTATTAAAGGGCCTCGCCGCAATAATCTAGCAATAACAAATAAATAAAAGAGTCAGTAACAACTGACGTGAACGTCAATACCCTTTGTTTTGAATGAATATGGCTTATCAGAGATATATGTTTGTAGTTTTACATGTTTACCTTATATTATATACTTAATGCACATACTAGCCATTAAAAACAACTGTGATTTTAAACTTGAGGGATTAATAAACGGCTATCAAGTGAAATACAGACTTTTTTTCACAGTAGTGTAATTTTTTTTATGTAAATCCCCAGATATTCAGAGGTTCATACGTCATTGGAGAAACTAACATATTTTGGATTTTAGAAATACAGTTTTTAGTTAGATGAAACTCCTGTGTCGGAAATCATTTTTGGACATTGCAAAAAGTCGTCCTTTGGGATGCTCTGATAGGCCTTTACAGCAGCCACCTTCAAATGCTGTTGTATGTGGGTCTTTCAGTAACTGAAAAGCATGCTCCATTGAGTTGAGATCATGTGACTGACTTTGAGATTGAAGAATGTTTATATCTCGAAGAAACTCTTGCTTTGCTTTTGCAGCATACTCTAGGTCATTATCCATTTGCACTGTGAAGCTTGGTCTGATCGGTTTTGCAGCATTTGGCTGAATCTGAGCAGAAAGCGTAGCCCTGTACACTTCACAATTAATCCTGCTACATTTATCAGCAGTCATGTCATCAATAAACACTGTCTTACTGTCTCCACCACTAACAGATTCTGCGGTTGCTTCAGATCATGAGCTATTTCCCTCCTTCTCCATACTTTTCTCTTCCCATCAGTGTGATACAAGTCAATTTTAGTTTTATCAGTCCAATGATTTGAATCAGTTTCCACTTTGCTGTAAACCCACTGTGTTTCTATTCATGCATTTAAAAAATAATTTATCAATATAAGGAGCTAAAACAGATGCAACACCTAAACAGTTACTTCAATGCTTTTGTTAAAGGCCTTGAATAAAAGCTGAAATTCTGCATGTCAATCATATATTGATTACATTATTTGTTTGTAAACACATGGATCTAAGTGTATTAAGAAATTAAAAAGTGACAAACCTTGTTTATGTCTTCCAAGCTACAAAGGATAATTAACACACAACTTAAATAAGGGATATTTGAGCCAAACACGTGGTTGGAGTAGCTCCTTTTGATCAGCTGTACCATGAGTCAACCTTTCGCCCACATCTTTGGGAGCTGCAATGCAGACATGTTATAATCTGGATTTGAAGCTCACTGGGAGTTGCAGAAGGAGCAAAACAAATGTACAACTAGCCACAGTAGCTTGTTTACATGGACCATGTGTAAATAAACATAGACTTAGAATTGTAATAATTGCTAATTCTCACAGTGAGTAACGATCTGGAAAAGATCAACACCCTCTTTTGTTTAAGGTACAAGCGCAAAAACAGCAGGCGTGCCCAAACCCTGTTAAAATGCAAGAACCTTTTGAGACAAAGGTTTTTACACCTGATCTCTTTTTATGGAACAGCTACTCCCAATGCAACAATTAATCAAACAATCCTTCTGCTGGTGTTTTACAATGTTCACTTGTTTACAGATACATTTTGTCTCATCTGAAGCTAAAATATTATCCCAAAGAGTACATTCAGAGCTCACCTAGAGGCAGAAAGATTCTCAGCCACTGTTGGTCTCATAATGTAACACAGACTGTCCAAATAACCCTTGAACAGACTGGCAGCAGGTAGACAATGAAGGGAGTCTGTGAAATGTCACAGACAGTAAGAAATTCCTGAACAATGAGCCACTGCTGTGTTAATGAGATCAAACAGGAGATGAGTCGGCAGCTTTTTGTTGCTTGCTGTGATCTACTTATTGACTTACAGAGGTCAGGACGTGAGATCAACCAGCTTGAAAACTGATTAGACTTACTGGAAGATGCACCACATTGATGACATTTCTATGTTCCTCCATGTAAAGATTAAAGATAACTGAACTATCCAACTGGATGATGTTGTCAGAGTGTCTGCTAGTCTTCTGAATAAGTCAGGCTAGACAAAGTGCTGCTTTATTGTGTTACACATGAATATGTCATATGTATCAATCATAGATGAAGTTTAATAAGCTTCTATCAGAGCATGATTTCAATGGCTTATTTCTCTGTTTCACATGATATACAACAGACTTCAATGATCTGTAGTTCTGTATGCAGATGCTAAGAAATATAAAAATATAGTAACAATGAAAGTATAGTCTAACTTAGTTAGATGAAAGATTTATCAGCACATCAGAAAACATGACATCTGCATGTCTTTATCAGACCCTTGCATCGTTGTGGAAGAATTTTCGCCCACTCTTCTTTACAGCTTCTTTCATTCGTGCACAGCTCCCTGAAGCTCCTGCCAAAGCCTGCCTTTTCTTTTTCAGTCATTCTGTTGCAGATTTGTGGTATCCAGAGGAGTTCGTGGTCAGCTCAATGACAGCAAGCTCCGGTTTTCTTGCTGGAAAACAAGCCTAAATAAAGTTTTGTTAAACAAATAATGTGTCATATCCTGGAGATCCTAGAGAGGGATAAAATTATCTTTCAGTTTAACCTTTGGTAGGGTAGCTGAAATAAGTCAAAACATATAAACCAAAACCAAAAGTCCACTACAGAGGAAATAAATGAATAGATTTTAGGAGGATGTGCTGTTGTTCTGTTGAGGTTGCATTTAAATAACCTTAGAACCTGGTATGGAGGAGATTACTTTTTAAAAAATATATTAAACCTTAGCAACCTTTCTCACATCACTATATTAAAGCACAGCTGGCACAACACATTTGTGGTGAGGTGTTACCAATAATGGAAACAATGAGTTAATACAAAACCAGTATGAATCAGTGATCAACTTGATATTCAAAGGCATCTATGGATAGATTTCTGAGTGCAGATGTTGCCGTGCAAATACGTCTCGCTGGTGCATAAAGACACATTTTTATCTCTTTTATGTCTGCGCTAGATGTCTGCACCTTTTTAAACCTCACCTTTGACCATCTGTGTTTACAGCGAGTGTGCTGGCCTTCACACAAAATGTCGTACATGCCAATCTTTAAAACAAGAAATTATGGACAAGCTGATCTTTGTTTAGCACTGCTTGAAAGGTTTCATGTGCAATGAACGTTCGTGAGAGTGCAACACAATAAAGTCAGATTCTGAAACAAAAACAAATGGTGCTGCCATATTTTGTGAGGTGAAATATGGCAAAAGTAGTTGTGGGTGCTTATGAGTCTAGTAAGAGACTGAATAAATCTAAAGATGGGCTGAATTTGCAGACAGTCAACTGTGCAAGTTTAGTCCAAGAGCAGACAGTTTAATGCAAGAAAAAGTAATCGCCACCTAAACCTAATAACTGTTTGTACCATCCTTGGCAGAGAGGAGTTTTTGTGATAACTGCCAATGGGTCTTTCACATGATCGTGGAGGGATTTTGTCCCAATCTTCTTTGCCTAATTGTTTTAATCCGGGTACATTAGGTTTTTCAGCATAAACATCCTGTTTAAGGTCATGCTAAGGCATCTCAATCAGACTTAAAACCAGACTTTGCTGAAACTACTCCAAAACTTTTTTGTTTGTTTGTTTGTTTTTGTGTTTTTGTAGCCATTCAGAGGTGCAGTTGGTGGTGTGTTTCTGGTGGTTGTCCTGCTACATAACCCAAATGTCCTTGACCTTCAGGGCATAAACTTTTCTGGTGGAGAGCAGAAATCATGGTTCCAACAGCTAGTCATCCCAAAGCAGCAAAGCAGCCCCAGAACATCACATTACCACCAACATTTTTGACTAATGATGTGATGACCTTTTTATGAAATGCTGTGTTAGTTTTACACCAAATATAACGGGACTTAAACCTTCCAAAAAGTTCAACTTTTGTCACAGTCTGCAGATTATTTTCCCAAAAGTCTTGGGGATATTTTCAGGATGTGTGATGAGCCTTTGTGTTCTTTTTTTGGTCAGCAGTGGTTTTTGCCTCTGTGCTCTCCCATGCATGCCCAGTCTCTTTCTTATTGTTGAATCATGAACATTTATCTTAACCAACCTTAGATGTTGTTCTGGGTTATTTTTTTGATCTGTTGGATGAGTCGTCGATGGCTCCTGGAGTAATTTTGGTAAGCCAGTCACTCCATACGTGGATAATGACTCTTTCTGTGGTTCACTGGAGTCCCAAAGCCTTAGAAATGTGTTTGAAATGTGTTTCCAAACTCATAGATGTCAATTTGTTTTTCAACTTTTTCTTTAGATCATGTGAAGTCAGAAAGTAAAATCAGCTTTTCTGAATAAAAGTTTTAATCACAGTTAAACCATGATTGAACAGAGGGTGAGCAATTTTTTTTTCAGAAGCCAGGTAGGTTTGATCACTTTCCCCCCCTTAATAAATAAAATCATCATTTAAAAAACAAAATTTTGTATTTATGGGAGTTATCTGTGTCTGATGTTAGATTTTGTTTGATGAAATATAACAAACAATACAATACAACAATACAACAACAAATGTGCAAAAAAACTAAGAAATCTAGAATGGATAAAATACTTTTTCATAGCTTTTAGGACAACCGTCAAGCCTACAACAAGTCTACCTCTTGCCCTACTTCACTTCCCTGGAAACCCTGGATGGAATTTAGTGAAGTGAATGCTGGAAAAGGGGAAAAACCTGAGGAAAGGAAGAACAATACTAACACAAGCACGGCTCTGAGGAAGACTGCATTACAAATCGGATTTGGCTTCTTTACCTGTTATATTGTAAGTCTTTTTCATTATTAATAAATCATTAGTGTTTCGTGTTCTTAAGCCTCTTTTGTAGTTTGTGTATTTGCCTTCTTGTTAGAAGTCTGCAATCCATTTAACTGTACATATCAATAAAGGAATAAAACAAATAGAAAATCCATTAAACACCAAGGTTGCATTACAGGACGGCTGTGTTGGATTGCGTCAGTCATTAGCTGACTTCTTACTAACTGTTTAAAACCTGCTGGATGTCATAGCAATGTGTGTGCAATAAGCACCTTGAATTAACCTATATCTACTCCTTTAAATGATTCATTCAGCACTTAAAGAAACCAAACAACTTCGGCCTAATGTACCTATTGCAGCCCCTCAATAATGAGATTTTTAACATAGATCTACACACGATAGAACAGCACCCACTTTCTTTTTGAGTTTTATGCGAGCAGACTCGTTAAAATGACCCAGAAGTTAATGTCTCTCCTTAAACCTTATCTCCTCCTGATCTCCTGTCTTTGCAGAAATGCTACACCGCAGTAAGTTAAAGTGGTTGAGAGGCGGTGTGCTGACAGTATGGCCCTGTCCTTCGGCTGTATTTCTATAGCTCAGCCCCTCCTCTGCTCGCTCTAGTCGCTGGAGGTTGATGTCACTGGCAGAGAGTCTTCAGGACAGGACACAAGCTGGTCAGGCAAGGAGCCGCTGATAGAGGGAGAGGAAAAAAGTGGGCGATGTTGCAGCTGGGATATCGTGTATGGACATTGTGGAAAGGCTGCTGATAGAGACCGGGGAGCTTCTCTTGGTATTTTCAAGCTGAGAGGTTGAGGTAGCTGAGTAGCCGCAGTATTTTTAGCTCACTTCTGAAAGGAATACAAAAATGTCGTCTCCAAGTCCGGGAAAGAGGCGAATGGATACCGACGTGGTGAAACTGTATCCTTTACAGTATATAAACACAAGCTGGTGGTTTTTTTTTCTTTTATCTTAATGATCAGCTGTTAGCTTTGTGGTAGTGCTTAATTACACAATTTGCTCTCGATGGGTGCTCTTTAAGTGTGTGTGTGTATGTGTATGTATGTGTATATATATATATATATATATATATATATATATATAATGTGTGTGTGAAGTGGCTGGCAGCTGTGTGAGATTGAGAGATTCTGGAAAAAAAAGTATGAAGACTTTAACGTTAACAGACAGCTCTGTGTCTCCACCGAGTCTGGACGTTAGCTCGGTTAGCAGAATGGCGAACAGGACGCTTATTTAACGTTTTTTGAGTGAACTCCACCGCCTGTTGTGAAGCGTTAGCTCGCTGCTACGTTAGCATTATCGTCCTGTTTGTATCGATAGAGAATTAGCAGCGGAAACTGTCGCAATACAACGCTGGCTGCTCACTCTTGTGTTAGCTTTGGACACTGTTAGCGTTAGCCTGATAGCGTCTATAGTTAGCCCACTGGCTTCTAAAATGTGATTCCCACAGGACTGACAGCACACTGGGAAGTCCTGACGAAGGGTTTTGTACGTTTTGGAAACAAATATGTGGAAGGACACGTTCCTTTATTTGTGATTTGGTAGCGTTGACGCCGAGGAAGCTAGCTGTGTAGCATGCTATCACCAAAGAAAGAACAATTAAGGTCGATGTGGAGACGATCTTTGAAAAATGCAGAGCCGACAGCTAACGACCTTTCGCTCCTTAATATCAGAGAGCATAAAACAAGACTTAATCATTTTTGCTTATTTATTTTTTTTAATTTGTTGTCCAAATGAAAACAATCCTTCTAATTGAAGACAAACAAATCACAAATGGTACACACAGTAGTCACGGATGGCGTATTTGGCACAGATTCTCCAGCAGGATGTGAAGCAAAACTAGTTTAATTTCAGTCTGAATGGAAAAAAAAAGGAATACAAACCAAAGTGATCGTGATCTTTATTTTTACATAATTACTCCCCCTCTCCCCCCTCCGCAGTTTTCATTTATCGACTTATACCTGCGTTTCTTATATTCGTATAAATGCTTGTGTGTTTTAGTAATTGTTTGCAGTGACCTGCTGAAGTTTCTGCTTGAAAGCTTTTTCTGACAGCGTGAGGCTCAATTGTTTTGTTTTTGTCCTGCAGCTACATGCTGCGCTCTCATTGGCCACCTTGTTACCATCCGGAACATGGTAGAGGGCGGGGCTTCTTTCACACAGCTGATCGAGGAACAACAAGCATGCTCTGTGTGTGTTGGGGGGGGGGCAAAGGGGGTGGGGGCTGGGAGCAGGGACAGGGCTGCACTCACTCACACTCATCTATCA
This sequence comes from Perissodus microlepis, assembly GCF_051167445.1. Taxonomy (NCBI): domain Eukaryota; kingdom Metazoa; phylum Chordata; class Actinopteri; order Cichliformes; family Cichlidae; genus Perissodus; species Perissodus microlepis. The sequence continues at coordinate 7,970,950 of NC_140467.1, forward strand.
CCTCCACAGACACACACCTCGGGAAGCACATGACTCAGTATTGAACAGCGTTCATTAAAAAAACCAAACAAACCGAAAACATCTACTTTTCCATTTAAAGAAATGAGAAGAGTTCCTGTTTACTTAATTTTTTTTGTTTTGTAAAATAAGTGATTATGTTTTACTTAAAAATGAAAAATCACCATAGGCAACCATAACTTCATTATGACCTCATTATATTTTTAGATCCTAATCGTATAATAGAAATAACAGTCAAATTAGTTAGCGAGAATGTAAATAATCATTCCTTGCTGGCCTGCGGGACACAGTTTAAAAAGATTATGCTTTAAAAAATGTTTTGTATCTATCTAAGTAAATAACAATAAGGCCATTATGAGTATAGGAATTATGAGGTCGCCATAAAGTTGAAATTTAACAAGGTTTTTTTTTTATTTTTATGGGTCAACAATGCCTTTTGAGGGATGACCTGTGCATGTAAGCTCAACTGATCCACAGATAGTTAAGGCAATAAGTCTTTGTTACTTTATTTAGCAGAAGTGTGTATTACATGTGGTTTTTGTCTAATGGATAAACAAAACCATTTTATATGCTTCATTTTTTCCTTGTGGTCCAAAAAGTTTTCAACGTACATATTTTAGAAGATCTAATAAGTTCTTATTAATGTCAATGTCTTGATTAATTTTAATTAAGTCAGCACTTCCTTTCGTTCCTTGAAGCTTTGCCACATTCATACTATCGTTATTTTAATATTTTCCTGATAACAGTGAAGTTTTTTAACTTAGCAGGAGCCACATATAAGGTGTACAGTGGGTTTAATGTTTCATAACACCAATGTAACCTGGTATTAGGAAGTAAGAATGAGGTATTTTGTATGTGGATTGCAGCCTGGTAAATTTTAACCACAGACACTGAATTGTGCCAAAGAGTCACATCTTTAAAAAGAGGCGCGGGGAGGGGGGGTTGTTACAAAATAAGATTCCTGTGTTTTATTAGCTGAGTGAGATGAGAAATTCAGTATTGGATAATAGGAGTCACTGAGGAAAAACATGTTGGGACCCATCAGGTGTTGCTGCTGTGGATCTCGTTTCACCGGTTCCCAAACAGAGCGCTGCAGCAGCAGCGTGTAACAGTAGATGCCTTTCATAGTTTCACGCTGTGTCTTTAAATCGAATATGTAAGACTGAATCACTGTGACAGATTATATCACTCGAAATATACTTCCACATGTGCTGTAGGTGAGGCGATTCTGTATGGCTGGTGTCAGGCTTAATTGTGCCAGTGAAGATGGGAAAGATGTGCTTGGTGTGATGAAGAAAACAATTAAAATAATAAATAAATCCTTCATATCTTTGTGTCAAAAGGAGCTGATAAGGTGCTCTGCAAGCTTCTGTCCAAATATAGGAATTGCTTTGTGTAATAAATCTTGGTGAGGTTTCTATGGATAACCATGTAGGGGCTAAAAAAGCACAAGAGAGTTGCTCTGCTTTGCTGCACAAGCGTACATCTACAACAGGTTTTATTTATAGGAGCTGTTCCCTCGGATCACATTTAGAGCTTCCCTGTCTTGGTCAGTGGTTTTTTCCTTTTTTTTCTAAACCACCGTCTGCTCTGCTGGATGTTTACAGTCTCTTTGCCTCGTGGCTATTATGCATTCAGGCCGTGTAGCTCTATTTGTGCTTGAGAAATTTAACTAAATTAGCATGTGAACGTCGCCTTGTTCAGATTGTTGGAATGGCGAGGACAGGAGGATTTACGATGAGGTGATGAAACAGGGCGCAACTGTTACTTTTGTGGTTTCTTCCTTTCTGTTTTTCCATCGTTGTGTCACATTCACGCAGTCGCTGAGATTAAACGCACTCCACCTTTCTGCACCGCTGTCAAGACAGCTGACTCAGTCTCTCGCTGTCACCACATGCTGTGATTATTAACTAAGCAGAACGCGTCACAGGCTCATGTTTGTGCCTTTCTCTGCGCTGAAAGGATGTGTGCAGTAGAAAACTTTCTGCCCCTGCTAGTATCTTTCCATCCTGTCTCACCGTGAGCCTGTTTTCACTTTAGAAGCAGGCTGTTTGTCTGACAGAGGCATTATTGATCTCATTATTACGGCTAATGTTATTGAACCCACGCGTGACCTCTGCCCAGACAAATCCACAGGGAAAGAGGCAGACACAGCAGCCCAGCTGGAAAAATAAACAGAAAACAACCATATGTGATCATGTGTGACTTTTCCAGCTTGTTCGCTATTGTTTTTTGTTTGTTTGTTTTTGTTTGTAGCATTTTCCTTAACCCAGCGTCAGCATCGAGAGCAAGCACGAGGTCACCATCCTTAGTGGACTCAATGAGTTTGTGGTCAAGTTTCACGGACCACCTGGAAGTAAGACCCAGTGTTAACCAGCTTTTTGTCATTTCACTTATATTAAACATATTAAAAGCTTCATGTGACATGTGGATAATTAATGTTTTTGTTTTAGCGCCGTATGAAGGAGGCGTGTGGAAGGTCCGGGTGGACCTGCCTGATAAATACCCCTTCAAATCACCTTCAATAGGTATAAAACATTTGAACTCACCTTACACTGTAAAAAAACAAACAAACAAACAAAAAAAACAGTAGACAACTTAAAAACGTGGGAAAAAAATCTGCATTTTTTTTCTTTCAGGATTCATGAACAAAATCTTTCATCCCAACATCGATGAAGCGTAAGTAGGACAGATTCAAACATCAATGATCATTTATCCGGTGAATATGGGGAAGATTAAATGCACAGCCTGACGGTTATGTGATAGGAAATTGTTTCAGCACACAAACACTCCTACAGAAAATCATTGGTTCTGTCTAACGATTTGTGTGTAGTTTATTCACTGTTTTGTCTTTTTTAGGTCAGGAACTGTATGTTTAGATGTCATTAACCAGACGTGGACAGCTCTCTATGGTAGGTACACGCATACTCTGACTGGTGCCAATAAAAACAATGACCGAGCGGCCTGTGCTGCACCTCTGCAGCGCGGTTTCAGGCAGAGCGTCTCGGTTTAATCGGCTTACACTTCAGTGATAACTGCTGCTGGTATTGAGGTCATGCATTGAGCACCGATAGATGGGTCAGGTCTCGAGACTAAGAGGTCTTTACACACACTCGGCTGGAGTGGAGTTGTCTTTTATGTGAGAGTGTAAATAAACTCAAAGTTTAGGTCAACTGTTTCATTCATGGACACAAGGTACATTTCTGTTTTTCAGTCTGCTTGTGATCCACAGCTGTGTTTGTTTTCACAAAGATGTGTGAAAACACCTCTATATGCGTTTGAGTGTTTTGCGTGGGTGCTGTAACACCGGTGTGACGACAACTCCACATAGATAATAATCTTAAGCTGTAACTGACTCAACATCTACACAAATGGAAGGTTACAGTCAGTAGCCCCCAGTTGAAGCATTATCATTGTAGCATTACAGTGACGTCTTTGTGCCTCCTTAATACTGATTATACTGGCTTTCAGCATCTATATTTAATGGATGTTCTCACTGAGAACAGTGCTTGCTTAATTATGTATCTGACTGTAGTTTTAGCCTGACGGAGTGAAAGAGGCTATCACGATGACATAATAAGATATTAAATTAGCCAATAACTGGTGTTACATCTTCAGTCTGTCCTAAAGTTTCCTTGGCTGCTCTAAAAATACTTCCTGATGATGATAGAGTTGTAATATAGGGTGCTGTGATGTGACCTTTTGACCTTTTTTCTTTAAATTGCACAAGCTGGTGACAGTAGCTCCTGTTCTGCTCTGAAGCCTTGGAGTAAAAAGCCTGAAGTTCTCCACCTGTGGCAGGTTCTGGTTGGAGAACTCACAGCACTTCTACAGAGCAGAACAGAGGCTTTCGTCACTGCCTGCAGTTGGAGTTTGTCCGATCAAGTGGAAACAGAGAAAGAGCTGGTTTGCATTCAGTGCTGTAACAACAACCTGACCAGTCTGCCTGCAGGAAAACGTTACACGGGAAGCTCCAGAACTACCTGGTTAACAGCAACTGAACTTTCAAAATAAGAGCCAGTGTATTGTCCAGTAGTGGCCACTTTGGACAAATGAAAAAATAAATTGCAAAATATTCTAGGTAAAGACTTTTTTGTAGGAAACACTGTAATTTAATATCCATATAACTTATATGTGGTTGGTTTAGTAGATTAGTAAATGTGGAAAACGCCTCACCCTGTGCAGTGCTGTGTGTACAGTGAGCTGAATGCTGCTATAAAGGTCATTAAAGGCTGAGCAGTTCCTTCGTCATCATCCACTCACACTTTGAAGTGGAGGTTGCTTATAACCACAGAGGAAACAAAACAGCTCTGTGAAGTGAACTTTTCTTTGCAAGGGAGACCCCTAGTGGGCGTTTTTATAGGTGCACACATAATGGACGGACTACTTCAAATAAAGTCTGATTTAGATTTCTTCTGTGATTCTTTGAAGCAAGTACAGCCTAACCTATGTAAGTAGCTGATGTAATTATCAGCATTTAAGACTCTACATGTGCTAATTACCTTGTAGTAATTTCCTCTTGTTTTATACTTGGTCCAAAGCATTTTTTATTTGTTATTTTTTGCTCCTGGGAGTCAGTGGTCTTGAACAGGCCAATCAGAATAGTTGTGCTGCACTGATGTGACGTGTAGTTGCATTTCCAGGGAGGTTAAACACAGAAGCATAGACGAGCGCTAGTGAGGAGTGCTCGTGCATGTTGTTGGTGTTTCTCTGCAGCTTTGTTGTTTTCTGGACTGACTGTAATTTTTCACCTCACATCCACCAGACCTCACCAACATCTTTGAGTCGTTCCTCCCTCAGCTGCTCGCCTACCCCAACCCCATCGATCCTCTGAATGGGGATGCAGCCGCCATGTACCTGCACCGGCCAGAGGATTATAAACACAAAATCAAAGGTAGTTTGCGCACACATGATTGAAAACACAAATGTTCATACAGCGCTGTAACATCAAACTACGAATTTTATACCCAAAATGTCAGATTTGTACGTCAACCTGCACCAGATTTTCCAAAATTTTGTATTTAAAATCATATTTTTATCAATGCTTAGCCTGAAAATGTGCACGGAATGGGTTTGTGCCACGTTTGTCATCATCAAGTCTGCTCGACTTGTGCGTCTCTTTCAGAGTACATCCAGAAGTACGCCACGGAGGAGGCGCTAAAGGAGCAGGAGGAAGGAGGAGGCGACTCATCTTCTGAGAGCTCCATGTCAGACTTTTCGGAGGACGAGGCTCAGGATATGGAGTTGTAGTGAAGGTGGAGCTGCCTTCACCTCACAGCAGACTGTCATTTCCTAAAAAGAGCAGAAACTCAGTACTATATTCATATTTAAACAAGACAATTTTTTTACAGCAACACAAGGATTTTTATCGCTACACGAGGATTTGCAGTATGATATTGCAGAATATTCACTCTTACTTAGGAAGTCATTGCCACCTGCCCTTCCTTCCTCCTTCATCTTCCTCCTCTTCTTCTTCTCCTCCTCCTTCGTCCCAAGCCCCAGTTTAGACCGGGTTGATCTTTTGTGGCTCGAGCCGACGTTTATACATTGCTCTGACCGCCGAAACTGAGCTGTGAGGCCGGCAGAGGAGGAGAGCCATCAGCACAAAACTAGACTGTGTACCACAGGCCTCACCTCGCCACCTTTCGTTCTAAAACGCTCAAGTTTTTTTTTTTTTTCTTTTCATGACGCATTTTTTCCTCGCCGACAGAAGACTGCCAGGAGGACATCCATGATTCAGAGCAGTCTCTGCTTCTAAGGAGAGAGGAATCCTGTTTTTTTTTTTTTTTGTTTGTTTGTTTGTTTTTTTTTCCTTTTTTTCCCCTAAGTTACCTGTGCCCCATCTTCATCTTTTTGACACTGCCACGATGAGGAGTTGCCATTAAAAGCATCACTTTGAAGGAGCAGAAGGCCACAAGCGTGCGGTCATGTGTACAGACCCGTGCCCTCTGTGCAACCTGCAGGCACGTCACACACTTAACAAGCAAGCGGCACATCAAAACACCACAGCATGTGCGTGTGTCTAGATGTGTGTGTGCGTGTGTGTGCATGCATGAATGTAATCCATTGATAATCTGTGTTGTTTTGGCGCCCCGGCTCCCCCTCCAATGCTCAGCAGAAACCAGAAGAGGAGGTTCAATAATCCCGACACCTCTTTTGTTCAGCACCCATCTCCTTCTCCTCTTCCTCCTCCTCTTCCTCTCCGTTTTAGGAAAGCGTTTGTCATTCTCTGAGTATCTTTGTATATTGTGGCATGACACAGTTAAAGTTTGTGTAGGGCTTTGTGGAGCTGTATCGCTATAGACACGAAGGGGACGCCTCTGTGAGTCACGCGTTATCCGGGTTTTCTCGGTGAATCGTCGGACTTCTTAACTTTGCCTATTGCTTGTGTTGAACTATAATAGGTGTTTGACTTGCGTAGGGATAGTTAGTTTTTCGCGGTTGGTGAATCCTATCATAATGTATGGTTTAATACTTACACACTAGTTTAAAAAGACTTCTTGTCCTGATGAAGACAGGGAGAATTACACGTCTTTAAGGGAGAATTACACGTCTTTAAGGGAGAATTACACGTCTTTAAGGGAGAATTACACGTCTTTAGAGGTGTGTTGCAGCCCTGCTCCTCTGCACCCCCCCCCCCCTTTTTTTTTTCTTCTTACATAAACATCTCAATCAAAAGCAATTTCTGCTGCCAGACAGAAGCGCTCTGTTTCCAATTTACTTTTTCATGCTCTTGGTGGCCTGTTTTTTCCGAAAAATGGTGGGACCAAAATCTAATGAATCTTACAGGCTGTAGTGTCATGCCCCCCCCCCCCCCCAGCTTAAACTGGGTTATGGATAAAGAGTGAAGCTGAGTAGATAAAAGTTCCTCAAATGGTCAAACTCTCAAGTGGTGAATCTCAGATTAGTTTAAACTTCAATTTGGACACAACACTTTTCAGAATCTTCTTCTTCTTCTTGAGAGGACACTTTCAGTGTTTTTCCTGCTTTATGAAAAGCTTTATGTGCCTGCTAGCATTCGTGTGGCGGAGGTGTTACCAGAGCTGTGATGGCACCCTGATCTGAAGTCTGACACTTGTTTGCAACCTGTGCTCATTGCATTACAGATCAGTTTGCTGTTTTGTTTTTTCCCTGTGAAAGAAAACATAATTAGAGTCATATCACCATCAAAAGGGGCCATTTCTCTTTTTTGAATCAAAAATTCAATGAATTTAAAAAACAAAAAGAAAGAAAGAAAAAAGATCCGTTTCTCTTTCGTGGTGTCTTGCAAGAGGTTGATACCTTAATTAAGGTGGTAAAAACTGCATGTCAGACTTCTTCTTGATATGGTGATTTAAAAAGAAAGGTGAGAATTGCTCTAATTAGGCTCGATAACCAAATATATGAGGGTGTTGGTCTTAAGATGACATGATGTCACAGTTGGTTTTCATTTGCAACAGAAAACAAACCACTTGTTGTTTGTCAGCCTCTGGATTCCTTGTTGTGTTATGTATTTTACTGGAACGCATATATTTGATGCCTAAATTTGTTTGAATGTGTATTTTTATTTTTTGTTTTTTGTTTTTTTGTTTGTTTTTAAAATACAATTTTTTTTAGTTTCCTACGCCCTGTTTCCATGATACAGTTCAAGATATCCCAAAATTTTAAAAGGCAAAAAATGAATATATGTGCTTCCCTTGTAACTTGAAGAAAGAAATAAACAAAAAAATTATTGTTTAGTGTGATTTATTTAAAAAAACAAACATTTTTTTTTAAAAATGCTTCTGTGGATGGTAGTTTTAACGTCTTGATGCATGTAGCGTTTTCAGGGGGAGAAACGTTTCGTCATTCATCCAAGTGACTTCTTCAGTCTCAGCTGACTGCAGGTGAGCTCCCAGCCCATTGTTCCTTCAGTGGGCTGGTTTCAGTCATTATGCAAATGTGCGGTTTATAAGATTGGGGAAACCTGCAGTCAGCTGAGACTGAAGAAGTCACTTGCATGAATGACGAAACGTTTCTCCCACTGAAAACGCTGCGTCCAGATGAACAGAATCAACCTTTGGAGACGGTAGTTCTATTTTGATTTCTTGAGCATTTGGGGAGCGATCATGGAAGTAAAGTGAGTGTGTTATGTCATCTTAACCTCATAAAGTTCAATATTTCTGTGTTGATAAACGTTTTCTTTTATGAGCATTCAAATACAAACAAAACATGAGCCTCAAACTATGAAACTCAGTGCAACAAATGAGAGTACAGTTGTGACCGCTGTGTGTGGAAAAACTTGCTGAGACTTCATCCAGACTGTTAAAGGAACAGAGAAGATCAAGTCAACAATGAAACAGTGTTTCAAAATTGGAAACAATGCCAGAATTTGTGTGTTTGTTCCTGTGGCACAATTTTTTTTTGAAATGATCCAACTTGGCAAACACTTAAAGTTTAGGAAAAAGTATTTTACTGCAGCATCTCTGAGTTAAAAAATAAATAAATAAATCTGTGTTTTTTGACTATATTAAAGTGAAACTAGTAACTGGACTGGTGCTTACACTACCAGTCAAATGTTTGGACACACCTTCTCATTTAATGTTTTTTCTTTATTTTCATGACTATTTACATTGTAGATTCTCACCAAAGGCATCAAAACTATGAATGAACACACATGGGATAATGTAGTAAACAAAAGTGTTAAATAACTCAAAACCTGTTTTATATTTTAGATTCTTCCAAATAACCAGCCTTTGCTTTGAATATGGCTTTACACACTCTTGGAACTCATGTGATGAGCTTCATGAAGGAGTCACCTGACATGGTTTTTCTTGGCGGCTCCTTTCCACACTGTAAAATAACTCTTACACTTACGCTTATCTCAGTTTATTTAACTTAGATTTATTAGTTAATTCAAATGCTTTTACAGTTTTTAACTTTGAGAATCAGTTTCAGGTTAATTAGAACAATCTGTTGATTAAACTCTTAACTTAGTTTAGTTAATTAAGGTCTGTTAATTACCCAAACGTCTAGTGTGAACTTGTAAATCAGTTTTATTTGATCTATAAAGGTTACTGGACCAAGATTTTTTTTTTTGTGTATGAACTTAAGATCTTTAAGCCTTCAACATCAACTTCAGCAAACCTGTTAGGTTTACCGCAAATCTTACATTTAAATTTGTGTTTAAATTGATTTTTAGTTATTCATACATTATAAAAAATGAATAAATAAAACAGATTCAAGTTTATCTCATTATTTCACGCATCAAGTTTGTTACAAGGACACAACAATTATTTCATTTATTGCTCCATCTTACTCATGTGAGAAACAGATATCAGAAAATTCATTAATGTTCCTTTTTGGGTTCACAATCCATCCATTTATTTACTCATTAGGTAATGGCTTTGTGCATGTTTAATTAAATTCTGACCAATACTCCGGGAGGAATAACGATTCTTGTGAACTGTGGACAGCTGGACAACAGAACCTTCACCATGGCATGAGCTAAAAAACTGCTGCATTAAAGTTCACAGCATAAACACTGTACTGCAGATCAGTGTGTGAATATAAACCATAAAACACCTCAAACTCTGGTATGTGACTTCATTTACAACCTCAATAAATTCCAGAGAACCAATTGCTTTGAAAATGAGTGCTTGCATGCTTCTGAAGCATAGCTTTCAGTGTGCTCATATGCAAACAAAACCCTATGAACTTGCATGAGATGACCACTTGCAGAGTCCACCATTATACTGTTTTTCACAGAAGTACGTTTCTTATACCACGAACAAATACGTAAAGGCATTTGCTGTGGAAAGGCAAACAGTAAAATTGGAATTTAAGAATTACAACAATCAGTGTTGATAAGAATCTTCTGAATGACTTCAAATATGTACCTAAGCTCCTTTGGATAGTCTATGTTGAGGGCAAAAATAAGATCCATCAGCATGGCAACGGCACACGGGACATCATTCAGATCAGACAGGATTACTGCATCCTCGAGACAACCAACACATCAATGATGCCTTCTTCTTTTACCATCACAGTGCCAAATTCCATCCCCTTGATTCAATATGTCTTCATTGTCTGTGGGCTGTAGAAGATTTTGAGGACAGAAAAACTAAGCCTTTAGCACTTACCATCCTTGTGCTTAAATGGTTGCATCTTTAGGTGAGCCTACAGGGAAAAAAGTCTGGGGTTTCATCTGACATTAAAGTGTAAACCTTTAACAAATCTTTCTTGCATGTTAATTCAAATTATTCTGGTTGATTTAAAATGTCTCTTGACATTATTTTATTTTTTATTACCCCTCAGCTGTAAAAGGCTGACTAACATAAATAGCTAGTTTCAGCTTTGGAACGTACTGACCAAAAGTCAATAAGTGGGCCAAAGCAGTGGATCAAAATTGGGTAGTGTTCCAGGACAATGATGTGAAGTTTAAGAGCCCAATTTTCATGCCAAATGCCCCCAACAGTTTCACATACAAGTATTTGAAATTGAAATTTTCCGTGGACAGTTAGTTCTGTCAGAAAATTTAGAGGGGAAGCGTTTTATTAAGTAAAGTATGTAAATGTAAAGTATTTCTTTCTAAAAACATTTTTCAAACACAATCAGAGCTCCAAAGGTACAATACTTTCTAAAACATCATGTCAAAAGTACCTTATACAATGAAAGTAAGACAACCTGCTGAAGACACATTTATTTTTCACCCCGTCAGCACTTTGCATTTTCACATTTTGTCTGAGCTTTGAAACACTGACATTATACGACTCTTTGGTTCTCAGTGAAAATGACCCACTTTGCAGGGGACAACCAGATCCAACAAAATTTATCAACATTAAATGACTCCTGAAAACCGACAAAGGAATGTGGTCCTAAATGATCAGATAACGCATACAACACTGTAACCATAACACTGGTTCCCAGTTGTAGGTCTCCCAGAAGTGGGTTTACAATCTTCTGTTATTGCCTCTTGTCAATAACGTCATCCTTATTTAACAATCCTTGCAGAATTTTTAGAACTGGGACATAAACAGTTCTAAATATATTCAACTGGGTCTACAACACCAAATTTGTCTCTGAAATAGGACAACCTTTTCTGTTCTGATCCTAGACATCCACTCTCTAAAATGCAGCAAAGTTATAGTGTCGTGGGTGATATCTGAAACCTGCAGCACACTGGCCCTTGAGGCCTGGAGTTGGACACCTCAGAGCTAAGGCAACTGTCTCATTAAAATTACACAACAAGCATTTTAGTTTAAAGCCAGCAAGTCCGTTACCTACTCCTTCTGTGACCCCTTGATCCCCCAAATTGATCTGCAGAGCTTTTTTAGATCTGAAACACTGCTCAGAGTCTGTGTAAATGCAGGGCAGTGGACAGTTTCCTCCCTAATGTCTGTGACTGTTAATGTAATGTTCAACGACTTAACACCTCATTCAAAAAACAAAAGAGATGTGATCATCTAGGCATGTGAAGATAAATTAATGAAAAATATTTAGTTATGGATGCTATTACAACCACTATGTCATAAACAGTCTGCTCTGTTGCTTTTCTAAATGAACAATTTGTTGGTGGCATAATTGAATATTTAATTTATATCACCTGCTTGTGATCATCAATATATTACCTCTTAAGAAGTAGTTTGATGAGATAATCTTTACATCATTTGTTAAATTTAATTACAATATAATCTGTGTTGTTTCCACCAATATGAAAAATACAACAAAAAAACAAAACAAAACGAACTTAGCATTTCACTCCATTGGAAAAAAATCCCCCACAACACCAAGTTTTCCAACATAAACTATAAAACCAGAAGGAAAATATATCAGCTATAATTATGTATTATTACACCATACAGGTGTGTGTGGACATAGTTTTCTGACCCACACAAACAATGTTATTTTTGTTACAGCACAGGGGATGCAGTAAGCCAAATAACACAACAAATCAGAGAAACACACACTGGGGCTGATGCAGTTACCATGCCAAAAGTCATTGCCTGATACTAATGCTTTATTGCTACAGGTCTTATATTATGAAAGAATTTGTTTATACTGACCACAAGAGTTAAAAAAATAAGTTAAAGTGGAGCTGTTATTCATCAACTATTTCAGGCAGAGATATAATTCCCAAGTTTTATTATAGCAAGAAATCCAAACTGGAGGATTTCTTTCCCAGAGGATCCCATTGTAAAACCTGGCCTAAATAACACGTACGCATATTACCTGATTATTGCAGCTTTGAAGAAAAACGCCCAACCGTGACTATTAAAATGCTCACAAGTTACACCAACATAACCCAAATGGAGAACATGCATCAATTATTTGGGCGAAAATGAAGGAAAATATTTATTGAAACTTTTCCACATTATTTCTGAAACATAGGAGAGCCAGACACGAGGGAAATGAGTGGGTAACAGGAGCTGGTTAGTGGCAGACCACACAGTTTATCTCATAAAAAGTAATTGAATGCTGATCTGTAGACCACATAGTCTTAATAATAATAATAATAATAATAATACATTTTATTTAAAAATAGCGCCTTTCAAAGCACCCAAGGACACTGTACAACAGATAAAAACACAGAACTGGAAATATACACAATAATAAGAATAGCAGATAAAAGTTAAGAGCATACAGAGGTTTAAACATAAGCAATTTAAACAGATGAGTTTTGAGGGTGGACTTAAAAAGAGGGAATGAACTAATATTTCTGAGGTCAGGGGGTAAGGAATTCCAAAGTCGAGGGGCAGAGCAACTAAAAGCCCTGCCCCCCATTGTAATCAGACGAGCGGAAGGAACAGAGAGAGAAAGAGAAGATGAAGATCTGAGGCACCGGGATGGGAAGTTCATCTGTACTAAATCGGAGAGGTATGGTGGAGAGAGAGAATGAATAGCCTTAAATGTATAGAGGATTATTTTAAAATGGATGCGAAATTTAACCGGGAGCCAGTGAAGCTGCTTCAGGATTGGGGAGATGTGGTGGGTAGAGGAAGTCCTAGTAATAATACGGGCAGCAGAGTTCTGGACACGTTGGAGCTTGTTAATAGATTTTTGTGTAAGGCCAAATAATAGTGAGTTACAGTAGTCAATTCGAGAGATAACAAGATTATGGACGAGAATGGCAGTGGCATGAGGAGTGAGGAAAGGGCGGAGGCGACTGATATTACGGAGTTGGAAATATGCTGCACGTGTGACATTATTGATATGTGAATTAAAGGATAATGTGCTATCAAGAATGACACCCAAGTTTTTCACAGAGGGAGAGATAGGGACCAGCGAATTATTGATGGTGAGAGAGAAATTGTTAATTCTGGATAGCAATCGTTTAGTGCCGACCAGGAGAAGTTCTGATTTATTGCTGTTGAGTTTAAGAAAGTTGGAGGAGAACCAGGAATTGAGTTCAGCTAAGCAGAGGGTAAGGGAGGGTGGAGGAAGAGTAGAATCGGGTTTGGTAGAGAGGTAAAGCTGGGTGTCATCGGCATAGCAGTGGAACTGAATATTATATTTACGAAAAATATGTCCGAGTGGAAGAAGGTAAATGATGAAAAGAAGGGGCCCGAGGACAGATCCCTGGGGCACCCCAGTAGATAGAGGAGAAGGCTGAGAAGTGAAGGATTTTAATTGAATGAACTGAGTGCGGTCAGACAGGTATGATTTAAACCAGGCTAATGGAGTATGAGAGAGACCAATAGAAGCTAATCTGCTAAGAAGAATGGGATGAGAGATGGTGTCAAATGCTGCACTCAGATCAAGGAGAATAAGGATGGAGAGGAGACCAGAATCAGCTGCCATAAGAAGGTCGTTTGTTATTTTTATAAGAGCAGTTTCGGTGCTATGCAGAGGACGGAAGCCAGACTGGAACTGTTCGTAAAGGTTATTATCAGTTAGGTGTAGATGGACTTGTGAAGCAACTATTTTTTCAAGAATTTTTGAGAGGAATGGTAGATTGGAGATAGGACGGAAATTATTAAAGTTGTTGGGATCTAGACCTGTTTTTTTCAGGATTGGGGTAATAGCGGCAACTTTGAAGGAAGCAGGAACAGTTCCAGTGGTGAGTGAAGAGTGAATAATAGCAGATATGAGGGGAAGGAGAGGGGGTAAACAGGCTTTGACAAGGACAGTGGGGATAGGATCAAGCTGGCAGGTAGAAGGCTTTGATTTGTGGATGAGATCAGCAATATCAGTTAAAGACGGAAGTTGAAAAACAGAGAGGAAGTGAGAAGGGGGTGGAGTTAAGACAGAGGAGCTACATTGAGCATTAGGGTCCAAGTCTAAGTGTATTTTATGAATTTTTTCAGTGAAGAATAGCATTAGAGCATCGCAGAAGTTAGATGAATAGAGATGAGCGGGCAGAGAATCAGGTGGCCTGTTAAAGGAGTTGAATAATGAGAATAGGGTCTTGGTGGAGTTCTCACTTGAACAGACAATGGTAGAATAATAGGCAGATTTGGTTTGACTGATACCACATAGTCTTACTCCTCAATGCACTCTGGTAGAGGCAGTAAATAACAGAAGTGATTAGATAAGGGTGAAAAAGGGGACAACAAGAATAGCAGTCCTACCAAGAAAGATATTTTAGGACCCAGTCAGTTATTAGATATGTTGCTGAAATGAACGTCCACCAAATTATAACAGCCTGTGAACTTAAAAGACATTTAAGAACACAGACGATATGAAAGTTATTATTAGTTAGTTAGCCGATTATTATATTAGTTAGCCGAGTTACCTGTTAATATCGTATTAATTTCTTTATAAAGACAAAGAAAAAGGTTGCACGGATAATAGCCCTACCATAAGTACGAGAAAAGTTGCGCAGAGTAAAATAGAAACTGTCCTTCGAAAATGTAGTTGTAGATCTGTGTCCTAATCCGGACCGCACTCCACCTGTTGGTGACCTATAGGATCTGGGCTGAAAAGTGCTATCTGTAATTACAACCCTGCATCCCTGTTAGCACTGTCCTGTTGACTCACCAGCTAAAACAGTTATATTTTCCTCATCTTCATTTTTCAATTGCGAAGGGACTTCATCAAAAAAAGAGTAAAAGTTAGAGTGCATGTGCCATTTTTGGTAGTTATATCCATCTCTAAAAGATTTTGAATATGAAGTTATCTGTTTTACAGTGAAGTTCAGTTGTAAAAAATAATCACTAGGTGTTGATAAAAAGAACCACAGTCTGGCTTGGAATAACAGGTGAGTATTTCAGACTTGGCACAAGGATTATCAGTGAAAATCCGCAAGAGAGAAATTCCGTACAGCCTCTGCAGTGAAGCAGGGAGGAGATGATGGAGTTGCATCAGCAAACTCATCAAAATACTGAAAATGCTGGCTGTCATGAATGAAGCTCAGCGTCAGAAGTTTATTCCAGTTTATTCCAATCCTGGGATTGACACTGTTTTCTAAAAGAGAGGTGATCATTCACACCTGTGCTGTTATTAGAAACATGAGCTGACCCAATATGCACTGTGTCACTCCTGTGTTATCCCTATTATATAAAATTTAATTCTTGATGTTCTGTAAAGTCTTGAGGTTTAGTAAAAATGGTCTTATTTTGGAGGAAACGTCTCACACAGAATAACCATTATAGCTTGTGTCCCTCCTGTGTCCACTGGATGGCAGTAAACGTTGACGTGTCTTCACAAACAGCACAAAAAGAATTCTTTTTTATTCTTTTTATCGTAACTTTGGAGGTTTATTCTTTAAACGAGTAAGTATGACGAAAGCTATTAAAATACCTCTGCATGTATATATATAAATATATTTTCCGTTTTTATATTTTATTTCTGTTTTATGTCATTGATGGCTGATTTCCTTTTCGATGCTTCAGGTTCAGGGAGTTATTAACTCCTGTGTCTACTGCTTGTATAAGGTGAAGCTTGAGAAAGTGTTTGTTTGTTGTTGTTGTTGTTGTTGTTTTTGGCAGATAAACAGTTTTGATCTTAACCATTACCCCGGGAATTCGGCTAAAATACCTCATCATATATACACGTTGAGCCTGAAAAACTACAAACTTGGAGGTTTTCTTTTTAATCCGACCATTTTAAGATTTTCAAATTAAAGACGAAAACAAATACCCGAAGATGGTCCGTGTGTGTGTTGAGGAGATGCTCTGAAGACTAAGGCCGAACGTATAAGGATCCTATGAAATATTCATCGGTGTTCGGACAAGTAGCTCGCTTCTGAGCTTATTCTGGTTTCCAGTTCCTACATCGGTTTAGTTAGGGCGCTTTACCACACGCAGTATTACGCAGGTTATTTTGTTATGAATTTATTTTCTATTGAAATGTGTTACACAAACAAATAAACAAACCAACAATAAACAAAAATGAATAGTTTGATGAACTATTCAATTCTGGTCCTCGATTCTGGGGGATGGATTTCGCAAATTTGACTAAACTGATCCTTCAGTTCGTAATCCCGGTTTGCAAATGTTGCTAAAAGGGGGGGAGGGGGGGGGGGAGCAGGTAATTATAACAGTAAAGTAGTAAAGTTAGGTTAGTTAGTTCAGGGTAATCTGAGCAGCAGGGGGAGAAGGAGAAGGAGGAGATGCTGCTGACCGGCTGGGCATCCTTCATAATGTATGGAGAGGACAAAGGGCGCACGGGTGGATTTCAGCCTCAACTTTGACAGAGCCGTAACCCAAACCTGTCTTATCCCACTCCAGTGGACGCGCGTCAACTGAAAGGATGATGACACTTTTTCCACTTGCAATCTGTCTAATAATCAGCGACAGCAGGTAAATGAGCTCTGGAGGGACATCTGCGTGCTGGTATAAAACAAGGAGTAGGGGAGGCCTAGGTTAGGAGACACTTTCGGACCTGCGCAGGGATGAGAGCGCGGAACTTGAGGCCTGGCTGCGGCGGTGAGCCACACCCGCTGGATGCTGGTAGGTCTGATTGCAGATATTACGACGGTTGGAGTTTTATCGGACACTAGAAGGTAAATAAGAGCCAAAAAATACTCGTTTTTCTTGTCTGCTTTATATATTAATTACACAACGAAGCTTTTGTTCCTTTGTGGTTTGTTTTTTAACCACAACACATATTTTGTTAAAGTAAATATGGGCAGTGTTGGATTACTAGTCCTGCTTGACCTCATCATTCCCACTGCAGTGCGCGTCCAGTGCGTAAAGGGCGCAGGGGAAATTTTCCGTAGACCTGCGTGTGAAGGCGGCAGAAGGAAAGGGAGGAGGGCATAATGGATTACTATACTGCTACTGAGTTAAGATGCTTACCAACTAATTACCTGTCCACTAGAAAATCCTCTGCTGCCCCAAACCAGCAAGTATCCGCGAGGGAGGGAGACGTGGAGCCCAGGAGAATAATCTGATTCTGTTTGGACTCTGAAGGCTGAAGAAGTACAAAAAAAAGGTCCATCACATGCTGCCCAGTCGGGAAATTTTGTCACCTTCATTGCAGTTTAGAAATATTTTGAAAATATTTTACTCCTGGATTGTTTGAAGGGTGGGTTCAGCGAAGAAGCTTCTTCAGTTTTTCTAACTGATGGGGTTTTGAGCGCTATAAGGATACTACATGATCAAGGTAAGGAGCAATGTCCGGCGCAGGACTTTAATAGGCAGAGTGAAATTTAAAAACAAAACAAAACGGGGAACTATGGTCTGTAGTCAAGTTGAAAATGACAACTTAATGATTTTTCCCTTTAGATTACTGCAAATTTCATGATGTAAAGATGTGAGAATTTTGCATAAAGACACAGTTATAACACAAGGCTCAGTGGACTTAGCTTTCACTATGGTCTGATTATAAAAACATGAATGCATTTTATTCCATTTATAGAAAATCAGGTCTTTTGGAAATGTGTGACCTAATAATTATTATTGTTCAGTTGTGAGATACAAACTAAAAACAACCAGCTAAAGAGAGTAACTTAGGATGTTTTGATCTCTCTCTCTCTCTGTCTCTCTGTCTCTCTCTGTCTCTCTCTGTCTCTCTGTCTCTCTCTGTCTCTCTCTGTCTCTCTCTGTCTCTCTCTGTCTCTCTGTCTCTCTCTCACTCAAGCTTTTTACAGTATCGATCTCTCCCGGAAACGGGAATATGAGCCCTGCTTTGGGACCCATTGAAAGCATCTCAAAAATCACTTAGCACATCATTCCCTACAGCCAGAATCAATTCGAGCAGCAGACCTTCAGACCGTGTTCAGGAAGGCTCTCATGGAGGCCATAAATGCAGTGCCAACCCCCCCCCCCCCCCCTTCAGCTACCCAGTGCTAACATTTAGAGCTCAAAGACAGTGGGTGAACTGGGATAAACAGTCCAATCCAGTAGCCCAGCAGCAGATGGCATAGCTGGATTTACTCACTATCCTGTGAGCTATAAACAAAACAGAGATGAGGGAAGGACACTACTGATTCTGATACAGACTCTGCATGTGACTGCAAAACCACTGGCACCAAAACACAAAACTTCAAAAGGTTAGTGGTAGCTTCGCAGAAAAGACACGGAGGTCCAGTCAGGATTCACACTTGTGCTGTTGCTCTATTGCAGAATAGTCAGACTTCACTTCCTTCTCCTCCTGTTCTGTGTATGGCACTGGTAGAATTCACTGTCACAGCACACTATCAGTGAATTACCATAGGGCCATAAACAGAGTAGAGACAGAACCACACAGCCTACGTTGGTGTCCTCATTCTGATTCTGAAGTTTGTGATTGATGGATCTACTCTCGACCTCACGCCAAGTCTTCTTTGCCCATTTTGGCACTAGCACATTTTTGCTTTGTTTCTCCTCTTTTGAGCAATCATGTGTGGTGCCAATATAGGATGAGACAGACGTGCAGCTTTTCAGATTAAAGGAATCCAAACTTTTTTCTAATGCCTCCTGTGTACTATCTTTGTGCAACAGTGAGAACCACAGAGAGAGGAGAGGGAGGGATGGGGAGGTTGAACTGTGGATCTCATCGATTGGGTCGTCTATCTCAGATGTCGCTGGTTGCCATGGAGGCTTTATCTCTGAGATGCTGCTCCATGTAACAGATCTGGTGGTGGTTACCGGTGCACTCTCCCACAGTGTTTGGCAATGGTAGAACTCACTCTGGTGAGTTGGAAGGATCCGGTGGTTCTAGACTTGCCAACAACTGACTGAGAGCTTTTGCCCATTCACCCTCCACAAGGGGACTCACTGCAGGACAAGGTGCTTGGAAAAGGGCCATAACCTTTTTTTTTT
Source organism: Perissodus microlepis (assembly GCF_051167445.1). Lineage (NCBI taxonomy): Eukaryota > Metazoa > Chordata > Actinopteri > Cichliformes > Cichlidae > Perissodus > Perissodus microlepis. The sequence goes on from NC_140467.1 coordinate 7,990,113, forward strand.
TTAAAATCCTGGTGTCAAAAAAGGTCAGCAGGTTCAGGTGTCGCTTGTATGAGTGACTGCAGGCGGAGCAGCATGGGGTTAAAACTGATGATCCCCCCCTGAGCGTTCTTGCAGTCTCAGAACACTTTAGAAATCTGCAAGGATGGAGAAAATTTCCAATATTTGGAAGGAACAAGACACAAGGACAAACACTTCTGAAGTCCACCCAGTCTGTCTCTAAACCTCCTGGAGCTGCGATGCCTCTCAGAGTTTTCTTGAACGCGGTTTGTCGATCACAATATCTAACTCTACTGTAATCTTAAACACTCAAAGTACGAACCAAAGGACACTTTGATTATCAGGCCATGACACAATAATCCATGTGCAGACCATTAAGCTTTGAACTGACTATAATTTGCCCTGATTAAGAAATCAGTAGTGCTCGTTTGTCTGAAAGGAGCAGCTGTAAATAGCTGTAGCTGCAAATCTACTAACAGCAGCAGCAGATACAGAAGCTGTGCTGATGGTGCAACCTGATCTTTCTCAGTCAGGAAAGAACTGAAGTGAAGCGGTGCAAAATGATGTTAAACTGAGGTTAGATGCATTTGTTACATCCACAGGGTTGTAACTATCTTTGAGGGCTTGCAGTAAAATCCTCAGTTCTACTTTCGGGAAGTTAAAGAGACAAAAGGTGATGCAGTTTAACATACAGTGCACATAGTGATAGTGACGTTTGATATGTACACTTTTTGAGACCTCTACATGTTAAAATAAAGAGTTTATATTTCTGAAATTATGATTTTTTGGGAGACTTTCAAGTAATAATCAAACCTTTATGTATGTTTAAACAGTTAAATAAATGTGCAAAACATAAAACAGGTGTTTTACAGCTTGGAAAATTCCAATAAAATGTATCTAAAATCTGTTACGAAATGAAATTTGTCTTTAAATGTTTCCATCATTAAACGTATTATGTAGATTTCAGTGTTTCTATAACGTAAGTATGCAGATGTACAAAAATGATTTAGCTAAACACCTGAATTTGAATAAAAATGAAGTCAAAACCAGGAAGCACACATGGTTTAAGAATGATGTGGAGAAAAGTGAAAAATCTGTGTTCTTAATTTAACACGTCCATAAAGTAGCTTAAGGTTACACTGAAGTACAGCGCATTCATAAAAGGACAAAACATATAGCTGGCAGGGCTTCATCTGTGCAGCACCGTCGGAGCAATGAGCGGCTGATGTATGTTCATCATGTTTCAGTCCGAATGCCGTGAGAGTCCATTATGGCCGACTGCAGAGGACCTGAGGTTAAGTGGTGCCAGAAGAGAGAGGAAAGAGGGAGGCCGACACGCTGACAGCTGGTACGAGTGATTAGACCGTGCAGTGATGCAGGGAAGGCATCAAAGCTCTTTAGGGAGAATCCCTTAGTGGGAGGAGACAATGATACACACACACACACACACACACACACACACACACACACACACACACAGAGGAATGAAATCCTGATACACAACTTCCTGGTTGCTAAAACTGCTTACAAACTGAGCTTACCACATCCAACAGCATAGGCTGCACTGACCATCTGTCTTCTGCAGATGCATCACCAACCAATGGATTATCAGCAGCTCTGCCCTAGGACACACACCCCTCTTTCACACACATACTAACCCCCCTCTGATTTCGAGAGTCTGGTAATACTACAGAATGAGTGGTATCATTAGATTAGATTGGGTGTGGAAGTTATGGAAGGATCTCCTCATTAATCACACGCGCTAATGGCAGTTTAATAGCTGTTGTCTCAACTGCTTCTTTCTGTTGTACATCACTGTGCAGCTCCTCTGTTACAATAAAAGTATTTTAATCTCAACAGGATGGTAAGTGTTGATTCATTTGAGATTATCTCACAATACAAACGACCAAAAAATGCTTGAGGAAGTCAAAGAAAACCTGGGATTTGGAAGCAAAACTTGTTTTCGGGTTAATTTTATTGTTACGTTATCACAGTATTAGATGTTTGAGGTTAATGTGTAAAATGATTTGTTTTGATAATCAGAAATAAAGGAGCAAACGCAGCATTGTGAACTTTAGTCTGCTGCCATAAAGAATCGTATTATATAGTTAAAGAAGTATAGAGGCCATGCACTGGTATAAACACACACGCGTACAAAGAGGGAGACTGGATTACAATAATCCAGGGACTGGGGGGTATTTTTAGGACTCCATGACCAGAGGTAGACACTTGAGGAAAACAGATAATCACTGTCATATGACCAGCTGGATTTTCTTGATATACAGTTAATTACGTAGCGTCTGCGAGGAACACATGTAGAGCGAATGATGTCAGTACAAAATTATTTTGACTGCCTCAAATTATCTCAGGGAAAGTGGTTGTTAACCCATCTAACTCCCCAGAACTTTAATTTAAATTTAAATTCATGCAACCTCATATTGTATTAGTTTACGCCTAACACAGGGGTGTCAAATATTTTACCGGTGCTTTTATAAATTTTATTTTCATACTGAAAAAGGCCTCCCCCGTGGCCATTCATACCACACAATATATATTAACTAATAGATAAACAATAAAATGACAGAAAAGGTTTTGTTTTTGCACAATCTATTAAAGAAATTTGTATTTTTTACAATGAATCCACATTAAAAAAAATCTGCAAATCAACAAAATTTTTATGTGTTATAATTACAGGACAGATTGAGCAACAAACTACATATAGTTTATTTATAGTTAAATATGCTATATAAGAACAAGTCCATTTACCATTGACCTTTACAGCCATACTTCTAATCTTGCTGGAAAGCAACATAACCCAACTTTAAGGCAGTCTACAGTAAATATTTGCGTTTTATCTTCCAACAAAGGCTTTTGTAAATGGCAGTGCAAATGTTTACATCTCCCATTTGTTATTTCCTCTGGGTCTACACCTGTGGGAATGGGAGGCAGAGCCTTCAACTTTCAGGCCCCTCTTCTGTGAAAACCAGCTTCCAATTTGGATTTTGGAGAAATACACCCTCTCTACTTTTAAGATTAATCTTAAAACTTTCCTTTTTAATAAAGCATATAGTTAGGGTGACACTGAATCCTCCCTTAGTTATGTTGCAATAAGTCAGGGCTGCTGGGGGCTTTTTATTAGCAAGCCAAAGAGCTCATATGGGGTCGAATTGTTGGGGTTTCTATGCTTCCTATGTTTCCCAAGTACTAAGTAAATTGTTACACTACTCACTACAGTACTTTCTCATTACTCCATAAAATGACCTCAAATGCATTGTCTCATAACTATCACGTAACAATATAAAACTTTAGGCTACAGTCCCACACACTAATACCAACATGAATCCCTATCCTAATGAAGACACACGTACAATCTTTCTTTTAGTATTTACATAAGAACATGAAGGTGTGACAACAAAAGTAAAGATTAAAAAAATCTTTACTTTTGTTTGATCTTATTGTGATTGTTTCTGTCCTGGCAACAGTTTGCCCGTTACCATCACACTTTTGTCCTTTTTCTGGAATAAAAATAAAAGTGCTGTCTATATTTCTGCTCCTGAAAAGCTGTGTCTCTGTACTGCTCCACAATTTTCCTCCTCCAGCACACGAAATGAAAGCATCTGAGTGCAGTGCAACCGTGCAGGAAAAAAAATGCATGTTTGCTTTATGATTTTTTTTTCTATCGACCTGGCGTGCAGATATCTGAAGAATCTTTGTGGCACAAGTAACAACATAAATACAACTTTAAGGTAATTACTGAATTTAGTATAGTAATACATTCCATCAAGTTACAGTACTGCACTCTTACCCTAACCTTTAGCAAAGCCTTCACCTTAAAATTTGGTGATATATGTTATGGGGACTTACTGACCTCACAATGGAGGTAGCCCACATATTGTGACTGTGTGGCTTCATGTCCCCAAAGCACAGTATTAGCAAAACAAGTACATGAACGTGCGTGTGCACAATCACGCACTCACACACACACAGGTTTCAGATACTCATACAAGGATAGCAGCACTGAAGGCTCTGACAGTGACACATGCAAGCAATTAGGACCATAACTTACCAAACGATAATGTTACTATTCCTCCTCCTAGTGGGTGAAACTCACAGTGCACAGTTTTTGTCAAGCTCTGGCTAAATTGTTAAGCTGGTAGTGCAATCCCTGGCAACTAAAGTTTGAACCCCAAGTTGCTCTCAGATGCATTTTTTTGGTGTGTGAATGTTAAATAGAAAGCACTAGCGTGAAGGGGAAACATGGCTTTTGTGAATGAGGCAGAACCAGCCCATTTACTATATATTTTAATTCTTGGAAACCAGAAATAAATCTGAATATACAAGGTTGTACACAACTGCAACCGTATCTATCAATACAAATAAGTCAAATAGTGTTCATTAAGTTGTTCTATGGTTTATAAGTTAGAAAGTTCATTGGTGGTTTTGGTGTTTTCAAGTTATAAAGCAGAAATGCAGAAAGAGTAAAATGTATTTTTTATTATAATAATTCTTTTATATTTATATGTACAAAAGTCTAACAACTTGCCTGTTAGTTAAAATTAATTTATCTAAAGGTTAGAAAAGGATGGGGATTTTAGGTGATGTGACAAGAGTACATTTTCAGGTACTCCATTCAGCTGATAGAAAAGTAACTCCGTCCCATTCAGCACAGTTTTTCATTTCCTCCCTTTCAAATTAAGACATCATACTGATTAAATTCTGGTTACTGTGGACAATGTGAAAATCTGGAACAGTGTACAATACATAGGAATAGAGAAAAGTCAGTCTTAATATGCTGTTGCTTCAGATACACTCTGTAAAGCTTCAGACTGTAGAGGGCGTCAGCGCTCCTGTTTTCACAGCAGCTTTTCTGAAGAGCGTTTGTCCGTCAATTTTGTGAGCAAAACATCAATACCTGTTACAACAAAAAACAAAAAAAGATCAGAAACATTAAACGTTAAAATGTGTGTTAGTGTTTGTCTACGTGAGAGAGAGAGAAGTTTACTTGCCTGTAATAGTTTGGTTTGAAGGGTCCGTGTTTGCTGATGCCCATGTACTTGGCCTGATCATCTGACAACTCTGTGAGGTGTGCGTCAAATATCGGCAGGTGGAGGCTGGCCACGTATTCATCTGAAAATATGGAGACACGAAGATTATCACACCTTAATTTCCTTCTTGGCTATACTGATAAAACAGGAAAAAGAATAATTAATGACAAATAAAATTATAATGGTCTATAAAACATTTGATATGATTTTCAGGCTTATGTGCAGCCCTGAGACCCATTACAAATGTATTATGTGAATATTTTCAAGCTTGAATTTGAGCTTGATTTTGTGTTGGATAGCTGTTTTGCAAAGTGCAAAAAAGTATTTAGACTTTTTTTTTAACTTAAATTAAATTAAATCCCATTTAAGTAGCTTAATAGTTCTCATGCTATATAATATAAAAAACATATTTAAAGTATCTAGTAATACTAAAGGAAATGTAGTCATTATGTAGTGGCACTTTTCCACAATCAATACTTTATATTATTAGATCATAATTATTAATTCATTGACATGCATTTTAATTTTGTAACTTTTTAATGACTGTATTACAGGTATATCACTTATATATTGTAGATTTTCAATACAAAATGGTAAGTAACTAAAGCTTAGTATCGAGTACAAGATACATTAACAGCTGTGGAATAGAAAGAGAAAGTAATTAAATTAAATTCAGTTTTAATTGTATAGCACCAAATACAACAATAGTCCTCAAGACACTTTATATTAAAAGGTAAAAACCCTACAACCAACATGTGCAAGTACTTGGCAACAGTGGGAGGGAAAAACTCCTTTTTAACATGAAGAATGCAGCAGCAGAACTCAGGGACTCTGCTGCAACCGGTTGGAAGTAATTAGCACAATGCAGATACACTACACAGAAATACTAAAGTACAAGAACATTAAACCTGTACTTGAGGAAACCACTTGAGTTAATGTAGTACACATTCCTGTTCATTCTATCTGTAGTGACATCATGCAGAAGCAAGAGTTGCCAAAACAACTTGAAACTGAGTATATAGAGCAGTGAGCTTTTAAAAGTGAGCATCAAACTATTGTAACAGTATATTGTAACTTGCCCATCTTCTTTGGCAGCAGGTAGACATCCTTGTTGTATCTTCCTTCTGGGGAATTGTACAGCTCTATGAGAGCCATGGCCTGAAACATAACAGCGAACGTTAACTATAAGTGACTGCGAGCAGCCTAATGACTGACAGAGCTGCTGTGATGCATTTAGAAAAGAATAACCACTTTGTAAATCTGTTTTCTTACCTGGGTAGCGGCAGTGATGGAGAGGACAAATGAGGGCACGGTAGAGCAGCTCAGATTCAGCAAACGACCCTGAGAGGAAAGTCAATACTAAATGAAAACAAATCACGTAAGAGCGGCTATGATTACAACCATTTGAAATAATATTTCATCCCAATTGAGCTGTGGTTTGTATGTACTAAACAGGATAATGTTATGATTAGTGTAGTATGAGCCCCCAGTTTAAAGCACAGCGTACACAAATGGTCTTCCTGTGCTGTCTGATGTTATTATTTAGTTTTGGAGGATACACACCTGGTCTTTATATCATAATTGCTGCTTTTCTTTTCTGAATTTCTCTCTATTTTTATCTCAAAATCTCTCACATTCATCCATCTGTTCCTTATAATACATTAAGAAGAGCGCATATTTCTCTTGCTATATAAGCAGTGTACTTCAAGGTCACACATTTAAAGTCCTTACATGATTTGGGCCTCATTAGAAGAACAGAGTATCCTCACCTCTGCCAGCAAGACAATTCTCTTGCCATCAGGCCAGATGACGTGGTCCACCCGAGGTCTCACATGCACCCACTTCAGATCTAAAGACCGCAGACCAGCCTGAGACATAGGAATCTATAGTTTAACGCCAAATCATTCACATATAGAGGCCTATACACGCACACACAACATCTGTCTTTACCAAATCTATCTCACTGCTGGAGTGTCCCATGTTGCAGACTATGCAGCCATTCTTCATTTTGTCCAGATGTTCTCTCATCACAACATTTTTATTCCCTGCAGAGAAGCAGTGAGTAAAATAAAAATAAAAAAACAGGTGAAAAATAAATATTAATTAAAAATAATATTTTGATTGTTTTGTTTTAAAAAAAAAAGCATTAATCATAGGATGACAGCAGTCACCTGTGCAGGTGATGACCATGTCTATATGTCTGACTATTTCACTCAGTTTAATTACTCTGAAGCCATCCATGCTGAGTGGAGTGGGGGATAAGAGGACAGGGTTAAAACAGTATTTCATCATGTTTTTTTCATGGTGTGGCGTAAGAGGAGGGAACACTTCACATCTTGGTTGATAAAAGCTTCTTCTATTCATACCAGGCCTGAAGGGCACAGATAGGATCCACTTCTGTGACATACACTATAGCACCCAGTGCTTTTAGGGCAGCGCAGCAGCCTTTTCCAACCTACGAGAAAAAGAAATTCAACACAGTCTGGCCGAGTGGCTTAAATGTGGGTTATTTCGCGGGGCAAACACTTTATATCCCACTAACCTCACCATATCCACACACCACCACCTGCTTTCCTCCAAACATGATGTCAGTGGTCCGCTTCAGCCTGGAAGCAGAGTTGACCATGGTCAGTTTGCTGCTATGCTGGTGTTTTTATCTGTTTATTCACTAGCTGGGCCCATGACCTCATTTTAGGTTTGACAGACAGTTTGTCAACCTATATAGATGACAACCGGAAGGAGCGTGTTTGGAGGCGTGGTCCTGCTCCTGAAATTCCGATACATAATCTCCAATAGTCGCAACAGGATTAATTACCCTTCCAGTACAGACTCCTTGCAGAAGTACAGGTTGTCAAACTTCTGTTTGGTCACCGAATCATTGACATTCATAGCAGGAACAGACAGTCTGCCTGCCTTTGACAGCTGGTACAACCTGAATCAGAGGCACGGAAACACCCACATGAGCTGCAGATTGACTTTGTAACCTTAAAGTCATTCGAGCTTCGTGTTTACACTCACCGATAGATCCCTGTGATGCTTTCCTCCACAACACCTTTGAGATTCTTAAACAGTTCCGGATACTTCTTATAGATCCAGTCAGTCAAGTCACCACCGTCATCCAGGATCTGGGAATAATAAGAAAAACAAGCTCAAGGCACCTTCATGGAAGCATTTGTAGATAACACACTGAATTGTAGGTCAAGTGGTTCTTGGCCCACATAAACATGAAGCAATAATTTTGAATAAAATGCATCTGAAATATATAAAATCAAAGGTTCATGTTCTCAAATAATTATTCATTAAGACTCCAATAAATTACATTGAAAATTTGAGTGTAAAGGAACAGTTTACCAAGTATTAATTATATTTGAAATACTAACGGTGTTTAAGATCTGAGGCTACAAAAAGTCTTCAAACACGAACAGTATCTCCTGAAATACCACAGAGGATGTGAGTACAAATACACTCCTCCTGAAATATATGCTTAAATATTACATTAATCTCTCTTAAGAGAATCTGCACATGAAGCTATCAGGTGAAAGCCAACATTTAGAAGAAAGTTAGTTAGCTAAGGATATAGAGCTGGAAATGTGCATAATAGACCTGCTTTGAAAAAACAGGATACATTATGCATACAGTGAGGGAAAATAATTATTCAACCTCTTGTTGAATTTGTAAGTTTGCTCACTTAGAAATAAATGAACAGTGTTTAATTTTCATGGTAATTTCATTTTACTGGAGAGAGACAGAATATCAATAAAAGATCAAGAAAAAATAACAAAAAACCCCACACTGAGTGAAATGATCCCCTACAACCCTGCCGTAATTCATGCTGGTTGTGAGTCCATATAGCACACAGATTATAATCAATCAATTACAGATAATTCTGATCTTAAGAAGTATCTGCACAAGTCTGGAATGGCCTACAAGTCCATCAGCAAGAAGCGTGGTTCGAAGACAACTACTGCTGGCGTGATTATTCGAAAGTGGAAGAAATATAAAATGATCACTAGTTGCTCTCAGTTTGGAGCTCCACAGGAGATCTTGCCTCATGAGGTGAGATAATCATGAAAAAGGTGGTGAATCATCACAAAATTATATCGGAGGAACTTGTTAGTGATCTGAAGTTAGTAGGAATCACACTCACCAAAAACACCATTGGTAACACACTATGGGGTAATGGACTGAAATCTTGCAGTGCCCGCAAGGTCCTCGTGTTCAAGAAGCCACATGTGCAGGCCTGTCTTTTTAAATGATACAGAAACGTGCTGTGGTGTACACAGCTGGTAACCAGCTACAAGAAACACTTTACCACTGTGTTTGCCAACAAAGGGTTCTCCACCAAGTACCAAATCTCATCTTGGTTATGAAATACTTATTTCACTCAATGACATGCAAATCAGTTTATAACTTGTATGTATTGTGTTTTTTCTGGTTCATTTTTGGTTGCTAGCCTGTCTCTCTCCATCAAAATGAAACTAACATAAGAACTGGAGACTGTGTACTTCTAGGGGAAGCTATGTGACGTGTAAGCAGAGTCGATCATCATACCATGTTGGGCTGCCAGGTCTCAGTGCCGACACAATGGTCAATACACCACCAGAACTCATCCTCCGATTCTCCTCTCCACGCAAACACTGAGATGCCTGAGAAGGGAAGTGGCATGAAAAATGTGTGATGGTCAAAAAAGTAAGAGGGAGGATGAGTAAAACTTGCGAAACCAGGAGCTTGTGCAGAAGCTGTACCTGCTTTAACCAGAGCAGCCGCCACAGCATTCTGAGTCGAGAAAATGTTACAAGCCGCCCAGCGACACTGCGCCCCCAACGCAGCCAGAGTCTCAATCAGCACCTGCAGGACACCATAAACACACAGAGGCCGGTTCTAGACACTGAAGTAGTGCTAATGCAGAATTATATGATACTCTGTGGATAATATGCAATATAGAAATAAAATAAAATCTAAATAGTGATATTCTTCTCTTTATTTAAAGAAACAAACCAGATCTGTATTTGGCACTTAGTAAATCTCTGTCAGTGCTTGTTTCTTTATTTGACAGCAGTGTGTGTGTTGAACTGACCGCTGTCTGTGCAGTGATGTGTGTGCAGCCCACTACTTTGGCTCCAGCCAGCGGTTTCTCCTCACCTGCCCTTTTCCTCAGGTTCATCAGAGCTGGCATTTCTAAATATCACAGATGAGAATCAAGACACAAAAACCAGGACAGTCTTAGATCCTCCTCTTGTGCATTTCTCTACAGAGCCTCTTTAGATGGGCAGTAACATTCATTTTACCGTTATATTGTAACTTCTGCATAAACTGTGGTTTGAAGGCCGTTGGTATTGGCGTACCTTGCTCTGCCATTTCTATTTCTTTGCGTCCAAAATCAGCCTGACTAATGTTTTTGATGCAGAAGTCAGACGGGCCTTTGGTGGATTTCTGAAGCTTGTCTCGAGGAGAAGACTCATCATCAGAGGTGTCACTGTGCACTGCAACACATAATTTAGACTATGTGAGACAAATCATCTGGCTGACGCATGAAGGAGTATTACAGAAACACATGATTCTTTGGCTCAGGTTTTCCAGCCTTTATCTTGTTGATAACTAGGTGATTCTTTTCTCTGATCTCTTTGAAGTCTGCACATACTCTGGCAGTGACTGACATGTTTGAGAAAGGCTCATGGAGCAGATTAGGACCAAATTAATGAGGCCTAATTCTGCAGAAGACTTTTCACTTTAATTAAGGTTTGGCCTACAGGGTTAATCCTCGGTTTGCGATGCTGGGATCAAAAAAACAGCTCAGTTTTAAAAAAGAGACATGTGATTAGACTTAACAGCGTGTCTGTTTTCATGTTTCCATACCTGAAGCGAAGCTATCCGTAGATGACTGAGACATGGACCGAACAGTCCTTGTGGGAGGTCTGTTGAATTCTTGCTTCTGGCCAGTGAACGGTATTTGCTGAAGAATCATAAAAGGAAATCACAGACAGGCTCAAAAAGACAGATACCAAATATTTCAGTTTTACCTCTTAGCAGGTCACAAAAGTTTTTTCCTCTCTGTTTGAAGCAGATAGATGCGGCAGTCAAAGCAGATACATTTGCTCATAAAACACCAACTTTCTTTTAACTCTCTTCTCACAGCCTATCTGTGTCATTAATCTTTCTATTTCTCTCTTTTATCTGTGTATCTGTTGCAATCTCACCATCCAGTGTGGCTGTTTGAAGGCTGGGCTGCTGCCACAGGAATCCCACTTGGCCATGTCTGCTCCCTGGCTGCACGCGTAGAATTAAACCTACAGCTCAGCCTTACTGAAGGCTCACCACCTGTCTTCAGCTTTTCTGTGGATGGCAGATTTTTTTTCTGCTTTTGTTCTTTCTCTTACATATGTGCACACCCACCAACACGCCCACACGCTGACCTCAAGTGTTTGAAGCTTTGCATTTAAGATATCATTTGATTGCATTCTGGAAAATGTAACATATTTCTGTTTTTTGCAAACTTGATCCTTAATAAGCCTCAAATGGGAACATTAGCACCTTGTGAGATGCGTTACAGGACAAGAGAGGGTGCTTATTTTTTCTAATGTAAAAAATATAGCAACATATAGCTCCTAAAGTAATTGCAGGGTTTGACTAACTTGTTTCAATTCTGTTATTAGCTGTCATAACTTGTCAGCTGCTTTCAAACCCCACAGAAGGAGAAAACAACAACTGTGAGCAAAAAAGAAGAAAAAAGCAAGAAACTGCATTCATAGCTTAAACACAGCAGTCATGCAACTAAAAACAACAAGACAGAAGCGATTAACACATATGTTTGAGGCTTTTTTATGACACAAAGCAAAGCAATGAAAAAGATATTATGCATAGAAAAGGTGTCTGCCTTCAGGAAAGCTTAGTGAAGCATGAGTTCAGGTTTCTAATTGTAACTTCTCAGAAAATCTCATCTCAGAACTCCTACAGTGTTATGCAGAATTGTTTTGGTTTGCCATGTATTTAATGATGGTAGCCTATGGTTTTTATATTGCACATTTAAAAAAGCATTGGTCTGGGTTTACGTTCCTGAAAAAAATCTTTCTTTTCATTACATGTGATACAGTTTATTTCCAGGTATCTTTAAGTCCAGGCAGGGTAATATTTTTTAAATCCCCCAACTTAACCACACATTTAAACTAGACTGAGGGCGCAAGAAGAAATCTAGAATCCAAATAAATTTTATAATGGCAAAAATACTTAGTCAGGGCAGGCAGTCATGGAAAGAGACTGGGACAGCCCAGCATTGTCAAGTTCCTGGTCTGTTGACCCAGCGTTTTGAGTTTTAGTTTATTTGGATGTTATGTTTAAGTTCTTTAGGGTAGCTAAGTTCATTTGTTTATTAGATTCCCTTTGTGTTTTCTACCCTGTATTTAAGTTTCCCTCTCCCTTTATGTGTTTCATGCTGCGTGTCTTATGTTGTCAAGTTTATATTGTCATGTCTGCGTCTCATGTCTCCTGTTTTATTTTGAAGGTCTGTGTCCTATGTCAGTGTAGTCAGCTTTGCTTCTTTTGTCTCGTTATGTCAGACTAGTGTCCGCTGTTTCCCCATGTGTGTATTTAGTCTGCGTGTTTCTGTTCATTCTTTGTCAGGTCGTCTGTTGTTCACGTCACGTTCTCCACACCATGTTTCCAAGTTTCATGTCCAGGTTTTTTTTTTTTGTTTGTTTTAGTTTGTTCACTCCATACAGTCTGCCTCCGCCAGACTGTGACAAGCATGCCTCATTTAAATACTTTGTTTGGCAAAGGTCTCTTGTCAACATTAACAACATTAGTAAACTTTGCTGATCTGGTTTAAATATACACTTTATGGGTAACAGTACTGGGTCACACCTCATAATCTCTGAAATTAGGTATATAAAATCCAGCACCTAGCCGTGCACTCTGCCTGTGCAAACATTTATAAAAGCATGAATTGTTCTTAAGAGCTTGCTAAATTAGGGTGTGGTACTGTAACAGGATGCCACCGTTGCAACAAGTCAGTTTGTGAAATTTCCTCCCGCTGAGATATCCCACAAGTGGTATTATTGCAAAGTGGAAGTGTTTAGAGACCACAGCAACTGAGCCATGAAGTGCCATGAAGTGCCAGACCAAGTAAAGACACTCTAATCAATGGTGTGAAAGAGAAACCAAACACAGGTCTCTGAAGCGGACAACAAAAGAAAAACAAAGGACGAGCTTTGTTACAGGCAGCAAGCCCAACCAAGTGGCAACCAGAGATCCACCCAGGGAACACAAGTAGGACACAGGAAGAATATGCAGATGCTAAAACACTGATTCAGAACTGTGGGTTTTGTGGTTTTTAACTTTGAATTAACCCTTTGAGGTCCACACCAAGAAAAAACAATGGAATTTTTTTTTTTTTGTTTGCATTTCTTATTGATTTGGGTGAGTAATAACCACAATCAATATATACTTTTTCAATAGACCCTGTAGTTTTTAAAATATTGATCTCTACCAAACGGTTGAGATGTCACTTAATGGTAAAAGTATGAAATGTCATGCAAATACAAGTACATTAGATAATACAGTTTAAAAAAAAATCTAATAAAGGGCCAAATTATAATTAAATTAATAACAAAAACTATCCAGGGCATTGGATACAGTTTATTTCTAGTAGCATGCCAGTGAACATTGCTGTTTTCATTCCATCAAAGGAAAGTATTATATCAAACAACAATATACATAGTTTTTTAGTCTGCAAATGTGAAAAATGTGCTACAGCACAAAATACTCCCATTCAGGCCACTTCTGATTGAATGCTACTGTGCAAAATCAAAATCAAATAAAAACAGTGCAAATCAAGCACATCTGCTTGTGGTTTTGGTCGTCGGGGTCTTAGGGTGTAGCATTGATTCTGTGGTCTTGGAGAGCTGAGTCATGGTCGTCCAACTCTAGATGCTGGCTTGTTAACTTGGTTCAGACACAGCCAGGTGGAAACCTTTTGAGAGCCATCAGTTTCTGGTCCAGTAGGGCACAGTCCCTCTTGTAGACCAGGTATTCAAGTCAAGGATGTATCCGAACAGTGGAATATGCCATCTCCTTAACTTGTAACTTATAACTTGTCTTATACAGGTGTAATATCATATCAGAAAGCTTAATTCCTCCCATATGCTAATTATATACAGGGATGAGTGATGGGCATTGATCTTTGCATTGGGCTCTTTGCTCCACGGTTTGACCGATGAAAGAGGCATGAACCCACAGGCATTGTTTAGAAGGTTAACACATTTCTTGTCAAACCATTTTTTTTGCAATCAGACCTTCATCAGACCTATAATAACAGGCTCCATGGCCCTTCTTCAACAGGTCTTTGTCTGCCATCAGGGGAGCTCCACCGGTGCAGTTTGGTCATACAGTACCAATGCACCTGACATCCAAGGAGGTGTGCAAGTTCTGGACCAAGCTGAAACTTGTGAAGAGCTGAGGTTCTTTTATGGGTTTGTATACTGGTTTTTTTTTTGTTGTTTTTTTTTTTTACAAATTTGGCCCCTTAGAGGTAGCTTCTGTTCCTTTTCGCTGAGGGGAGCATTGAAAATGTAGATCCCCCTTGATACAGCAGCAAGTCGTGGATGATGCCAGATGAACTTGCTTGGCAGAACACTTTAGAGCCCCACTCATCTGGTTTGTTGACAATATACTGGTGGAGAGTGCCAGCCCTTGTGGCTTCATATGAAACCATGACCTCAAACACACTGTGGTTGAAGATGGATGGTATCATGAGTATCATGCCACAGGACTATGTGATTTTTAGCCATATAATTGTTTAGCGTCCATATAGTACTTGTTCAACATGAAATTATAATTTTGAGAACTTAGCAATATTAATTTAGCAGCTACTGTAATTTGGTTAAAAGGTAATCACTTGTGATATTTGTGATTTCCACGTGTTATTCTTGATTTTTACAATATTTAATAATATTAACTCAGAAAGAAAATGACTTACTGAGGAAATTATTTCAGCATATTCTTGCTGTGCTAACACTTAATGTGATTTATCAATAGCAATGGATAAAGAAAATGGGTCTAGTGGTCTGATTTTATAGCAAATAATCAATTTTAATAACATTTAGGTTATGTTAGCAGTAGCACCATAAAGGGACAAATCAACCGTTTGGTTGACCACTTTTTAAAAAAATTATTAAACATTTAATTTCACTTTTTTAATGCTGTCAAGCGAAATACATCTGTTTAGTAAGTCCTCTAACACTGTCATATAAGAAAAAATTATATCTTCCTATCTTAGTTTCACAAAAACACTCAAAATATGTTGGATGTTTTTTTGTTTCTGACTTCCTGGTTGGGAGGGGTATAAGAAGAGCCAAAAGTTTCCATTCACAGTGCCTTCTGGTGGACTTTTTTGGCATTACAGATGTAAACCAATTGGTAGAAAAGACTCAACAAGGTAGGTCAATTTCAGCGAAAGCCTCAGTTAGGGCCTGAAAATGTGCTCTACCAATTGGTTGAGCAGAACGCTAAAGGGTTTGATATTAAGTATTTTCTGTTTGGTTACAGTTTTAGTAACACTGTTAAAGTTAAATTTAGTTTAGGGTTTTTTTTTTTTTGGTTTAGAATTTTTAGTGGGTGGTTCAAGTTTTCATTTCTGTGATGAATTTCTTGTGATGTTCATATTTTCTTTTGCCTTGGCCTCTGTTTTATTTTATGGTTTCTAGTCTTGTGTTTAGAGTGATATGTGTTACTTTGTGTTTTACTTTGTAATTCTCATATAGTCTCTCGTATCTTGTAAGTATTTGTCAAGTAAAAAAGTAAAGTAAAATCTTATTTATATAGCACCTTTCAAGATAAAAATCACAAAGTGCTTCACAGAAGCTAAAACATAAACATAAAAAGTCAACCAAAAGCAAGTTAAAAAACATGAGAGTTAGGTGTTAGGAGTTTCTCTGTCATGTTACCTCCTGTTGTATTTTGATAGTCATTTGTCTCTTGTGGCCTGTTTTCAGTTTGGCTCCTGGTCTAGTTCAGCTGTGTTTTGTTACCCACTCTGCCGCACTTACCTACTATGTATATAACTGCAAGATAATAATTGCACTGCAAGGCACTACATGTCTTGGAGTATGGGAGAAGCTGGAGTGCTCCTGACCCAGGACCTTGCTTTGAGGCAACAGTGCAAACCACCACACCATTGTGCTGTTGCAATAGCTCCCTCAGTATAAGTGAATGTGTATATGCACTGATATATCATTAAATTCACAGTAAAAACTAACACAACTGTGCACTTGTGTCTTCAAGACAGCTGTGGCGGATGATGGGCAGTAAGGGCGGATTATGACAGCACATATCAGTTTGATGACAACATTATTGTATGGTGCTGTTTGCCAGGCACTGCAGGGTATAACGAGGCCTTCAGTCTGTTCAACTTGTCTTAAAATGTGCCTCTGGAGCTCAGGAAGATTTTGAATTTTGCTATGAATTCTTTGGATTTTTATCGTTCACCTAAATAAAGGTTTTGTTGTTTCTTGAAGTTTGCCTTGAGATTCCAGCATTTGGGTCCTTCTGCCTTAATCAAAACAGACACTTAACTAAAGAATGACAGAACTCTCTCTCTCTCTCTCTCTCTCTCTCTCTCTCTTTATATATATATTTACTCACATATGTGACTGGGAGAAAACCAGACACAATCAACTCAATCGCAGGGGACAAAGTAAAATTAAGGACACGACATAGGAGTCAATTAACTAGCAAAATAAAACAGGCAGTGAACATCGATAAGAAGCTTGAACAAACTTTACAAGAAAAGACACATGAGGATAAGATGGAAGTAAACTCTATAACAGACTGGGATTAAAGCATAATCAGAGCTGAATTGTCTAAAACACGAGTAACTAAACTCCACAACTCCTAACCTTGACCTAAAATATGACATGCTGAAATAAACATGAAACTAACAGGAATCAAAAAGCAGCCTAGCAGTAAAAGGCATAAAGGAAACTAGAATTTAAGACACAACACAGATAACAGAAGTCCACAGCAAATCCCACAGACCGTGACAGTCACAGAGCAGGATCACCGCTCTACTGAGGCGCATAGTGTGTCAACAACTGCAGAGTTCAAACCTCCCCAGGCATTAACATCACCATAAAAACTGACCAAGCACTTCCTGTAAGTGGCCCAGGGCTTTTGTACACGGGGTGTAGTAATACCAGGTACGAACAAAAATAAATTATATTAAAAAGTCACCAATAAATATAAATAAAGCTGTACTTTAAAGGGGCTTTTTTTAAACACGTGGTTATAAGAAAACCTTGTGTTTCGTAAAATCACTTAAATACCGCCTTCCAAAAATAGCTGCCACTTACACAAGCCACCAATCATTAACACAAAAGCTATTACCCTTTGACTTGGAGCAGTGTGAAAGTTAACTTAACGAGGGACAGGTGGACATTCAAATTCAAACCAGCTACTGCACAGATACTCTTCAAATAAATCTCATAATTACATCTTAATGTGTAAAATATCTCTCTCTTTGTGTCCAACCACACATTTCCTCTATGCCAGTGCAATCGACAAAGACCAACATAACCAATGTAATGTTGCTTAAACCCTCTAATCTTAAAAAAGCTTGAAGCTTGTAATTACACATCAAGTCCTCGACTCGCTGCCCTCTGTAAAAGAAAGAAAAGCTGTGATACCTTGATACAGATGGACTGCACCGCCTCCTCATTCTTGGCCTTAGATATATTCACTAGATTATACGCTTTCTTCATGCTGGCACAGTGACTCTCAGGAACCCTGCAGAGCTGCAAGCCGATGCTGTTCAAGTGACGCTTGATGCCACTCCCTCACCAAACAGGTGACAAAAGAAGGTGGAAGTGAGTAATGTGACCTCTGTGAGGCTTTCTGTGTGTGATTCTGAGAAAATACAGACAGCAGGAACTACAAAGATGAAGAGCGAGATTTAAGGAAAGAAAATCTCAGTTGAGTGCTTTTTGAGGCCACAGATGAAAATAGTTTAAAATAAACAGACAGCAGGGAGGTGACAGTTTTGCAACGTAATGACAGTTATTGCAACATAAAGAAAAACGACAGAAGAACTGGTCAAGAGGAAAGAACATTATTCTTAACAAAAGGGTTACAGAGGTAAGCATGAGAGGCCATGTGACAATAGACCATGAATTCATTGTTTTCTGTCCACAGAATGACCAAGCAGCACTGCAGTGTTACTGAAGTCTCTTAGAGTGGCATTTGACTGATTTAAACCGTGACGGAAAAGACAAGAGCCTGCAGAAACAGTTGGTTATTGTTTTCTGTGGCTACAGGGAAGCTCTGTAAAGTCACAGGACCTAAAACAAAACTGAGGCCATGATAGGAACTTTGGGATTCAATATTTTTGGAGCTTGATCGGCAGCAAGAACAGGATATATTGCCCATTTCTGATTGTACATAGGTGTATCTCTGATAGGCGCCCAGTTTTGTGGCGACGCAAGAATAAAATATGTGTATACATATATATATATATATATATATATATATATATATATATATATATATATATATATATATATATATAGCTAAGATCCTGTGGGACTTCCAGATACAGACGGACAAAATGGTGGTGGCTAACCAACCGGACATAGTGGTGGTAGACAAACAGAAGAAGACGGCCGTAGTGATTGATGTAGTGGTTCCGAATGACAGCAACATCAGGAAGAAGGAACACGAGAAGCTGGAGAAATACCAAGGGCTCAGAGAAGAGCTCGAGAGGATGTGGAGGGTGAAGGTAACGGTGGTCCCCGTGGTAATCGGAGCACTAGGTGCGGTGACTCCCAAGCTAGGCGAGTGGCTCCAGCAGATCCCGGGAATAACATCGGAGATCTCTGTCCAGAAGAGCGCAGTCCTGGGAACAGCTAAGATACTGCGCAGGAACCTCAAGCTCCCAGGCCTCTGGTAGAGGACCCGAGCTTGAAGGATAAACCGCCCGCAGGGGCGTGCTGGGTGTTTTTATATATATATATATATATATATATATATGCTTCTTAAAAGATATGTCAGAGCAGGGAAGGGCCAAATGTACTAAGTAATTGAAAAAAATCTGCCATTTTTATTTGCCTACACTTCCCACGAGTAGTTCCCATAAACGTTAAGATGTTTTATCCTTCTTTCACAAACATTTATTCAGAGGTCCTGCTTTTAATGCTGCATTCATCAGACATGACACGAGTCAGTTCGTTAGCTCTCTCGTTTTACATTTTCAGAAAGGGAAAGCAAGTGCAGTATTTGCGTGAGCGTACTGGTCAAACATTCATGGCGACTAAATATCATTAACATCTTGAGTAGATGCACATTCACGCTCCCCGTGGTGTAGTCACAGGTGCATGTGTGATGTTATGTGGGCCTGGCACTTTTATAGAGATAGTGAAAGCGCTGTCTCTGCTCACCATGGTAGTCTTCAGCGCTTCAGTAACCGGTTCTTTCGCCACAAACTTGGATACCTCTAACCTGTCTCTGTCCCGACTTTGCTGCGCCCTCCTCCTCTCTGCCGCTTTTAGCATCTGCAGCAGGTTCGGACTGCCTTTGCTTTCCCTTGTTCCACCATTAGCACTCTCCATATCCTCCCCATTAAGTTCAGCTCTGTACTCCTCTTGTGGTTTCAGATACCCATCAGCTAATCCCAGGATCTGGTTCTTTTCCATGTTTCCTCTGATAGTAATGTGTTGAATTAGCTTCTTTCTTCTTCTTCTCTACCCACATACATCTGATATTTCCTCCTCCATAGAGTGTATTTACTCTAAACAGTAGCAGTTCTTGGTTACTTTGACTAAATGTAAAGCAGATAATTGATCTTGGATGCAGTGTGTACAGTGTAAACAGAGATATGAGCACTGCTGCTCGACACGAGGCAAACGTAACCTGGAAATGCAGGAATGTAACTCACCTCCATCAATAAGTAGATGTCAGTTTGTGCCGTCATACAGTCTTTCATGCTAAAATGACACAAGGAAGCCCTTGCATTCAAGATCTGAGTCATCTGGACTTGCATTTCTTGTTTTTGTGTTGCCTTTGATAACACTGACTCAAATCCCATTAAGGCACATGTGTAACTCGATCAGAGGGTTACATTATAAACAACCAGGCATGATATTTACATTATGTTTACATTAAATGCCACCAGCATCAACAGAGGCCCTGCGGTTCCTGATCACCTGCTCCAATGCCAGGCTGAAAGACACAAGGTGGGATTTTGTATGTAGGTATGGGCAGAAGTGCCTGGGTTTCTCAGATAGGCTGGTGTTTGTATATATAAGGGGTTTGAAACAGTTATCAATCGCACTTAGTGTTCCCCTGATGAACTGCACTTACAGAAAGAAAAAACTTTGCAGCAAAACAGCAGAAACTTTGGATGATAGCCAGTGTACGGCGAGCTAATACATAATGGCCACTGTGAACCAGACGAATAAATATAGCAAGAAAGACAAGTCTTAATGTTCATACAGGGGCACCTGACTGGTGTTTGAAGACAGATTTTATTAACCTTTGTTTTAAAAAAAAAAAGGTCCTTTAACTTTAGTCTGTACAATAGTTTTGTTATGTCTGGTTAAATAGATCGCAGTAGGAAGGTCCCTACAAACAGAATAAAAGGTTCTTCTGTGCAGTATCCAGTGAACTGGACAGAGTTGGTCTTTTCAGGTTTCTACCTTTTAACCTCCAGGTACATGTTTTTTTTATCCACTAGAGGGTGTAACAGCTCTGCAGGTGTTGGGAGGTGTTTTCCCATCAGCTAAGACAGAAAAACCCTCTGAGAGAGAAGACTTTAAGATGATGTTCAGGACGTGTTTGCAGTACCATGATCGGAGACGAAGCGCCTGGATCTTTCTCTATTTTGAATGATAATGTTATCAGATTTGTAATCTTTTTTTTAATTGTACACTAAATACAGATGGAAATACATTTAAATTCTCATCTATAAAATGGTGTACTGTTTAAACATTTTTATTTATAATACTAAGTATTGTCAAATATAACCTAAATACTCATTTGGATATCAACTTTCAAACAAAGTATTGCCAAATAAAATATGTCTGTCCTGAAACCTGTGAAACTCAAATAGGTTTTAATCAGTTTTGGATCACTGAAAACTCTCTCGCCACCTGCAACAGTCCCAGGCAGTGTACAAAATATAAACAGGATAGGTTATAATTATAATGTATTATTATAACAAAATAAATAAGTCTGTAGAATAAAAACATGTCTCCCAAACCTCTTACCGCTGCTGCTCGGCATCAGCTAGGAGCGCGTGCATCTGGACCAAACCAAATCAGGGAATTAGGAGGGGTGAGGCGGTCGGAGGCCACGTTGTTGCCAAAACCAAAATAAAAGTAATGCCAGGAAACAAACATGTTTCTAAGGACCTTGAGGCAAACATTATTTTATGGAGACAGGTTAATAATGTTTTTTCTGGTGTTTTCTAGGGCCCCCGTCAGTCATGGGGTCTTAGCCAAAATGATCGTCATCATTTTGATTATACAATTTGAACAATATTAATCTACTAAGCTTCTACCTAAGTAGGATTATAGTCTTTGTTCAAGTAGAAAGTCTATTTACTTCTTATTTTTATGTCTAAACTCTTTTGTGGGAGCACTTTTTGAGTGATAAGTCTGTAACAGGACAGAGGACTGCACACATGCTAATGCTTACAGCAAATAACTCTTCTCGTTAAAAATGTGAAGTAAATTGCTTTTGGCTGGTAAACTGGATTACAATCTTTCAAACACTTATCTGTATGTGACTTAAGCAACCTCAGCTTGCTGTCTAAGGCCGTGTTCACACTAATATGTTTTAGTTTGAAATTGCATCTTTTTCTCTCCGTTTTGGCCTTCCATCCACACCGAGACATCGTTTTTGGTCAAGGAAAACAGACCTTTTTGAAAACGCTCTCCAAAGTGGATAAATTTGAAGACACCGTTTTAGCGTCGCAGTGTGAACTGCGAAAACGGAGGCTTTCGAAAACGATGACGCATTTTAGTCATATGATGCAGTCATGTGATCAATTCAGCTAAGATGGCATTGTACAGCAGTTGTTTTGTTTGCTCTCAATTTTGACAGCCCTTTTAAAGATTAATATCAGTTTGTACATGCTCCAGATAGCTCCAGATAAAACTCAGCACTTTTCCTTGACATTTTGCGTGACTTTTCAAAGAACCAGAAAGTAACTAAATGGCAGACAGGAATGACCCAGCTCAATCGTCTTACTTTTCACGCATGCACAGTATAGGAAAGTAGCGTTTTCACAACTGAAAAAAGATCGTGTGGACGCAGAGCGTTATTAGACCAAAACGTCGTTTTCCAATTAACTGGAGTGTTCTTTTTGGTGGAAAAGCCTGGTGTTCAGACCCAAAACCAGTTCTTCTAGTGAGTCTGGCTCTAAAAACAAATTAGTCCCTAAAGACTCCCAGCATAAAAACATGGCTATGTTATTTACAGCATCTAAAACAAAACAAACAAACAAAAACAAATGGGTGACATCATCATGGGTGATGGCTACCTCTTTCTTTCGTATACAGCCTGTAATCTTGTGGCAGTAATTTGGTTGGTTTGGTTAAGTTTTTTTCATATCGGATGATAGCCAATGGGAAACAATTAATATTAGCAGAAATCAAGGAAAAAAAAGAGGACACACAGGTTATGACAAATAACTCTGATTCCAAACTGTCATCCTTTTTATTTACACAAATCAGAGAAAAAGAGGGAAGACACAGGCACGTTTAATAGTCGCACACGTCTCACAACATCACAGATTACAGGTTCCATTAATGTGAAATGTAAGTTTAGCACGACACACAGGACACGCATCACTTCACAGCTGCTAATTCTCTTTTCTCCTGTGGATTTAGTATAAAGACATGCTTCATTTTTAGAGCTCAGCTCTAATGCTCTCATAATAGTATAATTTTCAATCACAAATTTTTTAAACTACCTTCACAAAACCATCACAACAAGCACATTTTAAACAACAAACTGCACAAGTTTGTGTAGAAGTAGCAAAAAGAGGGAATAAACAAAGAAAACTCCAAGTGACTGTTATGCAAAAGTATTTTTCAGAGAGTCAGTAAAGCTCATTGAAATTAGTTCCATTTAAGTCTTTGAAAGTTTGACTTTATAGTATGATTATGAGTTAAATCACAGTTTTATTTTCAGTGGAAGAAGGGGGCTGGGGGGGATTCTACCACCGAAAAGCAACATGAAGTAATTGCACAACAAGACCACACTTTATCTATGTACCTATGTTTCCAACTTTCGAAATCATTCTTTAAAAGATTTGTCACCTATTCAGACTCCACCACAAACACAGTAAAGCATTTGCACCCCCCGCTCATCGTGAAGTGCGTATGTTCTTGTACTGGCACAGAAGCAGTTGCTTGAAGGTGTTCTTGAAGGTGGCGTTGCAGAGGGCATAGCAGGCCGGGTTGATGGTGCTGTTGATGTAGCACAGCCAGTAGCCAATGGTCCATAGCGTGTTGGGGATGCAGATGGAGCAGAATGTGTTGATAAGCACCATCACATTGTACGGCGTCCACGTGATGACAAACACAACCAGGATGGCCATGATGGTGCGTGTGACCTTTTTCTCCCTGGAAGAAATTCCCCTCTTTTTCCACTTTGCCACAGCGTTTTCACTCATAGCGCGCATTGTTACCTGAAAAATGACAGTAGAAGAAGAAAAGAGTTCTATTGTTTCTTTTTAGCGTGTTTGTGTGTGTGTGTGTGTGTGTGTGTGTGTGTCACTCCTGTGTAAGTCCAACATAACCTTCCACACCTGTGTTGGTACCAAATGAGCTGTTCTGAGTATTTCACAAACTGCTGGGATTTTCCAGAACAACAACATGGAAGTTTCAACCACACAAAAATGCTTCATAGAGCTGAATGAATGCAGTCATGCTAGCAACTCTGTGAGGCTGCCATCAGGCACAAAGATCACTTAAATTAAATCTAATATCATTTTATTCCTTTTTTTTCTTCACCATGGTTACCATCTTCATTTATATGGTTACCAGTTTACTTGAATAAGATGAGTGGTATTTGGTTAGGTGCTACCTATCTGCTAAGTTACATTAACGGACAGAACATATCGACTATGTTTGTGGTGTTTAGTAATTCATTTTTACTAAAATTATCTGACTAATAATATATCCTGTTGTGCTGTTAATTACACCACCTAACTACTTTGTGCTTATTTGAGTTAAATTCAGTTATTTTGTTTAATTTATGTTTGCTGCACCCTTAGCACCTCTTTGTGTGTACATTAGCTAGCATTAGCTTACAACTCAGCACTGGACTCTCTTGTCCTAATACTTATTCCAAAAAAAAAAAAAAAAAGATTGTGAACTTCTAGATATTTTATTTATGGTCCAGATTATAAACTGTTCCAGATGTATTCTTTAAACTACAGACACCAAACTTATGATGTCTCTAAAATAAAGACAACTTCTGCTGAGCTATTAAATATAGTGATAAAAAAAACTTTTAATTAACAACAAACTGATTGACATGACCAAACCCATGACTGCTTTAAATTGTAATAAATCTGGCCAATTAAGGATGAATATCTTTTGATTACCTTAAACAGAGTTTTCGTGACTAGCATTTGAGCGTCAGCTGCTGAGTTTTTCCGAGAAGATGGTTGGGCTTCATTTTTCCCAATATTTGAGTTTTTCCGTGACGAAGGTGGAATCTCAGCATCCTTGGATGTCGAAGCCTGAATGCTATCTGATGTGGAGTCCACCTGGGTGGTTCGGTCTTCCTTGCACGGACCGATTCCGTTCTGTTGCTGTTTCTGCTGGAGCATTTCCTTCTCCTTGCTATCTGTAGCCTCCTCCTGAACCTTTTTTGTTGCAGTGGTGTTCTCACCTCCTTCCTCCTGGCTGTTAGAAGGAGCTTCTCCCAGACTAGTGCCTGAGGTCTTCCTGCTGTCTTTCCTCATGCGGCTGCGACTGGCCTTGGAGATGCGCCAGTAAAGGTAGATCATGATGGCCACAGGTAGGTAGAAAGCCGCGATAGCCGTCCCGAAGGTCACCGCTGGGTTGGAGAAGAACTGGATGTAGCACTCATTGGGTTTCACAGTCCTTCCCCCAACTATGAACTGCCAGAACAAAATTGCAGGAGCCCACAGGATGAAGGACAAGACCCATGCTGCTGCAATCATCAGCCCTGCTATTTTGGTGCTGCGCCGCACTGGGTAGCTAAGTGGTTTGGTGACACAAAAGTAACGGTCAAAACTGATGATGAGCAAGTTCATGACTGAGGCGTTGCTCACAACATAGTCGACAGCCAGCCATAGGTCACACACCACTGCTCCTAGGGGCCAGAACCCAATCACAATGTAGACGGTGTAGAGGTTCATGGAGCAGACACCAATAATCAGGTCTGCGCAAGCCAGGCTGAACAGGAAGTAGTTGTTGACGGTCTGCAGGTTCCTGTTTACCTTTAGAGGAACAACATAGAGGAGGCTGTCAGATGCTAATCTTTTTTGTGCAATGTGATGTGTGTTTTCTCGTTTCTATTAAATTACCACTCTGTGCTGGGTTGCACATGTTCAAGTCTTATCTGTAAGTCTGGCTGTGCTGTTCAAGGTGTCCAGAGATGGATGTTTGAATCACACTCATTAATCATGAAGGATCAAAACAGGAAAACCCCAAACCTTTATAGAGAGCATGACCAGGATGTTTCCGATGACAGTGATCAGACTCAGAGATCCTGCAACGAGAATGATGAGCGCTATCTCCAAAGTCGTGTACGGGCTTTGAGTGAAGAGGCCAGTGCCATTGCTGACACTGATGTTGCTAGCGTGGGATGAATTGAGAATCTCCATGCTGTCCAGCATCCTTTGCATGCTTCAAGCTTCGTTCACATATGTGCAAAACCTGAAAAGAAGAGAGATTATAAAACACAAGTTTTTAGTACTATAGGTTGTTTTTTTTTGGGGGGGGGGGGGGGGGGGGGATCAAATTATTCAGCATCTTTCTATGTGTAGATGCAAAATTGTGCATAACTTGCAGCATGTAAATGAGTCGCAGGTGTTTTTGTGCTAACAGCTTGCTCCCGGTGAAAAGAACGGACAGGTGTGCAAATAAAGGTCACAGCAGCTTTGTTTACAAAGTCACACCAACATCTCACAAACTGGAATAACATGTTAAAACGGCTTTGATGCTAATGGAGATGCTGACATGTTGATTCTGAAAAATGAACAGTTTCAGTATAATTATTGTGTTAATTTATTTTTTTAAGAACTCTTTAAAATGGATATGCTGCAGTCTTTCCCAGCCCTCACTGGGCGACAAGCTGGGTACATACTGGAGTCAAACATGCTTGTCTTTGGGCTGTAGGAAAAATCTGGACCACACTGAGAAAACACACACTGTCAGCAGGTTTGAAGCCAGAATCCAGATAACAGACCACTGTAACAGATCGCTGTAAAGCACTGCAGCACCACGGAACAATATCAAATCTTTCATGTTGGTTAAACTTTGCTACATTTTATCCTTTGCTAATATTTATTTTTCCCTCTTTTTCTCTTGTATGTTTAAGCTATGTAAATCTCAAAGGATCTAAAAATAGTGTGTGTGCCCACAAAACAACTTTCAAATGCCACAAAAAGAATGCATATGTAAGTGTGCATGAATCTCCAGCTTTGAGCTTTGTGTGTCTGGCTCCCAGAAATCTTAACCAATCCACTCTTTC
Source organism: Perissodus microlepis (assembly GCF_051167445.1). Taxonomy (NCBI): domain Eukaryota; kingdom Metazoa; phylum Chordata; class Actinopteri; order Cichliformes; family Cichlidae; genus Perissodus; species Perissodus microlepis. The sequence continues at coordinate 8,016,872 of NC_140467.1, forward strand.
CTGGGAGGCTGAACGAGGACATCTACAGTTTACAATTTTCAAAAATGCCCTGAGAGAGTGTCTAATCTTTGCAGGAGAGTCATTTCAAAAAGATCAAGTTGGTCGCTTCATGCTGCAGGCATCATTTTCTGCTCCTGGATATGTAAAAGGGACTGCCTGGCATATTTGGGTAACATCAAACATGTGTGTGTCCACATGAGCTTGTGTGTTTGGCTCTTTCAGACAGATGTCCAAGTAAGTCTTAATAGAAGCTGCGGTTTTTATGTTAGGACAGGACAGATTCTCTGAGGCTAAAGAAGTGTTATCCGCAGACTTGTGTCTGCAGTGAGAAAAAAGGGAGGATGGGGGTCTTTTCTTTGGCACTGGAACTGCTTGTTCTGCGAGTTATGAAAGCCTGTTTGGGTGAGTGTACAAACAGATTTCCACTGGGGCCACCCACGCTCGAGATTCAGGCGCTCGTGGTGCTGTCAGGTGATTTAGATAAAAGCATTCAGTAAATAACAGATGATATGCATATGGGGATACTGCTTCTTTTAAATTACTACGAGCCGTGTATTTAAAATGACCCCAGGCAGGCAAAACATACCAATTATGTATCTCAATTGTTAAGCATCATTACTGTTACTATTATATTAAAAATGAAGAAACATCAGAAATAGTGGCAAAACAACGTGATTAACTAGTCTGTTCTGATCAGAGAATCAATAAAAAGATACTTAGTTGAGACCACGAGGGTTGGTGCATACTGCTAAAACCCTGTAAGTGACTCCATTAGGCCACATGATAACATCATACTGTACCTGAAAGATGTTTCCTTCCTGCTCTTACAGCCAGATTAAACTTTATTACAGCATGTTGAACTCCATCGCTTACTCATTAAAGACCCATTCCGGGTCTTTTCGGTCACAGATACAAAAAGAGCCTGTTTGTGTGTGTCTCTGTGTGTGTGTGTGTGTGTGTGTGTGTGTGTGTGTGTGTGTGTGTGTGTGTGTGTGTGTGTGTGTGTGTGTGAGAGAGAGAGAGAGAGAGAGAGAGAGAGGAGTTCAGAGCCTGACGGTGATGATTTGTAAAGTCAGAAAAATGTAAAATTGATGCACATCAAAGGGAGGACAACAAAAGGTAGGATGTTACATTTGAGTGTTAAGGACTGACTTTGGCTCAAGGTCAAATTTATGATCATATCATTCATCAATCACTTCTCATTAATGAATTGAGAGCAATGAACTGACAGTGGCCCTTTTAAGTAAAAATACTTGTACTACGGTACATAAATATTCGCATAAAAGTACAGTTTGCTTTATGGACATGCTGATGGGAGCCTGTTCTTACTTTGTTGTTAAGTCAGTTATGTTCATAACAGCACACTGCATTTTAAAAGCAGTTCACGTGTTTTTTTCTTTAAAAAGTTTTTAAAGAAAAATATGAAGTGTCTTATATTTACAGAAAAAGCTGCACGAAATGTGATATTTGAAAGTGAAAAAAGAAATGACTGCTTATCTTAAAAAGAAGCTGCAAGCAGCCTGCCCTGACTCAATGCTCATTTCTTTATGGGCTCCCATGATAAAGGAGCCCATAAAAATTTTAATAGGTCAGCTTTATTCTATGAACAATAAAGATATCTCTATCTATAAAAGGGTATTTTTGGCTACTGCTTCATTTCCTAAGAATAATAAAGTCACATGTTTGATTTGGCACATGCCCTTCCTCTCCTTTGTCCGGGTTTGGGACCAGCATTAGGACACACTAGCTTGTAACACCCCGAGGCTGGTTTTGTGCCTCGTCCCTGTCAAACTGGGGATCTGTTGCTGTAAAGCAGTTGTGTCAACCACTACACCTCGTAGCCACAACAAATGTCCTGTATCTATAGAAGAGCAATAACACGATTCTTGGAGAAGAAACTCTCTCGACATGCCAAGCAACTGGTTGTACAAAGGTTCACAATACTTAAAATAACTGGATGCATTATTTTAAGTAGGTAGGTTTTGACATTAGGTATTCTCTTGCAGTTGTACTTGAATGCAGCACTTATGTGTCAGTCAGATGTGTTTAACTTTATGTAGCTGTTCTAGTGACTTTACTGATTAACCGAGTAAATTAGCTTAATTATCAAGTTGCTCAGTGGGCTTAGCCAGAGATTTTCCAACGTGATGTAGAGTTCGCTAAGGAGATTGTTGCCTCCTCTCAAGGCCATCCTCACTTCTTCTCTCTTCACACTAATAAGACCTACATTACTGGATCTCCCTAATTGGTATGCAGGGCTACTGGAAAGAGTCACAGAGGCAAACCATATTTCTTTGACAGGCACAGAAACATAGTAATTAGATCCAGCAGATGCTGCCTGCAACAGCTGCACCGGTAATATAGTTCTAGGATACAGTCCTCTGACTGGGCGAGCTCGGTTTAAAAAAGTCTTTGATACCATGAACGATACACCGGGCGGCTGCAGACTTACTGCCGAATGAGAAGTGGGAACAGCAGGTTTGTTTGCAGAGAAAAGAGCAGGTATGGAAATACGTCTGCAACTGCAGATGTTTCACAGCGCTTACGGGATTTAATGGCTTCAGGGATCAAAGTGTGGTAGCTCCATTTTATATTGATCTGTGCCATAGTTTTATTGTTCAGTTCTTTAGAAGACAAACATCCGTCTAACTGTAAAATGCAACACCACACTGAATGTTTAAACAGGATTTTAAATGAAATAAATACATATAGCACAAATAGTTTCAGTTAGTTTAATTTGTAAGGTCAACATTTCATGAATTTAAAAAGTGTTTTGTTTTTTTTTCACCGTCACGTTTTGCAGGAAATGTTCTTTATGTTATGGCACTAATTCATACTTGTTTTTTTCATCTCAGAGAACTGTGTCTTGAATGTGAAAAGTGGGAAATTTCACATCAGCCTGAGCTTCGGCTTCACAGAGCGGTGCAACTGAGAGAAGAGAAAACCACTGAATGCCCAGTGTAGCACTGAGAGTGAGCCTGGTGGCACTGGTGGGAGAAAACACAAAAATACCACAGCAACTAGAGAGTAGGTTTATAAAAGGTTTATAAAAATAAAACTGAGAAGTTTCAAGTTGGTGATTTAGAGGAAATTTCCCATTTAAACAATTTGTTTTGTTTTTTTTTGTAATAAGGGGATTCCTCGGGAGCGGGGAAACCGGGGAATCCAGAGTCTGGATCTGATGCTGAGTGAAGCCTTTTGTGTCAGGAGAGAAATTAAGATTAAACATCTCCTAAAAGGTCTCAGGGGAACAATAGACGCCAGGTTTACTTTGCTCTCAATCCAATCTTTATCAGGAAACTGAACTGAACAACAAGCCACGGATAAAATGTCAATCAATATATTGATGTATCATTATAATGCTTTAACATTTCATGTGAGACTGTTTCTTTAAAGAATATCCTCAGCTGACTTTGTTTCCTTTGAATCAAAGTAGTTATAAAAATTTTTTACATCCCAGTAAAGTTCCCGTGGGAATAAAAATTTAGGAAAACATTTCCCATCTATTGACTCTACCGCTGCCTCAGCGAGCAGACATTAAATCTGTTTCATGGAAGTTTTTCCAAGTTTGCATAATTTTTCTAAAAGAGTGTTCTTACCTGCAGGAGTTTGGTAGAAATATGCAGAAAAATCTTATCTTACCTCATCTGCAGAGAACGACACAGGTGAGCTGTTTTGAAGTCGTCCATGTTACTCTCTCTTCTCCCGACACACTGGAGCGGAGAGCAAAGCAGAAAGTAACCTGACATTCATGACGCTCCTCCTCTGACAAGAACCAGTGTGTGTGTGTCTGTGTGAGAAAGACAGAGAGAGAGTTTGTTTGTGTGTTAGAAATATAGACGGATAGAGTAGGGAGGGGTTTGTGGGAGCTATTAGTGACTGTGGTGCTGAATCCCTCAAGCTAGGGTTGCAAGTTTCAGTAAGCAGGAGATGGAGACGGACGGAGAGAGAAAGAGAGATGTTTGTTTCAGGACCATGGAGAGCACAAACACATATTCTCCAGAGCTGTAGGCAATCAAGTGGAGAGAAGTATGAATGGATCTGGGATGAGATAAAATGGTAAAGCACTATTAAAAAAAGAGGACAAAGAGAGAGGTTCGCTCTGTTACTCTGTTGCTGCAGGACGCTAACCTTTCAGACTGTTGTTTTGACCTTTTAACCAAACTGGTGACGCAGACTGCCCCAGTTGGTAGATGACCTTACTTTGATGGAATTACCACTGAGGATAATGGTCCCTCTCCACAAAACAATATAGTAAATGAAACAAGGACCATGCTATCAAATAAACCAGAGTCCTGCATGTAACATAATTGCTATGAGAAAATATCAGATGATTTATTGTGGTTGTCCCATCCAGACTTCGAGCACAACCACAGAACATTTGAAATTCTGAGTATCATCACAGATGTATTTTTGTTTGTTTGTTTGTTTGTTGTTATTTTTACAGTTATATCTTTGAAAACTGCATTGGTAAGGACATAAGCGCCACCTCTACTATTTCTTCATTTGTCAAGAACACAAATCAATATCATTGTCTGTCTGTCTGTCTGCAGTTGGGTGTGTTTGTTTCCTGTCTCCAATAAGCCAATTTCTCCGGTTTCCAAGAAACTCTGGCATGTCTTATTATCTTGAGTAATTTTAAATATTAAAAAAATATATATATACGGTGGTAGGTATGGATCATTTCATCTTTCATCTTTTACAGCAATAACAAATTTCCACAAAAAGCAGATCTTAAAGAGGATGTGTAGGCTAATGCTTATCCTTGGCCTCAACTAGAGCAGCTATGCATGAGTTACAGATCAAAATAATCCTTCTTGCTTGTACAGTGGAGTTTAGTGCACCTGAAACAAGTCATTTGAGTTCCCATCTCATCCCTTTAAGCTAGCTTGTTTCTAATTAGCTGCCACTGAGAAACAGAAGGTTTGAACAGCAGGTAGGTGAGACTTTGGTTTTCACGGAGTTGTGTGGCTGAGATGACCATACTAGGGATATCTTCACTCTGAATGAATAAATTATAGTTAAGATAGAAAAAATGGTGAAACAAAGCCTTTAGACCTCTCTGATAAATGTTTGGCTCATATGGATAGTTAGAAAAAGACACAACTAAAAGCATTAAATATAAACATTTTTCCATTTTTATTATTTTTATTAATTTTAACAAAAAAAATTAGTAACTTTTTTGTCATTAATATTGACAATATTTAATCTTTATTTAAAAAAATGTTATTTTTTCAGTATGACCTGAATACAAGCAGAGACATTATAATAATGATACTTACAGGAAATTATTATTTGTAACTATAGCTGCATATTTTTAAACAGTGCATTGATTTTTCTGATTTGAAAAAACTGATGAAGACTCAAACATTCAATTCAATTTTATTTATATAGCATCACAAGAACAGTTTCCTCAAGGAACTTTAATTTTGTAAGTAAAAGCCCTGGAACAATACAGTGAAAACAGAGAATCATTTAGAAGGAAAAACTCGCTTTTAACAGGAAGAAATCTCCAGCAGAACCAGTCTTAAGGAGGACAGCCATCTGCTGCGACCGTTTGGGGTTAGGTGAGGTAGACAGGACAAAGACATGTTGTGGAAGAGAGACAGAAGTAAAAAATAACTAATAATCAAAAGCAGAGCAGTTTATAAACACAGTGAGTGAAAAAGGTGGCATTTAATGTAATTTACATTGAAAAAAATTTGAGCTATCATCAAATGCTAACTTGATAATATCAACTAATGATTAGAAACTACATGTAATTGAAAACAGCTGATAGACATTTATTGAAAAGCTGGACTTGGAGAACAATACATAAGAAGACAACACTTTCACACATGTGCAGTAAACACACTGCTCAAAAACGTAAACGAACACACCAGATCTCAACAGGGAAAAAAATAATGCTCTATACTGATATGGAGTGGTTGATGTGAATGTGTTTGTAAAGACTTGGCACATTTACATACGCTTGGAACATTGTTCTGTTGGGGCATCTTGGACTAAAACTGGGCTAACTTTAGCTACGTGTTCATGTGTTTTTAACTAAGAGGAGCTAACGTTCAGTCCTGTGAAAAACTAAGCACACCCAAGTACATGGTAGAACTGCCTTAAGCACTAATGACCTTTATTAGTGGTTTTCTGGATGACTTTATTAGCCTCTCCAATCACAGTGGAGGAATTTTGGTCCACTCTTCTTTGCACTTCAGTTCACTGAGGTTTATGCACAGCGCATCGTTCCAATGAGGTGAATTTATTGTGACGTCAACTCATGGAGCAGTTGTGTCACTTTATTAAAATACGCATGGAGACAATAGGGAGGTATTGATCTTTTCCCCTAACACTGGGCAAAACTATCCTGGTGTGTGGTTAATTTGGACCTGAAACACAGACTTGAAATCAACCTTAATAAACAGGAAATGAACCTTTATTTGGGTGCAGCAGAAAATCCAACAGGCAGCTGAAAACGTATTCCATACATATTTTTTTTTTTAAAAAGTGGGAAGGGGGTTTAAACATAGCACAAAGAAAACAGCAACAACATGACACAATAAGTAATTGATACAAACTGAAGCCTTAAATACATGCATGAGGTAATCAAGGGAAGCAGACACAGGTGGGAAAGAAGACACAGATGAAACTAATTAACACATCAATGAAGTAAAACCTTACATGCCTGTACATACACATTAAATAAAAATAAATTAATAAATATAAATATTGGTGTATTTTACTGTATATAGTAACCATTTGTACATAGTCCAGTATTCTTGCTTGTCTGTGTCTTCATTCAAAAGCCCAATATTCTTTCATGAAGTATACATGTATGAAAGGAGGACAGAAAGAAACCATAGTGGATCTGCTGCTTTAGGGTATATGATATTACACACATGTTGTTATTATGTAACAGCATGTGTGATAACAGCTACATACATTGTCCTCTCGCTCTCCCTTCTCTTGCCAGTTCCCAAACTTCTAAAAATGTGAACCTTGCTATGAACCGCTCATGCATGCAGTGAAAGAACAGAAAACAATGAGGCTCCTCTCTCTCCTCGCCTCCTCACAATATGAAGAAAAGCTCTGAGACAGCAGGAAAACGAGGTCATCTACTTGGAGCCCCAGCAGCTATTTGAATGGAGAAGGGTCACACACAATACCATGCATTTTCTACTGCATTCCGCTCATAGCAAAGATGCAGAATGTATGTTTTAAAAGTCAAACGGACTCGTGATCTCTGGTTAATTGCATGCTGCCTCGTGTGCTAATAGCATAATGTTCATCATGATCCGCGGACATTTACTGTAAGTATTCACCAAGCCCCGAGCAAATCGTGACTTTCTAATCTCCTCTGCTGATTCATTAAAGAAAGGCTATAATTCATCAGTGCGTTTGAGCACAGTTGAGATTTGGGCCACTTGGATTATTGTCAAGCGCTGGCACTGATATGACCTGTACATAAATTAGTGCTGGATTGCATATCTTGTTCTTTACCATTAGCGCCAATCACACAAGCTGTAGCTTGTGTGATTGGCGCTAATGGGACAGACAAACAGCTACATACAAGATGTTCTAAAACAAATAAATGCTTTATGAATTTGGGAGCTCTTCCCTGTCTCCTCAAAGTACGATCAGATCCCTCAAACACGTGCCCATGATTATTTTGTGTGAGACTAGAAAAGAAACAAAATAACAGCAATATGTAATATTTATAATCACACGTGTCATTCGGTTTTACCGCAGAGATTTCTCTTCTGGCTATAGAATTTTTTGGGGGTCACGATGGAGGAGCGTGTGACTCTTATTGTACAAAAGCCTTTTATCGTTTCTTGTTTCTTGTTTGAGAATTCTGGAAATATCTTCTGAAGGCTTTGCACTGTGACGCTGTTATTGTAGCAAGAGAAGCAGAAACTTCTCAGATAAATATCAGTTCAGAACTTCCAACGTGTCAGCAGCATGTAAACACAGAATATATCAAATGAATGATGGGAATATTCTCGCTCCATGCTCACAGCTGCTGTTGACTTATTCCAACATTAAAGTCTGTCACTGTCCTGTTGTTGAGTTTTGGTTTCTGCTTTGATTTTATTCTTGTATTCTTGTGTTCCCTGTGGTTTGCTTCCCTCTATCTTGTCATCATGTGCTTTTGTCCTCCATTTTCCCATGTCTTTGTCAACTTGTGTCAGTGTTGGTTAAGGTTTGCCTCATGTGTCTTGTTCTTGTTTCACTCCCCTCATCATATCCGCTGGCCTCCTTAAACCTTTGTTATTTCTCAAATTTGTGCCTCCCATGTCTGCTTTGGCCTCCTGCCTGTGAACTGGAAAGAAAACTTTCATATTTGAGGATGTGTCAGTTCCTAAAATGCATCAGGAGGACAGAGGAGTGACGAGGCTTGCCAGAGGAGCTGTAATTGAGGATGCATAGGTGTATCCTTTGTAGAAGTGTTTTTACCTTCAACGTGTAGAAGACGTCCTGTACAAATCCCATATTTTATTCACATTAGAAAATACGAAACATACCAAATGTTTAAAAGGAGAAAATGTACAATTTTAAGAAAAAATACGGTGCCTGTGAATTTGATGGTGTAAACACGACTCAAAGCTGTTGGGACAGGGCCATGTTTACCACTGTGTATGTGCATCCCCTCTTCTTATAGCCTGTAAACATCTGGGAACTGAGGAGACTAGCTGCTGGACTTCTGGGAGAGGAATGCGGTCCTATTTTTGTGTGATGTAGGATAATAACTGTCAACAGTCCTGGATCTTCTTTGTCGTGTTTTTTTTATTTCAAGATGGCCCAAGTGTTATCAGTTGGTAAAAGGTCTTGACTCCAGGCAGGTCAGGTTCTAATGGCTCCAGTAGGCAGTTTAGCATTTTCTTGCTGAAATATGCAAGGCCTGAAAAAGACACTGTCTGAATGAGACCGTAATTTGATCCAAAACCTGTATATACATTGGTGCCTGAAAGGTGTGTAAATTGCCAGTTCCGTGGGCACTAATACACCCCCATGTCATCAGAGATGCAGGCTTTGAGCTGAGCACTGATAAAAGGTGGATGGTCTCTCTACTCTTTAGTTTAGAGGACACAGCATCCACGTTTTCTAAAAACATATTTAAAATTATGATTCATATGACCAAAGAACAATTTCCACATTGCCTCAATCCATTATAAATTAACTTTGGCCCAAAGAAGACAGCAGTGTTTCTGGATCATGTTCACATATTGCTTCTTCATTATATGACAGAGGCTTAAACTGTATTTGCAGATGGCAACTTTGTTCAAATACAGTGATTTCTGGAACAATCACAGGCATCCAGTATTGATTTTGGGTTTTGACCCTTGCACACGCATTTTCTGAAATGTTTGACATTAGTATGTACTGCAGATAATGACATAATTCATTAAGGAGCATTATTTGGAAATTCTTTGAGGGTTGGTGAACATCTGCCCATCTTTTCTTCTGAAAAACTCTTTCTCTCTAACAGAAACTCTTTCTATAACCATTCATGTTACTGACCTGTTGCCATTATAATATAATTAGCTGCAAAATCTTCCTCCAATTGTTTCTTTTTTGTATCACCTACTTGTCCAGTCTTTTGTTGCCATGCCTCAACTTTTGTTTTGTTGCTGTCATCAAATATCAAAATGAGCTGATATTTTTCATTGGGTCGTAAAGAAAATCTCAGTTTAAACATTTGATGTTTCCTTTGTTCTACTGTGAATAAAATGGGTTTATGAGACTTGTAAATCGTTGTATTATTTCCATTTTAAACAGTGTTCTAATGTTTTTGCAATTGGTGTTGTGGATACTCAACTTCATCATCAAACGTTCTCCCATTTGTTGTGTGTGTATGTGGGACAAAGAACTTTCTAAATGATCCTGAGTAATCTTCATAAAAACACAGAAGAAAGTTTTTCTTTCTATTTAAACATCCCTATCTCCCTCACCAGTTCTGAGCTCCTGCTGATTAGTTGTTTCTTGACTCTGGTGCCACCTGGAGGGCTGATTGTGGAGGGCCAGCAACTCCTGGTCCTGCCCCCTCTGCCTTCTTGATCTGCAGATGACTATCATGTAGAAGTGGGTGAACCATGCTTCATCTTTTAATAATAATGGATTGCATTTATATAGTGCTTTTAGAGACCCTTAAAGCACTTTACAATTCCACTATTCATTCACTCTCACACACTGGTGGAGGCAAGCTACAGTTGTAGCCACAGCTGCCCTGGGGCGCACTGACAGAAGCAAGGCTGCCATATTGCACCATCGGCCCCTCTGGCCATCACCAGTAGGTGAAGTGTCTAGCCCAAGGACACAACAACCGAGACTGTCCGAGCCGGGGCTCGAACCGGCAACCTTCTGATTATAAGGCAAACTGCCAACTCTTGAGCCACGATTGCCCCAAATTGCCAGCAAAGTCATAACACACAGAGCAAAACCAGAAATATTTGAACATTTAAGTGTGTTATGGTGTCTTGGGTTTGTGATTTAAACTTTCACAAAACTAATTCATGACTTCCTCCTATTCTGTGGCACAAATATGGGGTACATGTGTACATGTGTACCACCACATGCAGATTTATGACTGCCAATGAAAAGCTTGTGGTGTTTACATAATACCAATGCAATCCGATGTTGTCACCAGTACATTAGGTAGTTAGTGATTATTTTGCCATTTATTCTTGATATTTAAGGCTCTTTGTGCAAAAACACAGAAAAGAAACCTGTTTAACACACATACGCATGCAAACACAATAATAGTCTCCCTCAGAGTCCCTGATCTCTATGGAGCAAAATGAACGTGTTGACACACTCACTTTGCACTCAGTTTAAAAAGTTCAAAGACTTCCTGTTCCTCGCGAGTTACACTGACAGGAAGAAAAAAACATGCCACACCCTCCTCTGAGAGCCTGACATATGTTTTCTGACGATTATTAAAACAGGGGGGTTTTCCTGTTGATTTTTGCACATTGTACATGCAAAAGGGGAATCTTTCCATGATTACTTAGTGTAGACTGAAAAAATGATGGTGCTAGTTTGCATGACATAGCCATCTCCCAAGGAAATCACATGTAAATTGAGGATATGAATTCTAACCACATCTGTACCCTGTCCCATCCTGTGTATAAACAAAATGATTACGCGTACAATGGTTCACGAAAGGTCGAGCTGACATTAGGAGAGCAGGATTTTGATTTCATCGCCCTCCGTATTCACAGGTCTATGCGTGTTTCAAATTATTAAATTCAAAATAATGGCCCATAAAATAAACTCCTAAACACGACTAAAATCCTGTTTTCATACTCTACTTTTTTCCTTTTTTTTTTTTTAGCTGCACAGATTTCAGGTGCTTTGGTCACAACACTTATTTGAATTCTTGGATGTGGTCATTGGGAGAGGTCAACCACAGGGTGTAGCCCTCATTTGTGGACCTAAGCTTATCCGTCCACCACCTGACAGCAGCACAAGAGACCTGATGGTGTCCCAATGATTGTCCCATTGTCCCAATAATTTCTAACTTATTTATGGCGAAATCAAATCGCATTCACAATTCAAATGCTGGTTATTGAGAAATACTTCAGATTGTCATCGACTTTCTCCTCCTTTATCACCTGTAAGACCTATAGAAACTAGTAGGAGGAATTCATATATTGTGTTTTTAGGTTTTTGAAATGTTGTTTTTATGTTGGAAGAAAAGACTGTAGTCTTTATAAATAGATTTGACATTTTTCACTGTAGACCTTTTTCATTTTGACATGCAGAGTAGGGAAGGCTCAAGTGTGATAATTCAATTTGATTAAGCGTCCTAAAGGGCCATGACCATAAACCACGATGCACAAATCCAGGACCTACCCACGAGTAATATACCTGTGGGTTCCCTATCATGACCAGTCAAAATATTCGTGGTGAAAATGATCTCTAAGGAATACAACTGATAATAGAAATTATATGGACAAAAGTTTATGAAAGGCAAAAATCTATATGTGAAATACTCAAAATGAGCAAACTTTTCTACATTAAAAGCATGTCACAGCTTTTTTTCTGACAAGCTTCATATGCAAACATGTTACTGAATGTCCAGAACTCACGACAGAGGCTTGCAATGCAAAACAGCCCCGACATCACAGGCAAAGTGTGAATTATTTTGCGCTCTCTCACACACAAACACTTCTACGTTGCATAGTTCCACAAAACAAACAAGTGCCACCTAATTGCAGCTGATTTGCCTAAATTATCATGTGATTTTCAGACACTACAAATGTTTGCAACATACCAGAAAAACTCTCCAGCTTCTCTTTTTTAAGACCTGACATGAAATCAAGAGCTTTTCTGTCAGCAATGTAAATGCATGAATTCATTTCTAAGAACATATTTCACTTCATAATACAACGTGAAGTTCTTTGTGTTAGTAAATTTGTATTTGCTAGTTTCATTTGATAGTAATTCAAATTAAGAAATGTTACTGTAAGCATGCTATCAAATTCGTGCAAAGATATTGTGGATGTCACAATCAGAGGACGTTTATTTATAAGTTGTTTATCCTTGTTCATGAAAAATGCACAAGGTCATGGGAGAGTCTGTCATCAACAGTCAGGTCACAGATGAGTGTGACCTCACTAAGAGTGCATCCAAATGTCTGCAAACTCTACATAGCACCTACTCTGGACCCCAGCAACATGACCAACATGCCTCAAGAAGACTGCATGAATGAAGAGCAGCTGCTTGAACATTACCGAGATACTCTTCATACAGAGTCCTCGTGGCATACAATATGCAGAAATGTTAAGATTTATCTAGCAAAACATGTTTCCTAACCAAATTTTAGTCGTTATTTTGACATTTTGTTAACTGAAATATTTGCACTCTATTTGCAATAAAAATGGTTGAGCTACAGCTGGTATAAAAAAGTTTACATACACTCATCATAGGCATGAATTTCATGGTAATTTGGAGCTATTTGTGATCTTTAAACAGTTACATTTCCAGCGTGGAATGATTGTACAGGAGACATCTTTAATGACTTCAAAAAAACAAGAAGTGAAATTTGAGTTTTCCCTAATCCACATGGTCAAAAATACACAAACAGGCTAATATAATTCCATACACTTTAGATCTGGATGAATGTCCTTTAGCGTTTGCATCTTGCACCAAACACTATCAACAAGCTTCTGCCATAATCCTGGATGGCTATTTGATCACTCCTCTGCTACCAGAATTGGTAGAATTCATTTAAACTGGTTTGTTTCTTTGCACATACCACACTTTTAGCCTACTTTATCCATTCCAAAACCAGTTTTTTGTGTGCGTTTGGGACAGGGGCGTAATTCCCCCCCCCCCCAATAGTCAGACCCAACCAATATAACCCCCCCAATAAAATTATGAATTATCTTGCATAAATAGGCTGCTGATTTTCTTTCTAGTTGCGTGTTTAATCATCTGGGAATTTACCCAGATTTATTTATTTATTTAGACAGAGACCTTCTTTGTTAGGCCATTTAAGTGCAATGTACTAGTACCACTGGCAGCGAAACAACCCCAGAATACAATGCTACCACCATCATGCTTGAAAGATGCCACAGTGTTCTTAGGTTTGCAAAGCTCACCTTTACTTCTCTGAACATGCATCATTGTGGCCAAATAGCTCAATACTTGTCTAACTAACCATAGTACTTTTTCCCAGAAGGAATTTGGCTTGTCCATGTGGGCAACTGCAAATGTTACTTAAACTTTAAGGTTCTGATTTTGGAGCAGGAGTTTCTCTCAGTTCACAGTGATGTAAAACTTGCTTCACTGTGACCAGTGAAGGGGGGTCCTTTTGTCCTTTTGTCCCTCTGTGGGGGGATACTCCCACTAGGTTTATATCTGGGACTCTCCACCATTTGACCTTAGAACTGAAGAAGCTTCTCGGATGAGAGGTGAAACGTCTTCAAGTAAACTTAAAGAAGTCCAGACGCTTTTCTTTGCAAGCTCCTTTGACGACGATGACCTGGATGACTGAGAACCTTCACAGACATATTGCCGTACATTTTGGGAGGAACACCCTTCAACTGGTGCGGGAGTATGAAAGGGAATCAAGGAAACTAGCGGATTATAGGAACCATCTCCGTTTCAACCTAAGATGTAGACAAAGCAGAGTTGTTCCTAAGAGCCTGCGCCTTGGATCCACTGTCAGGGGATACAGAGCAGACTTGATTCTACAGAGAGCACAAAATCACCTTTTAAGTGAAAGGATAAGACAGGTCCATTTCACCATAGATGCCCTCCAGATCAAGATCAGCCAGACCCTGCAGGAACTGGAAATCCTTCTACCCTCTCCAATCTTAGAAGAGGTTTACAAGTTTGTGGACAAGGCTCAGCGGGCCCAACACTCTAAAGGAAAAGAAAGACAACGCAGGAAATTTCACACCTTGCTTTCAAAAACACACACTCCTCATCCTGAACCTACACAACCCAGAGAAGAAAACACACCTGAAGTCAGTCAGGAGAAATGGGTTAAGAACTTTTCAGACAGGATTCTCACTGAACCTGAAAAGAGAGTATTAGCCAAAGGACTCAATTTTGCCATTTCTCCACAACAGTTGCCCATAGTGGACCTCATCACAGCCACAGAATCTGCCATACGGATTAATAAATTATCACAGACAGAAGCAGAGCAAATCAGGATGAAAGTCTCAGCCACGCTCTCCAGTGCCAAAGTCCCTCCATCCAACCTCACAATACAGGAAAAGAAGGCCGTCGCTTCCCTGAGCAAAGACCACAACATCACTGTTTTACCAGCTGATAAGGGAAGATGCACCGTGGTCCTAAACACTACAGATTACCATACAAAGATCACTACTCTCCTCAGTGACAACAATACCTACGAAGCCTTAAAGCGAGACCCCACAAGCAGCTACAAAAAGAAAGTTATAGTTTGCCTTCAAGACTTTGAAAAGGACAAAATTATTGACCGCCTTACATATCACCGCCTTTACCCAGGGGATGCCATACCCTGCATCTACGGACTTCCTAAAATCCACAAGGAAGCTGTCCCACTCAGACCCATAGTCAGTAGCATAAACTCAGCCACTTATAACATTGCTAAACACCTTGCTACCATCCTTGCTCCTCTTGTGGGGAACACCCCACACCACATCAAGAACTCCACTGACTTCACCGACAAGGTCCAGAAACTTACCCTGGATCCAGATGAAACCATGGTGTCCTTTGATGTAGTCTCTCTCTTCACTTGCATACCCACCACGGAGGCCGTGGAGACTGTCAGAAAACGACTACAAGAAGACAGCTCCTTGGAGGACAGGACCAACTTCACACCCGATCAGATTTGCACACTGTTAGACCTCTGCCTCACCACTACATATTTCAAATACAACGAAGGCTTTTACAGACAAAAACATGGCTGTGCCATGGGCTCCCCCGTGTCACCTATTGTAGCCAACCTTTACATGGAGGAAGTGGAAAGGAAGGCTCTTGGCTCTTTCAAAGGAAGAGTACCCAGCCACTGGTACAGATATGTGGACGACACCTGGGTCAAAATCAAGACACAAGAAGTGGAATCCTTCACTGCGCACATTAACGCTGTGGATAAAAACATCAAGTTCACCAGGGAAGACACAAAGGACAACTGTTTGCCTTTCCTGGACTGCGCTGTGCACATTGAAGAGAACGGCAAACTCAACATCGAAGTTTACCGGAAGCCCACACACACGGACCAGTACCTCCTCTTTGACTCCCATCACCCTTTGGAACACAAACTTGGAGTAATTAGGACCCTACACCACCGGGCAGAACATGTTCCCTCTAAGCCTGAAGGAAAAAAGAAGGAACACACACATGTAAAGGAAGCACTCAAAACGTGCGGCTATCCTAAATGGGCGTTCTTAAAGTCAGCAAAGAGGCACAGAAAAGAAGACCAGACACCAACGAGGGAGGATAAGAAGGACAGACGCAACAACATTGTCATCCCCTATGTAGCCGGTGTATCAGAAAAACTTAGGAGAGTTTTCTCCAATCATGACATCCCGGCGCATTTCAGACCCAGCAACACGCTCAGACAAAAACTGGTTCACCCGAAAGACAAAACGCCAAAACACAGACTTAACAATGTGGTGTATGCTGTACAGTGCAGCGAGGAATGCCCAGACCTCTACATTGGAGAGACCAAACAGCCACTTCACAAGCGCATGGCACAACACAGAAGAGCCACCTCCACAGGACAAGACTCAGCAGTCCATCTGCATCTTAAGGATAAAGGACACTCTTTCGAGGATGCCAATGTTCACATTTTGGACAGAGAGGACAGATGGTTTGAAAGAGGAGTGAAAGAAGCCATCTATGTCCACTGTGAGCGACCATCTTTGAACAGAGGCGGGGGTTTACGACACCAACTCTCTGCCATCTATAATCCAGTTTTGAGATCCCTTCCCAGACGCCTTAACGCCCACTCACATCCTGGGCCATCTGACCTCAGGAATTCGCATGATAAGGTGGGGCCAGGTTTCACAATGAACACACCCGAAACTCTGGCTGATTGGGACCCACACCCAGTTTCACACCTTGGCTCAGGCGATTAGAAGATCATCAGGGGGTCCTTTTGTCCCTCTGTGGGGGGATACTCCCACTAGGTTTATATCTGGGACTCTCCACCATTTGACCTTAGAACTGAAGAAGCTTCTCGGATGAGAGGTGAAACGTCTTCAAGTAAACTTAAAGAAGTCCAGACGCTTTTCTTTGCAAGCTCCTTTGACGACGATGACCTGGATGACTGAGAACCTTCACAGACACACCAGTGACCCTGGTTTTTCAGCAGTCTCCAGTTCATGGCAGGCTTGAGACATGGTGGTTCCTAAGTTGTACTTGAACATCCTAACCCATTTCCTCTCATCTGAGGGTGACAGTTTGTCTTTTTCCAGACTTTGGCAAAGTTGTAACACATCTGAACATCTTGTACTTATGTACAGTTGTTTGAACTGATGATGTTAGGATCTGCAGTTGTCTGGAAATGGCTCCTAGAGACTTTTGTGACTTGTTTAAATCTGCTATTGTGTCCAATTAGTGTTGTCAAGCAAATCCTTTTTATGCTGCAAGAGGAAATAACAGCTGTAGTCAGTCATAAGCACAAATAAGACACATTTTAACCTTTAGCACCACTTATTGAAAGATTTAAGTGAGTGTATAAGCATTTATTTGAGCCTCTATGTATAATTTTGACCCTGTATGGATTAGAAAAATTTTTAAGTCATTAAAAATGTCTGCTGTACAATCAATCTACCCTGGAAAAAGAAAAATTCAAAGAAATCCCAAAATTGCCATGACATGCATAACCATGATAAGTGTAGACAGATAACCACAAATGTACCACTGTAATTTATATTTCTACTTTTCTAATTCTAAATAAACGTTTTTTGTTTTCTTTATCTAAATAAAAATTAAGTAAATTACCTATAAAATCTGTAAATTTACATTTTGCCTTAGTACATGTTGAATTAATTTTGTGTAATCTGAATTTAAACTCACTTAGGGAACGTTTCAAAATTGTTAAACTGTTAAGCAATAAAGCGTGAATGCTTTCGAGTTTTGACTCTGTGTCTCGTGGTTTTCTTTCTTTTTCCGCAGTGGTCACTTCCCAAAAATAAGCTTTCTGCTTTTTAAAAGAAGAAGCTTGTTGCGTTTCGCGCATGCGTAGTTTGCAGGTATGTGAGCGGAACACAGGAAGCGAACGTTTTTCGGACTGCTCCGCAGATGGTGCCGTCTGTTTTGCTTTAATGTGACTGACTCCACCTGCTTGACCAGTCGACTAATTTAAACCCTAGACGAAGATATCAGAAACGCGACACTTTGCTTTTTAACTGATATCTGAGAAGCCTCGGCTGATAAATCCGGAGCTTGAGTGTGAGGTTAGGGCGTGTTTGACTCTTAACTGTTAGACAGACTGCCCCCTCCTCCTCCTCCTTCTTCTTCTTCTCCTCCTCCCCACTGGATGCTAACTCGGTAGCCTTTGCATGTCGTTGTAGTCGTAGTCAAAAGTTGTGTTTTCGTGTGCGTTTATTGTATTTATTCGGAGGTCCGTTGAGGAGCAGACAAAGATGGGGTGTACGCTGAGCACGGACGACAAGGCGGCGCAGGAGCGGAGCAAGATGATCGACAGGAATCTGCGAGACGACGGCGAAAAGGCTGCCCGGGAGGTCAAGCTGCTCCTGCTTGGTGAGAGAAAGATGGACGGACCGAGGGAGGGACGGGGTCTGTGTGTTTCTGTGGGACTCTCGTTGCCCATGCGTAAAAACAACCCAATAAAGGTTTAAATAAGTTTTTGTAGCTGCTAAAATTCAAGTTTTACCCAGCCCATGAAGCAACAGAGGCAAAGGTGGGGAAATGTCGGGGCTTTATTTGAATGGTACGGTGGTGTTAGCTAAAAAAAAGTTTGAGCTAGTGGAGTTCCTATCTTTTATCCTTTGTTGAATTAACTCTAATTGTAACTGTGCTGTTAACTAACACTAGATAAGAGCACACTGATTAGTTGCTTCCACAGAAGCAAACCGCTAATACCCAGCGGTAAGTCGGTAAGCTAATTTAACTAAGCAATTAGCTGCTTAGCTAGTGTAACGCCTCGGTGCTAGCTTGGATTTGTTAGCCGTCAGAAAGCATCAATAACTTTCTGTAAACAAGTGTCTGTGTTGCTGTCTTTCGTGACTCCGACTAATAGCACATCTTTTAATATGGCTTAAAGTGCAATAGCTAGCTAGCTCCCTTCCTGTTTCTTCATGACGTAAATCAAAAAGAAAGTAGACGTGCCCTAGATCGGTTATCTCTACAATCCAGCAAATATTTGAAACTAACACTTGTGAGCAGTGTTAAAGTTGTTATCTGTTGGAACAGCATTAAAGTATGTGCGAGCTCCACTATTCAACAGGTCTCGAATAATACGCCCCCCCCCCCCCTCCTGCGAGACATGTTTGCTCTTCTGAAGCGTTGTACACACAATTTAAACCCTCTGTATCTATACTTGTTTGTGTATCTCTGTATGACTTGCTCTTATGTCATCCAAAACTGCATTACCCAAATGCTGTGTCCAGGGGGGGAGCATTCGTGCTGCCATTTAAATATGTTGGCCTACCATGCAAATATGTTCAGAAAATTGCATACTTAAACTACTAATGCTGCTTAAAAAATGTTATGGCCCAGCTTTCAAATTATGGGATGTAAACCATAGATAAGCTTCCAGTTAACATAACCGCATGTCACATTTCTCCAGGATTATTTCAGTTTTAAGGAAAGCTGCCACACCTCTCCATTCTTCCCATTACATGACCACTCTCGCCTATCTCAGCATGGATAGATGGGGTAGAGGTTGCATAGCAACCTATGCAGCCGGGCTGACAGTAATGCACGCACGACAGAAACGGTTAGTGCGTGCTAATGGGATGCCTGCCACAGCCATGCAGTCGGCAAGCTGTTTTTGAAAATGCAGTCTTATTCTGCGTCTCGCAGCTAATCTCTGCTCAAGCAGGGCTGTGGCACCAGCTATTCTCCAGCATGGCTTCACAACCCCATACGTCCCGTTGTCAAGCCTGTGCGTCATTTGAGATGAAACCTTATTTGAATTTTCATGGTGCTTTTACCTGTCACGATTCCCACAACCACCTGCATGAGATGCAAGTTTGGTTTGTGGATTAATCATCTAATGGTCTGGCTAATCTGTTTAAACACAAAGATGTTTTACATCCACATTTGTGACGTTGAATATCTGGTGTAATGTTCACGTCTCTGAGGGAGACTGATATGTTCTCACTGCAGTTTGCTGCTCTGTAATGCTTCCCCGCTGGGGACGTATGCAATAATACAGTAATCGGCAAATGACAGGCTCTTGCAATCACTGCTTTGAGTGGGAGGACTGTCTTAATTGTAGAGTTTTTGCAAGCAGCTTAAATGCAAATATGAGACAGATTTTTATTTTTGTGTAGCATTATTTTTGCAAACAAATGACAGAAAAAGCAGCATAAGTGCAAAAACTGCAGAGATATCTGCATTTTATAAGTGTGTATTTTGTTTTCCCTGTCATCTCGTCTCTGTGGCAAAACATTAACCATTTTACTCCACCAGTTTTTGTCATAATTGGTTTCTATTATCCCTTCAATTTCAGCAGCTCAGTCAGGCGCAAGCGTGTTTGCAAATTAAATTTAAGTGATGTTTTCAGTACTGGTAGCTCTATTGTGTGTTGCTGTTTTCATATGGGATGATGAAGTGGCAAATCGCTCCAGCCACTGGGGAACTAAAAGTCCCGGGAGGGGTAAGCTAATTAAAATGTTGTGTGCTCATCTTAAAACATGCCTTAATCTCAGATGGAGTTGTTGAGCTTTATGTGAAATGAAACAGCATTGTATTTTTCTTATATTTTGATATGTGTCACCTAAAAGGCAGTAGTGGTATCACACTGCCTTATATACCGTAGTGTTGTAGTCATACATAAATCATTGGAGATGCAGTTCAGAGTCCTGCCAAGCTGGTATGGGATGAATTTCTAACACAAGGAAGTTTAAGCTGTCTATAATCTCATTGACGAGACGATCCAGTTAATTAATCCAATTGCGCTTTGTGACTCAACTAAATCTGACCTCAGACACCGCTGTGGGTGTTCATACACCACAGGCAGAACTCACTTAAAACTTGAAAAAAGTGCATTTAACAGAAGCTAGTCTGGCACCATTAACTTATCTTAGTGTTTTAAATGTAGGGCTGCACAGATACTCGAAATGAATCATGCAGTTTGGTGTTTAAAGGTAAACTATGCGTGTTTATTTCACACTGGTTGGCATTTAATGTAATTTTGTAGGTTTGCACCGTACCTGCTTCTGTTTTGAAATAATTAACACAATTGCTGTAATTTTCTCAAACTTCTGTTCTGTGTTTCAGGTGCTGGGGAGTCTGGGAAGAGTACCATTGTTAAACAGATGAAGTAAGTACGAATGAATCAGTAATACAGTTTAGAATACATCAAGCACTAAGATACTTGATGTATTTTTTTATTAAAAAGGGTAATCACAGTATACCAGTGCCGATCTCAGTGAATTCCCTTATGATGCATTAAGAGTATGGATTATCTAACGCAACTGTGGTAATTAGAAATTATCACATGACACTCAGTTTTTGTTTGTGATGGAAATATTTGTTCTTTTTAATGTTAAACATACAGTATAGAATACACCATGTGGTGAATAGGCAATATGTGGAGCACAACCATTTCCTTCCCGCACAGGCAACAAAAAATGTTCTATTTTAATGGGCGTGCCATCCTCATTCTACAACAGGGGTGGGCAATCTCAGTCCACGAGGGCCGGTGTCCCTGCAGGTTTTAGATGTGTCCTTGAACCAACACAGCTGATTTAAATGGCTAAATTAGCTACTCAACATGTCCTGAAGTTCTCCAGAGACCTGGTAACAAACTAATCATGTGATTCAGGTGTGTTGACCCAAGATGAGATCTAAAACCTGCAGGGATACCAGCCCTCGTGGACTGAGATTGCCTACCCCTGTTCTACAACATGAGACACACACACAGTCAAATCTGAAGAAGAGGAAATAATCTACTCTCTAAATTATTCCCCATTCTTTCAGGGCAAAGATGTTTTAACTCTAGATTTAAATATCTGCGATTTCGTTCTTTTTTTTTTTTTCTTTTTTTTCTTTTTTTTTTATAAATAAGTGCAGTTTAAATGATACACCTTTTTGTTTTTCTACCCTGTAAGGAAATGCAGGTGTAGCAAATCTAAGAAGCCTTTTTTGACCATAAACTTAAACATAAAACCTTCAAAACATACATCAAAAGAAGTCATTAACCAGACTGTCCCATAGTTAATTATTTTTAATTCCCCCAAAAACATTCAGTAAAAAGTAATTGAGTAGAGGCTTACTCAAAAAAACAATTGAAAGTTGTTCTGTTATTATTTTACCTAATATCTGTCATATATGCTGCCAGAAGCTCAGGCTTCAGACTGCTCCAGACACGCAGTTTAAGATATTTATTCTGCTCTTGGCTCTGTATGATGTCAGAGTGGGTATTCCTAATATTGTCATCTCAAGCACACCACTCTGGCTGTGAATACATAAGCCCCACATACCTGTCGTTTAGACCTTCAGTTTGTGAGGAGCAGCCAGTCAGAGATAAATGTCCTCAAAGGGGGAGGAGCTACAATGCTTAAGATGATCTGAGAACCTGCATCATATCTCATCGAAAAATAAATAAGGATTATTTTCAACTGGAAATGATGCGGTACTACTCTAAAAATAGTCTAAGAATAAACACTAAAGAAAATAGAGGCATAAGAGCTTGAATTAGAATGTGAATTTAATAAGTACGGTTAATCATTCAAATTATACAAGTGATCAGTAAAAGTATAACTCTCTATATATTTTTAAGTCTCAGTTTGACAGAGCTTTGGTACCAACTTTCAGCCGATTGTTTAACTGAGAAGGCTGCTCCACTAGGTTGGTTCATTGTGTCATTTCTATTAAAACAAAAAAGCAGCCACCAGGTTCACTTAGCTGGTGAACATGGTGGAGTATTAGGCAGACATTTCCCTCGGGAGCTGGGAGAGACCTAAAACAGCTAGAGCAAATGTGACTCCAGATGAGCAGCAGCATTTACTTGTAT
The DNA here is from genome assembly GCF_051167445.1 of Perissodus microlepis. Classification (NCBI taxonomy): domain Eukaryota; kingdom Metazoa; phylum Chordata; class Actinopteri; order Cichliformes; family Cichlidae; genus Perissodus; species Perissodus microlepis. Next base: position 8,039,514 of record NC_140467.1, read on the forward strand.
CTTCTGGATTTCTAAAGCAGTTGATTGCTTGTTTGGCCTTGTTGCAGATTTTAATAGCAATCTCTAACATGAAATGGACCATTATTTATACATTTTATAATCTATTTTGATATGTTAACTATCAACCAGTTTACCAGCATTTAAAGAACAGATTGAATCCCATTGTTTGTACTTATTGTATGAAATTAGAATTAACTGTGGCACGCCTGCTAATGTTCTCTCTGTGTTTCAGGATCATCCACGAAGCAGGCTACTCAGAGGAGGAGTGTAAGCAGTACAAGGCTGTGGTTTACAGCAACACCATCCAGTCCATTATTGCCATCATCAGAGCCATGGGACGCCTCAAGATTGACTTTGCCGATCAAGCCAGAGCAGTAAGTGACAGAAAACACAGCATCCAGACAACCTCACAGGTTGTCTGTGGTAACAGCGGCTTAGTCATTTGCCTTATGGGCAGGGTTCTTTGCATTGCAACCTTCTAGGGGGAAAAAAGGATTAAAAAACTGGTCTTAATATCACATTTAAAAGTCTTCTTAAAGCTAAAGCTCACTGTGATGAGGACTGTCTTTGCATTGTCCTCATAATGAAGTGAAATGCTGCCTGTCAAAAGTTTCAAATGAGAAATCTGTCCTCATATGATGATGCAAACCCCCCCCCCCCCCCCCCCAAACTGTGGTACAGAAATGGAATATATAATATTTACAGTATGTATAATGTATACATCCCTATATTAATATAAATTCACAAAATAAGAATATATCCCAACTATCTACAGAAATTAAGAAATATTTAAAGATTATGACCAGGACAGTGGGGTGGGAGGGGGGAGTTTAAATTTAAGTAGAAGATGTGCAAAGTCCATGTAATGAATCCAGTGTGCAAAATTATTATAGCCTGATTTATAATAAACAGGCAACATTTCTGTTTTTCTCTCTCACTGGAGACGTCGTGGCCATTGTTTTATTTCTGTTTTCACAAGTCTAGTTTATTAATATCCTGTTTGGCAGATTTATTTTTTTTTAAACAGACTCCTGTTTCTTTTTGCAAATCTGTTTCTCCTTTTTTTTTTTTTTTCCTTTTTTTCCCCCCTCTTGGCATAACAAAAGAGCTAGTCATTGTGTCTGCGTGACTGGCCTGGCTCTCTCATCGTGACCAAGTTTAATCCTGAAGCCTTTCTTTTCTGATTTTATGCTCTCAAATATCAAGGTTTTTGCCTCTGGCGTTTAGACACTGTGCCCTTTTTGAAATCTAATTTTATGTAAAGTATAACAGGTGAAAGGACTGGGAAAAACACAGTTAATTAATTATTAATTTATCACTTTAGTTTGCACGGCCCCTTCGGGTAAGGAGTAACGACAATAGATGAATTGTGATCTTTCTAAATATAGAAAAAAATTAGCAAAACAAATCTAGTAAATCTTTGTTTCTATTTGATAATGAGTTAACCTTCTTTAGGCTGTTTTCAGTTAAGTGTCTCTGTGTCTTTAGGATGACGCGCGGCAGCTGTTCGTCCTGGCGGGCTCAGCAGAAGAGGGCTTCATGACCAGTGAACTGGCTGGGGTCATCCAGCGGCTGTGGAAAGATGGAGGAGTTCAAGCCTGCTTCAGCCGCTCCCGAGAGTACCAGCTCAACGACTCTGCAGCATAGTGAGTAGGATGCACGGACACGCATACTTCAAACAACAGGGGACTGTCCTTGGAAGAATAACTCCCGCTCTTACGTCAGTGCTTTAGCTTGTTGCCAATCTTTCTTTCTCTTTTTGATTTTTCTCTTTCCAAAGTTACCTAAATGACCTGGACAGGATATCCAACAGTGCTTACGTTCCAACCCAGCAGGATGTGCTGAGGACCAGAGTCAAAACTACCGGTATTGTGGAAACACACTTCACTTTCAAGGACCTGCACTTCAAGTGAGTATAGCCACCATCATTGTTTTAGTTTTGTTTAAACACAGCAGTGTCTCGTGGTGCTCCATGTAAAGTCTACACTGACTCACATATGCCTGCCTTTATTTTTCATTTATGACTGTTAACCTTTAGAAGCCAAAACGGCTCATAGCTTTAAAAAAACATAGAAAACTTCAGATGCACTTAATACTAAACAATTTAGACCAAACACTGTGACAGGAGTGCCTCCAAGAACCAAAATGTGACATGTAGTTGGTAATGGTTTATGGCTTTCTTATAGCCATCAATTCTTTCCTCATTTTCATAGCTCATAAAATCATTTGGTGTCAAAGGTCTCTCATTTGCTTTGTTATATAACGTGTTGCTCGTCATGTTTTGAGGTGCACAAATAAACACATGGAGACCCAGCCACCAGCTAACATTTATGCATAAATCTATATTTAAAAAGTAAGAGAGAGAGAGCGCATATTGCAAGGATCAGAATCAGCAAATTCAGGAGTTTGCATTTTGATAGACAATGTCCTGCTGTTCCTATGTGAGGCAACCACTAGTAGTTGATGCCTTGTTCATGAAAAATGAAAAGCTACGAGTGGTCGGCCAGCGTGTAGTCTCGTCACCTAATATCACACTGAATGCAAGAACACAGTAGCTTCATACTCTTGAAAACTAACTGAAAAAGCGGCTTTTAAAAGCTCTGACAGCTGTCCACAGTATTTTACACATTCTGAAAGATTTGCGTGTGTTTGTGTGAAAATGTCATCACCCAGACCATGTGAGTGTGTGAGAGTTGCATTTATTTAACAATATCTTTCTGTGATCTCAGAATGTTTGATGTTGGTGGACAGAGATCAGAGAGGAAGAAGTGGATTCATTGTTTTGAGGGTGTCACTGCCATCATCTTCTGCGTGGCTTTGAGTGACTACGACTTAGTGCTGGCTGAGGACGAGGAAATGGTAAGAGCTGTCTGACCCCGGCATACTCTGCCCACTAGTACGTCTCTGATCGGTAATCACTGTGCACTTCTCCTCCCGCTCAGAATCGAATGCACGAGAGCATGAAGCTGTTTGACTCCATCTGCAACAACAAGTGGTTTACAGAGACCTCCATCATCCTCTTCCTCAACAAAAAGGACTTGTTTGAGGAGAAGATCAAAAAGAGCCCCCTTACAATCTGCTTCCCTGAGTACGCAGGTGAGTCATATAAACAAACACTGACATGCAGAGCTGGTGCTTTATACATGCAAATAATGTCCTTTGTGTGTTGGCGGGGTATATAAATCATTAAGCCCAACTTTGTATGCAGGATTTGGGCTTTTAATTGTGGATTTGTAATGATGTGTAGAAAAATTTAACCTTCTTATTTAAACTGTTGTTGTTTTTGTGTAACATGACTAAGTCATATTTGCATTCCTTTATACTGTCAGAATCCTGTGATTATTGCTTTTAGAGCCTAACTTGTTTTGTAGCTACACAAAGGTGTGGCAGGCCCTGTAGATGACACAGATGTTTTATCCCACTGCTCTGCTCTGGAGCTGTGTGGGCTGCTTCATGTTTAAACAATGCATTTTTGTCAGGTTCACAGATACAGATTAAATAGCCATGATTTTGATATGAATCTACACTAGAACGCCATATCTGTAACATCATGTCATCATCTATTTATATCGATGTGATGTAAGGATCCAGAGATTCAGTAGAAGATAAGTTTTAACCTTTTCTTCCCTAGGAGGCTCGTCGGGTCACGTTGTATTTATTGTGAAAGGACATTTTATGGTTTCCAAATATGGTACACTCATTCAAGGGACCATTTCTGTGCCTAAAATAGATGTGGGGTTTGTCATGTTTTATTTCTGCTGGTAAAGGTTGAATTTTTAGAACCAGTTCAGTAATATTGGTGTCACACTTCTCATTACTTTGTGGTGGCCGTTTACTTCCTTATTTTACACACTGATAACTCACGTTAACTTAAAAAACAAAAAAAACAAAACAAAAACACACTCAGCTGTGATACTAAGCGAAAGTTTTTCAATTCATAAAGCCAGATGTTGTTCATTTTGACCTCAGTATTGACTTAATTTTTCCAAGTAGAAATTTTAAGTAATAACCATAGGCTTAAAGTAGAACTTCATTTTTTTAAAGGGGGCTGTGTAAAATATGAATGAGAACAGAATGCAGCGATTTTCAAATGTCGTGAACTTCTAAAACTGAGAACAGTTATTATTTGAGGAAATATACTGGCTTATTTTGAATTTGAAGGCACATCTCAAAAAAGCTGGGACAAGGCCATGTTTACTACTGTGTGGCATCACCTCTTCTTCTAACAGTGTGTAAATGTCTGGGTACTGAGGAGACCAGATGCCTGTACTGTGAAGCGGGACTTTGGCTTATCCAGTTAAATTGAGTGTTAACGCTGAGTTTCCTGTATTTAAATCAGTTTCCTTATTGCATGTAGTGTATGACATTTCAAGCACACCTGCTCTTCATCAGACCACTGTACTGGGTGCATTGCCATGGTAACTGATGCTGTGAACCATATTAGAGATGGACATGTATGAAATCACCACCTACTGACCAGTCAGTCCTCCGAATAATTGTGTTGTCATTTCTGGAAGATTCCTTAGATGCCTGTGTACTGAGACTATGAGGGGCTAAAGTCTTTATAAATTCTGCAAATAATTTATTTAATGTTAATAATATTATTGTTCCGTAAGCATAAATATTTGTAGGCTGCCTTTTGTACTTTAAATCAAATTCTTCACCTATTGTAGCTTTAAGCCCACATTTGGATTCTGTTTTTAATATTTGCATGTTACACTCAGAATGTTAAACACCACAGAGGCTGCAGCTGAAAGAATAAAAACTAAAACAAACACCCAGTTAAACATTAATCTGATTGAGCACTCGATTATAATCCGTCAGGTTCTCCTGTGTTTTATTGATAGAGCGGTGTGTTAACTCACAGTTTGCCTTCCTCCTTTTCTTCAAATATGCAAGACTTTTATTAAAATATAACCATTTCCCATTTTACCGACCAAAACAGCTAAAGGACTCACACATACAGTGCTGTTAATACTAAACTAATGTCCAGCGTCTTTCCTCTAACACACGTAATCGCTGATTTGCCTGCAGCAACTGTGCCACTTTCACTTTCAGTTAAACACATCATACTTTCAGTATTGTGTCTTACCTGTTGGTATTTTACTTGCTGTATAGTTTTATCTGCCTTTGTGAAGTCAGCCACACTGTTGCCAGCCCACTTATCTGTAATTGTGACTTGTGAGACACTGCCAGTGCCAGGGAACTCCAGGGAACTCCCGGGATCCCCCGGATTAACTGCTTAAGCAGGACTTGCGGTCCAACAGAGGTAGCACATATGCTGTCCTCTCCAGTCTAAGGATGACCTGTCTGCCTGCAGGGAGCTCTGCTGTCAGATGGAGGCAGTGTACAGCTGATCTGTGGGCCACTCTTGCTTGTAAAGTTGTCAGGACTTTTAGAAGATCTATCTCTAAGACTGCCTTTTTTTATACCCAATCACCAAAGTGATTGACTAGCAAAATTGTAATACACATGTTTGGTTTTTGGGTTTGGGTTTGTTTTGTTTGTTTTCCCCCGCATTTTGTTACCCTGTCCTAACTTATTCAAGACATGTTGCTGCAATCAAACTTGGAGTGATCCTAGTTGTATCTCATCTGTTTCTATGTTTTGAACAAAATTAAATGTGGGTTTGTGAGATCTGCACTTCCTTTTGGAATTAGCGTTATAGTAAAACATGCTGTTGCCCTTCTGTTATTTTCCGTAACCTGTCAGGTGAAACCCTTGCTTGAATAAATGTCAAATTATAAACAAAGTCAGCTGAGAAGTAAATATTCTGCAGCCAGGATGGAGAAAAACAAGGGCAACAATAAATCCGAATTGACACTGGAGCAGCATTTTTGGAAAGCATAATTAAATTGCAGCTTGACACCAGGCTGGAACTGCTATTTAACGGCCTTCACGGCCGGGTAGTGCTTCCTGTTTATTTGAGACTGAGCTCAGGACAGGTGCCTGTTGAACACTGAACCACACAACACTGACACTCAACCTGTACGTCACTGCAGAGTGAAACGACTGGAGGTCAGCAAAGGAACAACTTTCACAGGGCGTTAAGTTTTATAGTTTTAAGTAGAACCCTAACAGTGTGCACAGTCATATTCAGTTGATGAGAAACTGAAAAATAAGTGCATCTATGCATTTTTTTTTTTTTTTTTTTTTTTTTTTAACATATATGATGGCAGTGGAAAGACGGAACAGGTTTAGATTTCATTTCTCCCTCTATTTCCATTTCCTCTTTATCCCCACCCACTTCATAGGCGCCAACACCTACGAGGAGGCCGCAGCATACGTCCAGTGCCAGTTTGAGGACCTAAACAAGAGAAAGGACACCAAGGAGATCTACACCCATTTCACCTGCGCCACCGACACCAAGAACGTGCAGTTTGTGTTCGATGCCGTCACTGACGTTATCATCAAGAACAACCTGAAAGACTGTGGTCTTTTCTAAAAGGTGACATGTCATGTTTTGTCTGTGAACAGGCCGCCATATTTTCTGCCACATTTTCTCCTCTAACCAGGTTTTGGTTTGTTTGTTTTTTCCCCTGTTCAGGCAGCTTGGTGTCCGGTTTAATGAGTGACTTTATTCAAGAGGAGTGGAGGAAGCTTGGACTGATGTCACGTTTAACCCCTTATTAACTTATGTTCATCTCTAAAAGTTTAAAAATGGTATGTAGAGAAAACATTTTGTGTAAAATATTTGTACAACTGTCTATGGCCAGGGATTTTTTTCCTCTATTTTTAAAATGTGCTTCTTTTACCTTATTTTTATGTAAAAAGGGGGGCCTTTGCTTTTTCTTTTTTTGGTCTGTGCATCACATTTTCTTTTCCTTTTTGTAGTTGCTTGTGCCTTGCATGCCTTAGTTGCAGTGTTTTTTCTTCATTGTTCGCTTGTTTATTTAGATGCCACCATTTAACTCTTCTCGAGTCCCTTCAATTCATACTATGTTTGTTTTTTAATAATTCTGGCCACTTCACTGTTATATATACATATTTTTGCCTCCTTGTATAAAACAAGCAAGACCAATTCACTCTGATGCTGACATACTGTGAGAGCTGTGTGGAAACTGATGTGTGGTTTGCATGGGTGATACGAGCGAGGGCAAATGCACATGTGAGCGATGGAGCGTGCGTGTGCGTGTGTGTGTGTGTGCGTGTGCGTGCACAATATAAAACAAAGGGACTTTATTCCTCTACTTGTCATCCTCTTTCAAAGTTTTATTTTTCTAAGAGACCAAAAAGGAGCTCCTCTCACGAATCAAAAAGTGCACCTTGTCGATGCGCTGCTGCAAACATTCCCGATTGAACCATGAAGGAAAGGGAAGCTTTGAAAAGAGGATGCCAATGGTGGCCTTGTAGCAGACAGTAGGACCATATGTAGATCTGTGTTCAGTGCATAGACACAGTTGATTTGGTTACAAGTGCACTGTTACTCATTATGATCTGTGAAGGTTTAAAGTTACATACCCCCCCCCCCTTCTCTTCAGCTCTGTTTCCATGAGATGGGGACTTTAGTGGACTAATCTCCATGATTTTGCTAATAAAAGGGTTGCTATGTTGAAACCATGGCAACTTATGCAAAAAAACATGTTTGCCTCCTGTTTTTTTTTTTTGTTTTTTTTTTTTGTTTTTTTTTTTTTTGTTTTTTTTTTTTTGGGGGGGGTGTGTTGTTATTATTTTATGAAAGGTAAGAAGCATTTTTAAATGCTTCTGAGAAATGTAGACCTTAAAAACCCATAACAGATGTTTTATCTCAAACTGTTTTGGTCATTGTTTAAGGTTTTAAACCCAAGGGGGAAAAATACACAAAACACACTCTGGCTGTGGTTTTTTTTTCTCATTTACATTGTAAATTACATGTGTAAGAGTTTTAAATCGTTGACCCGATATTATTTTAGTTTTCCAGAATGGGGGGGGGGAGCACATGCAGTTAAATAAGGCATGAGTGTATTATGAAGCTTCAGCTTATCTGAAAGCAATTTGAAGACTGAAGAAAAGGACTCTGGAGCAGAGCTGATTTTCTTAGAGGGAACAAGCAGTGTGGTTTTACACAGGGCAACACTCAGCCCAGGTGTTCACAATCTCTGAGAACATGACCACACCCACCGAGCACCTGCAACACAAAACAGAAGAACAACCTGTCAGCTCAGCAGCCAAAAGATGAGGTTGTCACACTTTCTCACCCTGCCAGTAGAGATGAGGACACTAACAAAAAGAAAAATTAGTCAGGATAAGATGAGCAGGGATGTGTCCAGGATTTTTAAAATGGGGTGGACCAGGCAGGGAGGGTGCATAAAATCAGAATATTTACCATAAGTATGTAATTGTACAATTTAAGTTTAAAGAGCTAGTGTACAAACCACAATTTTCAAGCTCATATGCAGCCCTGCGTCCTATTGCAGATTTATTAGGTGAAAAGTGGGGGAAAAATTAAACATCCTGTGATAGTTGTTTTTTTTTTTTTTTGTTTTTTTTTTTTTTTTTAATATTTTTTTATATTAAAGTATTTAGACTTTTTACATAAGTCAAAGTTAGAATCCTGCTAGAGTGGCTTAATAGCACCCAGGTTGTATATTGAAATATATTTAGAAAACCTTGTTTGAAATTGCATATCAAATTTCAGGGGGGCTGGTGGCACCCCATGTCCCCCCGCCCCTTTTCTAGGCATGCCCCTGTATGGAGAGAAATTTGCCTCAAAAGGGTTGCAAATGCATTCAATATTATACACAAGCGTAAACTAAGATTTACAAATCTCTACAATGATTTGTGTATAACTTCTGAGGGCTCACGAGGACCTGCTTCAATCCACACACAAATACAAAATAATTTGACCACATAAAACTATTTTACAAATGCGCACATCCAAACCCGAACAGACACTACACAGTAGCCTATAAAAGGTTACTATATAGCTTAAATAATCTTATGGACTTCTGCTGGGAAAAGTGAGCACTCTGCTGCAGATGGGGGGACACCATTACTGTACATTACTGCAGATCATCCTCTGGAGTGAGTATGCTTACTAATCTCTGTATATTTTGAAGATATATTTCAGGTCAAGTGGAATATCACTTTGATGTTAATCTTACCATCCTCTAATGAAAGCAGTCTAACATGTTAGCTTAATAAATAATCCTGAACATTTCAGGATGTGGCAGGCTACTGTGTAGTTTCTGTAATTGGTAAATCTGTGTTTTCTAGTAAAAGGGTTACGAGCTGTTCCGTTTATTTAGAAAGGGAAACGAACGTATGTAGTGGAAACCCAGATGTCCAAGCTTTACACTGGGACATGAATGCATCTTACATTTGTGCGTCTGTGTGAAGCTTGCAGCGATAAATTTACCCCACGTGATCTGTGCGTGTCAGGCGATTCGTGCACACGTATTTAAGTTTTTAAAGCGAGGGGGAGATGCTACGTGTAGTTTTAGACGTTTGTACGCACAGAAAGGTTTTCGAAAGTCAAAATGATCGGATTCGTGAGCTGAACGTAATAAATTATGCGTAAATGATCAGTATTTATTCAGGTTTGAATGTACGCATTTGTAAAATAGTTTTACGTGGAGAAACTGCTTTGCACACACAAATCATTGTACACATTTGTAAATCTTTGTTTACCCTTGTGGATCATATCCTATACATTTGCAACCCTTTCGAGGCCCATTTCTCTCCATATCCCTGAAGTAGAGAGAAATGAGTACCTGAGCCACTTCCTTTTTGAGGGTTGTCTTGTTTTTGCTTCTGCAATGTACCTGTCGGTGGTTTCTTCTCAACTGGATAGACTGAAGTTTAACTGACTTTGTGTTAGGGTGAGTAGGATCCAAATGCAGACAGGATGTGGCTGATGGAAAAACCAAATTCTAAAACAACTGTGAACCAGGAACAAAGCTAAATATATCAAAATATACACAATGTAAGTATAAACATTAAACAAACCAGGGATCACAAAGAATATTACAATAAACTGAACTAGAAAGTCCAAGACTCAGAACAGATAGATAGATGGATGGATTCCTCCGGGAAATTCAGTTTCCAGTAGCAATAAATAATAATAATAATAACAATTAGAATAAAAAAATAAAGGGGGAAAAATAAAATATGAATATATGTATAAATATAGCATATATAGAAATATATAAATACAGCATATAAGCAAATTCTACTGTGATTGAGTGTTCCCTTGAATTTTTAAGCTGTGTATGTTCCCAAAATCACTAAGAATCCATAAAAAGGGGACAATTTAAATTTAAATGTATTTCTTTAAAAGGATGCAGTTTAACATAGTTTCAACATGGAGCATGAAACTGATGTGCTGCGCATATAGTTTATAGATATTTCTAATTTCCAAATCTTGAACCTTGCTGGGCTTTTCACATTCACAATGCATAAACAAAACTACAATATTTAATTAAATTACTAATGGCTTTTATTGCTTTAAAAACATACAGAATATACTACAGAAAACAGCTTCCTTTACAAATATACTAGGCTATCTTTGGCACAGTGATCAGTGAGTCTGTGATAGTAGTTAATCTGTCAGAGATGTCTGTTTTATTAAAGAAACGACTACATAAATAATATATCCTAATATTAACAGCTCAGCATAGGAAAAGAAAAGCAACAACTAGCCCCATCTAGTGTACACTGTTAGTAACAGCATGTAACTAATAGACTGATGGCTGCTTGATGGTTATAAAGGAGACAAGGGGAAAAATTTAATCAGCAGTTTGGATATAATTAACAAAGATTGCTTGTGACAAAGATACATTGGGCCTTCATATAAAATCTCCACTGGAAAGCCCCCGTGATTAGGGCTAATTAATCTTGAACTAGAGCGAGAAAGTGATTTTCTATCAAGCTGTGGTAATTTAAAGCAAGAACTGAAGCCCAAAATTATTTCCAGCATTCACAAGCTGATCAAAGGAATTAGTTTAGAGATAGTGAAAGGATTATCAGAACAACTGTCACATTCCAGTCTCTCTCCATATTTATATATTTAATAGAGAGCTAGATGATGGCAAGGAACATCCCACAAATGGGTGGCAGCAGCAGCAGTGCCAAGGCTGTCTCCTATCTTGCAGACTTAGCTAAGCCATCACCACTCAAGCACAATGATAGGGCATTAGCTGAGAGGAAACTATTTTTGGGGAGGTATTGTGTGATTTAAAAGCTAATTGCAGGGTCATTTAGCTAATCCCTAAAGTCCTCCCGGGGAGATCAAACGGTGTGAATAATGTACTCAAAAACAAGGTATGTGTTTAAGGAAAAAGAGAAGGAAGGAACAGGGTGCCGGAGCAGACCACGAAGGGATCAAAAACCAGATGAGTGCAATAACCAGCACATTTTATATAAAGTTTGGGAGACTTGGAAGTATCAGTGTGAGATTCGTAAAGAAAAAACTTGCATTTAATGTAAAATATTAAGCCCACTAAAGCCAAGGAGAGGTTCTTTGCAGGACCACCTAATCTAAAATAACTGGTGCAGCTTCAAATCTCTGCTTTTGAGTAACATTTCTGCACCGAGCCGACACTGACACCGACACAGATCCACAGAAGCTAATATGATCTTAATCCTGCTGAATTTCCAGCCTCCTTTGTCTGGTTTGGTTTGGATTCAGTCTGTATTTTTTTTTTTTAACAGGTGTACTCTGGCGTCGCAAGTTTCCCTTCATAATTAAATCTCATTGTGAGCTCGAAGAAAAAGCAAATGTGATTCAGTTGCCAATTCCCTAAAGCCATTCAGTCTAATTAACTTATTCTGTGTGTGTGTGTCTTGCGTTTGACTGTGAGTATGTGTGAAACAGATTTTTAGCTCCACTACACCCGTGGGTTCCTCATAGATGCGATCGTGTCATGTGCATGTGTAATTTTTAAAGTGTAAAATGCATATCCCAAATATTGTTACAGTCTCATGTTTGCAGATGCATGCAGACACCCCTTGTCCCTTTTTTCCTTAATCTGTGGATTGAATAAAGGTGATAAATAGTGGAGGAGACTGTGTGCGAGTGCCTGTGTGAAGGTGACCCTTCTCCCCCTCTGTCCTCGCTGAGCAATAAAAACAACTTAGTGTGCATTTTTTTTCTTTCCCCCGAATAGCAAATGCACAAAGCAGAGTCAATGAGGGAGGCGGTGAACTAAATCCATATAAGCTCTATTGAAATTCCCCCTCTGAGTGCGCAGGCTGCCTCGTGTTATTGTATTTTTGCCTTCTGTTGTTGGCAGTCTGCTTTAGGATGCTCATTACTTTCTGTCTATAATGATGATATAAAGTAATATCCGTATCTTTCTTCTTCCTCCCCCGCCCAGTATGCACAAACACGGCCACAAACGTGTTTACAGGCCGCCTGAGATGGCCTGTGTGGATGCCTTCAGGGTGCAGATTCACTGCTAATTCGACTGTTTTCTTCTGTTATTTGGACAATTTGGAGCAAACATCAGCATCAAAGTGACACTCGAGAAAAAAAAAAAGGAGTATGTGTTCCTCCTCTTCAACCTCCTCCTAACACTGAAGCTGTGTCATTGTTCTCGAGTGGCCATACAGACACAGAGAGCTCCTGCTCTACTTTAGCATCCTGTCAGTAAAAAATAAATAATCTTGAAGTGCCAACGAGCTGCCGAAAGTGACTCCAAATTTAGCTGCTCGAGCTCAAAGCTTCGACAGCTGATGGCTTTTCTCTTTGTTCTTCTATCGCACTTCTGCTCACAAAGAGAAGGTCCAAAATAGTGAAAAACTCTGATCCAGATATAGATATATGAGCACAGGGGAAAAATTTAGTGTATGATTTATCCTGCCTGCACAAATATACAACTTATGTAACAAAGAGAGCGCCAGAGCAAGAGACTGCTCCACATTTGTATTCTCTTTGAAGGCAGCGTGAGCTGGTTTCATAATTTAGTGCAACCAGACCCAATAAATGAGCTGGTGTTGGAGTGAAAATGAAGAGTTTCAGTCCAGGCCAGAGGCCTCATGATGCTGCAATTCTGACGTCCACCAGTAGAGCAGAGCAAAAGCAAAACTGGGATTCATTTCCCCCATGGGTATCTAGTCTACTAATCCAGCCAGTTTTCTGGATTATTCAGTAATATTTCTCTACTGCGATGGAGAAAATGAATCTAGTCTCCATCATCTGCTTAGAATTCGTGTCAGAGGCACTCTGAACATCTGTATGACCTAAATGCTAAAAGATACCCAAGTATGTAAAGACAGAGTCCACTGCTCCTTGTGTTTTATTCACTGGCTGCGTTCTGTGTACAGTAATGTTGTTTTGTAGGGAGAATGCTCACATTACACACACACACACACACACACACACACACACACACACACACACACACACACACACACACACACACACACACATCCAGAGTGGCAGTAAGAGGGACCATCCTCCTCAGTAGATTCAGACCAGCAGCTCTTGACTCATGCATTAAATATTGAACGCAACTTTACTTCACCCACTTTCAGAAAGTCATGCAAGCCATGAAAAAGTAATGGCAACAAACGGATTTGTCGTTTTGTGTTGAACTTGGATTTATGTCATCATAGTTATGTAACTGTGACCAACACAGAGATGGCGAACTTTTAACAAAACACAAGTCAGGATGCGACGCTTTTTTCTTCGCATTATAACATTTAAACAAACAAAAACAAACAAAAAATACATTAAAAAAACAAAAACAAACTTTTGTTTCTGCTCAACCATCCATCCAATAAACCTGTTATGTGCTGTGTGGATGAATTACAAAATTCCAACAATGAATCCACGAGGGATGAAAAGCGCTTTTTGAAGCGCAATATTTAGGAATGTATGTTCATGTAATGGACAATCCTGCATGTCAGAACCAGGTATTGATGCACGAGGGAGGGTGTCTGTATGGATGTGTGAGGGAGGCGGTTACTGACCAACTACAGCAGTTTTACTCTAAACTGCGTATTAGTTTAACCATAGTTTGGCACACCTCTGTGCAGGTTTCCCCGCGTACTGTGTAGATATTATATTTATATTTATTTAGCAGAATAAAATCGGCATTAATAAAACCTTTTGTTACCCCAAGTCTTATATAAATAAAGCCTTTTATTAATTCTCTCTAATTTTAGATACAAAATTTTGTACTTAGTGTTAACAAACAACCATTAATCTCGAAATCACCACATCCCGGTGAACCTGCTGTCCCTGGTGTTGTCCCGCGTGGTAATGCAGCCTTTGGGTAGTCTTTACAAGCTTGTTGCATATTTTTTTTAGAAAGGGAATATTCTAGCAAAGTCCACAGATATATGAATTTTGCAGCGCGAAACCTGCTGTTTCTCACACTCCCCAAACGCACTTGCGTGTAAATTGCGCGTGAGCAAGTTTATACAGGCTATCACGCAGCGCACCATATTTCGTCCTACATGTATGCGATCACAGTGAGCCCGAGGAAGCGCCCCTGGCAGTGTAGTAAGAGTGAAGCGCCTCCTGTGCTATTTCCCCTCCTCTCCATCCCTTTACGCCGAACCAGAACCATTCATCTCTCCCCTCCTTCAGGCTTCACATCCGGGTCATCCGCCAGGATCTGTCTCTTGCGTCTGTGTGTCTCACAGAGTGATAATTATTTCAGTCCGCTGCCGTGCTGTACTGCAGCTCTCTTCCCGACTGCGCGGCTCGCAGAGCGGACACTGCGCCAGCGTGCACCGGTGATGATGGAGCCACGAGCGCCGTGAAGCTGCAGCCGCTCGCACAAAAGGCAGAGATGAGACGGTAGGAGGCTTTTGCAGGGGCTAGCCCGCGGTGATTAACTCGCCCTAACGATGTCGAAGAGCCTCAAGAAGAAAAACCACTGGACCAACAAAGTCCACGAAGCGGTGATAACCCGGGGGAAAGAAGGCGAGCTGGGGTTCGAGCTGAAGGGGGGCGCGGAGAACGGCCAGTTCCCCTACTTCGGCGAGGTGAAGCAGGGGAAGGGGCTGATCCAGAGCGGCAAACTGGCCCAGGATGAACTGCTGCTGGAGGTCAACGACATGCCAGTAGCCGGGCTCACTACCCGGGACGTGCTGGCCGTGATCAAACACTGCAAAGACCCGGTCCGCTTCAAATGTGTCAAGCAAGGTGAGATATGCGCTGGACGGGAGAGGGGCCAGGAGCGCGGATCCGCGGAGAGGCGTGCGTGTGTGGCGTGTTTGTGTAAATGAGTGTTGCTGGTTTGATTAAGATGTCATTCGTGCAGTCATCTGTCAGTCTGCATTAAAGCGAGAAGCCGGTGTAAACACGGACCTTTGCTAGGCTGCAGGCCTGTTTTGTTGCTGAAATACAATTACGAGCCGTAATGAAGGGCTCAGTCCACCAGGATCAGCAACTATAATGATTACATCGCAGCCAGGAGCAGCCGCGGTCTGTTTATCGCTGGTTCGATGCCTCCAGGCTGGAGGGGGTGTGTCCGTTTAGGCTTGATGCCACAGCCTGCGGTTTTCTCCTTATTTTGGTCGAGGACGCGAGGCCTTCGCTGTGGATCAAATGTTTTTTTTCTTCTTCTTCTTCTTCTCTCTCTTCTCTTTGCTGGCTGCTGTACAGTCTGAGCAGACACACACGCTTCACACAAACAACTGCTGCATGCCAGCCCAGATCAGTGCTGTTATTCCACGATACCTGCACTCCCATGAAGCTTTCATATTGATCACCCCCTTTAAAATTTCACTGGCATGTGCACATGTGGTGCTCATGAAATACTCAATAATTGTGCAGGTCATGCTTAGGGTAGCTTTGAGGGTGTTTTGATTAAAAAAACAAAATCAAAACCAAACTGTAGCCTCTGAAGATGGAGGGTTGTTGTGATGTTCCAGTGGATTTCTGGCAGCAGACTTGACTGAGTGACCTGCTTCTGTCAGCCAGTGTAAGAGCAGTCAGGGTGTCTGCGCAGAGAGAACATTGGATAGAAGTTAAAAGTGGAGGAGATGCTTATCATCGCACCCTCTGAGGTTCAGTTAAGCCCCAGTAAGTGGCTAAAAAGGGCTGCGTTCCCAGCTGCGAAATAAGCCTCAGTGTAGCTTGAAATCACGCAGTTTTTTAATTTTATTTTTGGACATTGCCGAGCATGTTTACAGAGGATTCGCCTGCTCTGTCTCAGTCCCTGTGTTTCCATGGGTTGCATCAATGTGATTGATTACTGAGTTAGAGCTGCTGACAGAGTGGGAGTGTGGTGTTGTGATGTGTGAGGGGTTAAAATGCTAATGTGCCTCTAACAGACAGGTCTATTCTCTTCCTCCCTCACTTATACATTTAAACATGAGTCTATGCGTGTATTGAACTTCCCACCTCGCTGCTCTCCAGATGAACGTCGTCTTTGCCGAGAACGTCCTTGAGCCCTCTGCTGTTTGTGCACAGCTTGTTGTCCCCTTCACTACATATATTTTTTCGCTCCCTCTCCCTCTTTCTCTCCCTGTCATATTAGTATTTGACTTCCATCCAGTGGAGAGCGGAGTATATTTATGGCAGACAGTTGCTGACACACTCACGGCCCGCCGAGGAATCATCTAGAAGGAGTCCAGCCGCTCGACTCAGAGGCCACACACAGCCAAAAGAAAAGAAAAAAAAATCAGAGATATGGATGTCCCGTCTGAGTGCACAATCACGTCTGCCCGACCGTGCAGACATGCACGCACTTACACGTTTTAACAGGCTATTTCCAGTCAGGTACACTGTAGAAAGCCCCGCTCCAGTCCCAGAGGGAGCACTGCACTGGCAGAGAGGCCTGATGGACCTCCACGTTGAGGTGACTCTGCCGTCACCTCCTTCATGTGCCTACATCACAGTTTTTTAGGAACTACGGCGTTCAGACATGTTTTCACTGTGCTCTCATTTAAATCGATGGGACGGGGGAAGCCAGTCATGCAGATTTTACGGGAACAAACATGCATATTTGTTTCCCCAAAAAAATATCTGTGTTGGCAAGTTTTTTGTGTGTGCATTGCACCACGCAGGTGTGAGTTGTCATTTAGGACGTATCACTTTCTAAAAGTGTCCATAAACATCATGTGCCAATCAGTCAAACTGCTTTCTTTTATACAGAAATTATTTAAGCGTGATAGCTGGATTGCCAACAAAGAAACAATTTCAAGTGCACATCTCAGGGGAGTTGTTATTTATTCCCCGTCTATGTTTGTGTGTGTGTTTAGCTGCTTCAAGATTCTCACCCCTCTGTCTTGTAAATGAATGTGCTGTAAATAAATCTCACCATCAAAGCAACAAACTGCACCACAAAATACCAACAAAGCATAACAATTTCTACATTTTTTAAGCAATACTCTGGAACTTTCTGGCTGAACGGATAGCCGAGTGGTTAGGTCAGTCACTGCGTGGGTTCAAATGCTTTGTGTCATCTTCCGCTCTCTCCTAATTCCACCCTCCACCCCCCTAAAAAACCAAAAGCTTAAAACAAAGGGCCTTTTCACTGATGACACTGTGTCGAGTCACGGATGTTATAAGAAAACGAGTGAGTCCACGCCGGTTCACTGTTGGCGTGACACGAAACGAGGCCTGTTATGACAATTAGTGTGTTGTTGTTGAGCTTAAACTATAACAGCATCTGCTCGTTTGTACATTAGATGTTGCTTGTGCCCGTTTGCACCTAATGATTTTGATGTAGAGCTCTCCTCCATGTTCAGCACCTCATCCGGAGCGAGCGTGAGTGAGGTGCAAACGGCTGCTCGACTCAGTGAGGCAGATTTATAGAAGTGCCTTGAAGATCACAACCACAGAGGTGTTAGAACAGTATGGAGTGGAGAGAAGTGTGAATAAGTGTCTGTGTGTGTGTGTGTGTGTGTGTGTGACAAAGTGAGAAAGACAAAGGTGGAGTTTTAAGAGAAGAGTGTGGTGGAGATGTGAGAAAAGACACTTGGCAAAATGGACTCAGTTCCCTCTTGTTGTTATTATTCATTTATTTATTTATTTATTTATTTTACAGACGACGTCTGGCAGGTTCTAAATTCGTTTTCTCTCCGTTTTGGCCTCCCGTCCACACTCAGACGGCGTTTTCCTCAAGAAAAACGCAGCGTTTTGAAAACGCATACATTTCAAAACGGAGCTGTCCCGTCGCAGTGTGGATACTCGAAAACGCAGATTTTCTAAAACGTTGACGCATTTTAGTCATGTGATGCAGTCATGTGACCAATTAAACAAAGATAGCGGAGTGCATTATACAGCAGTTGTGTTGATTGCTCTCAATTTTGACAGCCCTAAAAAAGATTAATATCACTTTGTACATGCTCCAGATAGCTTTTCTTCAAATCCTTTAATTCTCACTCGCTTTTGCGCATGCGCAGGACTGGAACGTAAGCGTTTTGGGCCGTTTCAATGTGGACGCACAACTCTGTGAACGTGACTGAAAACGCTAGTGTGGACGCAGAGCGTTTTCAGAAGAAAAGGCAGTTTTCAAATCTATCCGGGCTAGTGTGGACGCAGCCTTAAAAGCAAAATAATGTGTTTATGTCTATGCCTGTGATGTTATCTTTCTCCCCTCACCCCAAATCAGTCGCAACAGATGGCTGCCCCTCCCTGAGCTTGTTTCCTGTTAAAAGGGAGTTTTTCCTCCCCACTGTCACAAGTGCATTGCTCAAAGGGGTCATTTGATTGTTGGGGTTTTCCGTATTACTGCAGAGTCTTTACCTTACATCTTGAGGCGACTGCTGTTCTGATTTAGTAGAAATAAAAAAATGACAGCATGCTGAAAATGTTCAGTAATGTTTGGAATCTCATTAATTTTCACTGCTGTTTTCAGTTTTTGGGGAAAAAAAAGCCCCAGAAAAGTTATATGACTAAAACTTAATCGATAAACTTGGAGACAAATAAGACAAGTGGTAATATCAGCTGTTTTGGGAGCCTTTATTCCCTTATTCAGATTCAGGCTGAATCTACAACAAGTCCTGATATAATTTACATACCAATAAGCAGAATATCAGAAATGCCCTTTTCCCTACCTTAAGATTCCTCCATATAAGAAAAGAAACCAACGCTGTCACTGCTTGTCTCTCTGAAATGTAATTTTCTCCCCTTCAAATGTAGTATATGTTTTTGGCTCGCGGAGAAAAGTGTGGAGGTGGAAGACCCCGGGATGTTTTATGCAGTTGGGTTTGTGAGCACAATATGTGTTCCTTCTGAGGGAAAACAACATGAATTCAAAATGTTAACATGGCCTTTAACATCTAAGTGGAGCACAGTCAGCCTCCGTCACACTGTGCAGCACTCGCCCACAGCTTATATGGGGCAGGCCAGCAAGCTCGCGGTTCCTTAATGAAACTGTTAACTGGGATTCTGCAGACAGCAGTAAAAACATATGTTCGTCCTACTGATTGCATAAATTTGATGATCTGCTTTGTGAAGTTGACTGTTTCAAATCTGCAGTTTACAACAAGAACGCGGGCTCATTTGATCCCGATTTTGCTTCGAATTCGTTAAACATCACATCTTCAGTTTGACACAAAGGTTTTCTTTTAGATGTATGGTTGAGATGAGCGAACATTCAAGAAGTCTTAAATGTGCACCTGTTAACTGTGTATGCATAGATGGAGTGATTATATGCTGCCTAAACAACCTATCAGCAAATAAAAATGATACTTATTGAAGTTTCTGTGTTGTGTTAACATGAATTTTGCACTGCTCAAGTTCAGACACGGTGTGATGAAGACCAAACAATTGACCCATTTCTTAGAATGAAGACTTCTTTGTTTCATAAGAATAATAGGGGAATAAATGACACCAAAATAAAGTAAAATATAGTAGTGTTAGCCTTAAAAATCTTTGTATTAGTAAAAATGTAGTTTTTTAAAAAGATGAACGTTAATTTTTTTTTAATCCTTGAAAAAGAAAAACATGCAAAAAGCTGAGACTGTGAGGAAATATCTTTATTTATCAAAAAGGGATATTTTCAGGTTTTACAGCTGTGTGCAGACAGGGAGGTAGGCGAACCTTCGATTTGGTGGGTGTACTGGAATTTAGACTTTCCTTGAATAAATGAAGTGCGTAACAAATATTTTATTTAACCCCTAAAATCTTTTATAATAGTATGTTTGTTTTTGTGTAGCGCTATCCATTTTTCCACAAACAAATGCAACAGGCTGTTAAGCTATTAAGGATATTGTTGTATGCGCTAAGCTTTTTAAGCATGTTTTCCAGTTTATTTCAGAGCAGAAAAAAAACACATTTGAATATTTTCATGAGTCTTTTCTGATGTCTTATTGCAATTTTTTTTAAGACTCTAAAAAAGATATATTGATCCAAACACAGCACGTAGGAGAAATTGGAAAGCTTGACAGGCTTTCCAGGCATGGTTATGGTTGCTAAGCTCAGACTGAATAATCACTCTTTGGAGGCGTCGATGGTCACAAAGCACAAATCTCAAAGCTACTGTCCAAGCAAGGCCATTTAAAACTGCTTATATAAAAAAAACTAAACAAAATAGAAAATACAGCCACAGCAGTGTTGCAGCACAAAAAAGCTTAATGGTTGTTCAGTTAGCTTTTAATCTCTCTAAAATCTACACTTTGGGTCATTTTCTGATGTTGTCAAGTTTTCTGACTTGGCTGTCCAAGTTCTGCCAGTCCTCTTAATGATGTAAAGTACAGTATTGGGGGACAGATGGAGCAGAGGGAGAGAAGGCGACCTTCTTCTGCTCTCATGTCGCTTTGTTGATGAGAAGCTTGAAGAATCAGTGCATAACATCCTGTCTGCTCCGTTGGTATTAATAACTCACCAAGAGATGAGTTCTGTCAGAGGCGGAGGATGATTTTATTGAGGCTAGAAGCTGCTGGAGCTCAGCTCAGAGGATCAAACCCGAGCTCAGCCAGCCAATGACCAAATATCTAACTGGTCCAGTTAAGTGAATTAGGTCAATGTAATTCTCCTTAGCGTGGACACGCTGCATGGGACTGCACTGGGACTGTGCTGCAGCATGTGTTTGTGAGGTGCAGATAGAAGCGGTGTCTTTGTGTGAAAGACGTGACTGAAAGAAGGTTTTTGTCAAGTGATTTTCCCTAAATGTCATTCGAGTCATGATGTGATCAGAGTTTTTAAGAACCGTGACGCCAGTTCGCCCGCCGTTCAGTTATTCTAATGTCAGGATGTGACTGGTTATGATGCCAGTTTTAGCATTTTTGCAGAATCTGTGACAGCACAGAGAGTTTAGTGATGGATCGATGTGGCAATGCAACCATATGATGCTGTGTGAGGCTGCATTTCATACTGGCTGAGATAAACATCAAATTCTTATGATTATTCAGGATGAGTGCGTCTGAGTGCTGAGGGGGGGGGCTGTGTGTGTGAAATATGCTGAGAAAGGAATTAAGTGCGAGTATGTAAAATGTATGCATGCACATATTCATTGTGGGAACAATAGAAAGTTGTCTTTGTGTGCAAGATTTCAGCAATGAATCATCTCTTTTGATGAAATAATGTGGACACAAAAATGGTAAAAATACAAAGACGAAGCTGATTTTGGGGCATATTTGCTCTGACGGTTGTTTTCCTTCTTTGTTTTGTTTATATGACATATTACTTGACATTATGTTCATTGTTTATTTTACACTGAACTCTGAAAATTGGTTTTAAAAGCATGGCTGTATAAATAAATCTTAATTTGTGGGTATTTATGTTTTACACCTTACACCGCTGGCCACCTAGTGGAGCTTCTTTATCTTGTGACAACCGCAGTGAAAGTAATGTAATCAGGCTGAGGTGATTTTGCTTCGTAAGAGAAAAATGTTGTGCCTGTGTGAGTTTTTTTTTTTTTTCCTTTTTGGTCCTTTACTGAATCAGCAACACGCTGCAAAATCCTCAGTAAAAGTAAAAGTTATGAATTACAAATATTGCCTAAATGCAAGTATATTAGGATACAAAACCTACGAAATCTAATAATACAAGAAAATATTCTGTTGATTGAATGAACATTATTGCGCAAAGCTTCTAAATAATCCCTCATTTCTTTATATTTTTCTTCCAAGGAGACAGACTTTCTTCTATATCTTCTAAAGAGGCCCAGGGCAATACTTCTCCAGGCTTTCTCAATGTCTTTCAAAGTTTTTGAATATTGGCTCCTTTTTCACTCATTTTCAGTACAGTCCTTGTATCTGGCCATTTTCAGAGGATGTTTTATTTTTTTCTACCGTTTAGGGTACGTAACACTGACCTATGAATCATTCAAGCATAAAAAAGGCACCAAAATCACAGGAAAAAACAGTGATGTGTCCGTATATAACAGACAACTTAAACTGTATATTTATTACTAGCAGTCTGTGACAAAAAATTAATTAAAGGATTATTCTATTCTATTCTATTCTAGCCTGTGACAAAAACTCATAATTTGTTCCCATTTCTTTAGTTGAATCTATGAAGAATGACAAAAAGAAAACTTGGCATATTTTGGCATGGTGTGCAGTGCGTTCTTAAAGAATTAAAGGAAATTGGACAGTGGAAGACAAAAGAAGAAGTGGAAGGGCTAAAATCTATCTACAGCAGAAGAACAGCATCTGAATGTCATGTCCTTAAGAAATGATACAGGATCTGAGAGATGCATCTGAATCTTTGGTTGATCGATCTACTAGCAAAGCCTTATCAGAAAAGATGTAAAGATGCCATTCACAAGGAACTGGGCTGAAAATCACTGGTAACAGATCTCTTTTGTTAAAGAATCGAAACAGTTTTACATTTTGGCTTCACATTGTCATCAGTATGTACTGAGAAACTCAGGAGAGTAGTACAACAGTGAGTGTTTACAGCCATCTGTAAAACATGATCGAGCCTCTGCCATGTTTTGGGGCTGCATTTCAGGCAGTAGTGTTGGAGAGGTCAAAACTGATGGAATTATGAATGAAGAAAAGTGCAATCAGATCTGCAATTCTGGCGGACGCTTGTGTATGTGTGTCTGATCCATATTGGTAACCACTGGTTTAAGCTGTATGATCCGGTCCATATGTTTTTCATATGAAGTTTTAGTTGGCTCTCAAATTTTTTGTGGTCTAAAAAGTACACAGAAATACAAAGTGGCATAAAATGGAAGTGCTCGAGTGTTTACATTTGTACTTAGACATGTATATTCACTACACTCTCCTACTGACATTCACGTGCAACCCCTGTCACTTTACTCTTTTTCTCCCACTGTCTCAGTCAGCCGGGAGGTCTGAGGGTTTAATGAGGCGACTGTACAGCTGAGGGACACCACCTCTCACCTCCAGAGGTGGAGGCAGACAGCTCATCACAGCTGCCGCATGTATTTAGAGTCACTCGGTTTGTCTGGCTTTGCGCGTACAATACCTCTCTGTGTGTTTTATAAGTCAGCAGGTCTGCTTTGAAAATGATATCTGCTGTATTTAGAAAACCTTCTCAGGGAGTCAGGTCTGTGGTGAAACAACAGCTTCCCTCCTACTTTCACTGAATCATATCTTATTCAGTCAGGCATGGCAGCACAGAAGGCAGCGCATGGTTTTCATTCATTGACATAGTGTGTATTAGCCAGCAGCGCTAATCTGATAGCTTCACTGTGGGCTTCAGATCTGAATGAGAAGGATTATAAAAGCTGGCGTCAGGAGCTGCTCTGGCTGCTGCACTGAAACTGGTGGATGGCTACCAACAATGGCGTGTGATTTTCTGACTTTCTAAAGAGGCTCACTTTCATTCCCGAGTTGAATAGCTTGAAGTGGAGCCAACTCATACGCAGAGTACTGTGACACGCGTCATGCACTATATATATAATATGTGTATACGTGTTAAAGCCTGTTTTTCATAACCACACCTCAGCTGTTTTGAAAACCCTCTAATTTTTCTGCTCTGCATCGGTTTATGCACATGATCATGAGTTCATTTCACTGTTGTACCTCCATACAATAAATTAATGGGGGAAAACTCCCTTTGTGTAAGGCTGCTCTGCTTAAATATGAATTTAAATTCCACTGCTGACTCAATCATGCTCATTGCAGCAGCAGGCAGCTTCCTGTTCTACTGGAAGAAATCTCGGCTGACGTGTTAAAGTGCTTCATTTACATTCTGGATCGTTTCATAACTGTAGCTAATGCTTCCTACCAGTAGAGGACAGCATCTGTCTAATCAGTTTTCAAAGGAGCAGCTCTCTATCTGCTCTGACACTCTCACAGGAAGTTTAATAGTAGCAGACTGAACTCCACTGAGTTCAAAAGTGTTGCATTCAGTAGTTGCACTGAAGCAACTCTGCTGTTTGAGATGAATGTGCAAATTTCTGTGTATAAAGGCGAGCCTGTCACTGACTAATTCAACATAAAGAGCATCAAAGATGGCAGGAACTGTAAGTTGTGTCTTTTAAATTGTAAAAAAGGACCAAAATCATGTTCTTATAGGCTACAGAGACACAAGTTTCCCACCTGAACTTATTTAGTCTTCTAGTTACGAAAGTTAAATCCTTCTCTGAGCTCAGGGGCCAAGATCCGATCAAACTCATACAGTGCCTTCTGATATCTTTAAAAAATGAAACTAGACACAAACCTTTTCCCAGAAGAGACATTCTTTTGGTTACCCTGAATGATCCACAACACCCAGCAGAGACAGACATCTGTGTCTTTGTGGGGGATTTTTAAGGAAAATTGAAAATGGTTCACATTAAATTCACTGAAGCAGAAACCTAGCCTGCTTAAAAAAAATAATCTAATAATATTTCTTGTGACAGGGCTGAAACCTTATTTGAGAAGATCTTTGAGAATAACTCAAACCTTTGCAAAAAAAAAAATACCTTGGATGACTCAACCTGTCAGTCCTTTACTTTGTTATGTGCTTTGTCATTTTCTAATTTTGACTCTTAAAATTGTGCTTATGGGAGAGACTAACAAGGATGCTGTTTATACATGGTGTTTGTAAAGGTTTGATCAATCAGAAGGGAAGATGCACTTTATTGGCAAAAGTATTTGCTCGTCTGCCTTCACATGCATATAATCTTAAGTGACATCTCACTGTTAATCCATAGGGTTTAATACGATGCCAGCTCAACCTTTACAGCTATGAGAGCTTCAACTCTTATGGGAAGGCTTTCCACAAGGTTTTGGTGTGTTTATGGGAATTTTTTAACAATTCTTCCAGAAGAGTGTTTGTGAGGTTTGGATGTGAAGGCCTGGCTCACAGTCTCTGCTCTAATTCATCCCAAAGGTGTTCTGTTGTGTTGAAGCCAGACTCACTCATCCATGTCTTTATGGACTTTGCTTTGTGCACCGGTGAGCAGTCATGTTGGCACATGAAGGGGTCATCCCCGAAACCTTCCCACGAAGTTGGGAGCATGAAATTGTCCAAAATGTCTTGGTGTGCTAAGCATCAAGAGTTCCTTTCACTGGAACTAAAGGGCCGAGCCCATCTCTTAAAATATAACCCCACACCATGCTCCCCCTCCACCAAACTTTACACTTCGCACAATGCAGTCAGACAAGTAAATTCCACTGCTCTAGATCCAGTGGTGGTGTGCTTTGCATCAGTGGATCCATTGCTTTGCATTGGTGCCTGGTGATGTAAGGCTTGGATGCAGCTGCTCGGTCACTGAAACCCATTTCATGAAGCTCTCCATACACTCATCTTGAGCTCAGCTGAAGGCCACATGAAGTTTGGAGGTTTGTAGCAACCGACTCTGCAGAAAGTTGTCGACCTCTGAACACAAAGCCCATTAGCATCTTCTGACAATGCTCTGTGCTTTTAGGTGACTGAGTTGCTGTTGTTTCCGAAAGTGAGGAAACTTCACAACTGGATTTGTTGCAGAGGTGACATCCTATCACCGTACCACGCTGGAATTTACTGAGCTCCTGAGAGGGTCCAATTCTTTCAAAAATGTTTGTAGAAGCTGTTTTCGTGCCTAGGTGATTGAGTTTATTCACCTGTTGACATGGAAGCAATTGGAACACCTGAATTCAATGATCCGCATGAGTGAGTGAGTACTTTTGTCAATATAGTGTATGTTGCTGTCCTTTAACATTAGTATTGACAAATGTTCAGTGTAGCCTGGTCAGACCAAGATATTAAGTGTATTATGCTTAGCTGTTTACTGCTCCAATTGTGGAATTTATTAAACTTCTGGACTTTTACTGCCAATAATTTGGAGTTGATCCTAACGAAATGGTAATGACCTTAATGATGAGTCAGTGGAGCATGCCTGAGCTTAAAAGTATTTTCCACCTGACTTGTTAGGGTCAGAGTTATGGCCATTTCTCGCAGACTTTATGAGCATGGTGTCTATTACATTCTTGTTCATATAGTTCATCCTTGCAAGCTGTAATGGAGAAAAGAAAGGAGCAATCAGGTCAGTACAGTGGAGTTGAATTCAATTCATTTTAGTTTGGATTTAGCAGCATGAAGGGCCCCTTAATCACTACAGACAGGGTTTATTAGACTATCAGACCATAGCAGCCAAGTGATGCATTGGAGAGCAGAATCATTATGATGCTCAGAAGGTGGCCTTCTCTCAGCCACAGTCGCAATTATTAATTTTTTGTATTGACAGGGAACACACCCATGCTGGTTTGAACCCCTCAGGGAATCGACTGCTGCACCCCCAAACTGATGAGTTTCTTATTACTCTCCACTGCCTCTGGGGTTTCTTCATATCTCACTCTCTCTGTGTTTTCTACCCATTATTGTTACTCAACTTTCCCACATCTGCGAACCAGCGGATGAAGCGCTTGAGCTGTGCACATTTTACCCTGTTTTTGTCTTTTAATTGGTCTTTCTTTACTTTCCATTAAGAGGCATGCTGCTTGTTTCCGACTGAGTCTTTGGAGCGCTGCTTGAATACAATGAGGAGTGACGGGAGAAAGAAGGCAGTACAAGTCTAACAGAGTTTTTTTTTATAGTATGTGAATCCAATTGCCATAATTACCACAAATTTGATAGATGTGTATCTGTGGAGTTGTATTAGCTCAGCGTCGCCAAGCAAAGAACTGTGAGGATATATTGCGTATTAATGTGTCCACCAAAGAGCTACAGGTGGGTTTGCTGCACCTTTTAAGTGTTGCATTCTGTTCTTATGCAGATAATAAACCCCAGCACAAATAGATACACAATCCTTCACACATAATTTTCAACACAACGCAGAGTGGAGGGGCTGTTTGAGCTAACTGCTAACAGTGAGGTGTAACTGAGCATGGCTACATGAGGAATTAGGAATGGCAATTCCGTTAGCTCTACCTCTTTTAGTCCTGAAATCTCATTTGTAGTGTGAGCTTGTTTCCCTTTACAGCGACTCAGAGGTTGTGTCTGGCCTTGATTATGGCACCGTAGAGAAAGACATAGAGGAACATCATCATTAAGACTAGTCTGAGGATGGGGGGAATCAATATTAAGACCTTTAGGAGAGACGCTCTGTCATTTACTATTAATAATGGGCCCTGCAGCCTGCTGTAATAACGCCATTAGGAGTACTGGAAACTGATACTTTATCCACAGCTAAATGGCCTTTTTACAATACACCCACATGTGGCGACTATAAATGCATACAGTATCCAGTATCATTCTCACACAAACACACACGCACACACCGTATCGCCACCTTTTTCTCACACAGCCCTTCCTGTGCCTAATTGGGAGGGTTAGACAAGAAAAAGTGGGCCAAGTCCGATCTTAGTATTCTTTAACTGGACCACAGGAGATGTGGACGAAGACACCGTGAAAGTAAAACGTCAGATATGACAAGGAGATAAAAAGAGGTAGAAAAACAGAATGATAGAAATGAATGTAAAGAGGGAAAGAAAAAAAGGTACTGTATGTTCTTTAAAGAGACAGTAACACACATTTTGGCTTTTTAAAATTTTAGTGTTCACAATGTAATGGACTTACGCTATATGTAGCAAATGAAAAATATACTGTAAACAGCCCCAAAATAAAAGACCAATAGTATTACAGTTAGGGCTGTTCGATATAACGATATATATTGGATGACGATATAAAAACGTCTGTCGTTTCATTTTACGCTATCGTTTGTTTCGTGGTGTCGCAAAATAAACCGTTTACGGGAATATTTTTTCATTGTTTTGATGGTCACTGTAGTGGCTATATTAATTTCTTAAAGTTCTCTCTTTCTCTTATATTTTATATAACCACACTACGGACGGACAAGCGCCTGTTTTTATGCGTTGTGATTAGCAACAACGACGGTAACAGCATCGGCGTGTCCGCTTGTTTATGTTCCACATAAACCTTTCACAATAAAGCTCAAGATCCTGTTGAGACTTTTCAAAATAAACGGAATAACGTGAAAGAGCAGATTATTTACGGATGAGAATTAAAAAAGAGCCACCAGGTGCTAAAAAATAAACCTTAGACTCAAACGTTAGAACAGGCTTTTCCCCGCAGCACGCCGTGTAATAAATACTCACAAAGAAAACGGCGGCCTTTACAACTTATGTCTAAAAATGTATAGTTTCATGCATCGGTTAAAACACTCGACTCCAGGTGCATGACACGCAGCTGGAAACACTTCCTGCAAGTCGAGCTGCCCGAGATTCACAGAATTTACAGAAAATGTTACATTTTTGTGATTGATATCGTTATCGGGACGATAGGATTCTTATATCGGGATATGAGATTTTGGTCATATCGCACAGCCCTAATTACAGTATATAAATATTTATAGCTTATTAATATACCTTAATTAGTTCTTTCTTCTTTTTTTTTAATCTGAAGTGTGTAGAATTTGTCATGCTAACCCCTTTTTCCGTATATTATTTGGCTAGGGTCTTATTCTGAAAGGAAACGTAAAAACGGAAATTGACTGACAAATAATTGTGGTGGCCTTTTTCAGAAATATACAAATGCACTGTAGCATTTTATGTTATCGCCTTTTGTTGCTGTTACTGTCCTTGAAGTTCATTTATCTGCTAAATAAAAGCCAGCATCTTCAGTTTAACCTCACATTTAATGCCGTTCAATTCAAGTATATTTATATAGTAAAAGCACTTTATATTGTAAGATAAAGACCCTACAATAATAGAGAGAAAACCTCAACAATCAGACGACCCTCTATAAGGAAGAACAAGACAAGATGTTTTCTGAGCATTCAGTTAGCAAACAAACAGGAATAACTTAGGTTTGGCTAACAGCACACCTAACTTAATAATATATTTATTACATTGTATTAATTAATAAAGAAAACACTGGACATGTTGTTTGACATATGATCTATTTAAATGGACACCCACACATGAATATTTAGAATCTGTAGGCAAGGAACAAGACTTCTGATACTAGGAGTTTTCTAGTTTTCATATATAGTCTGTAGTATCGACTAGTCAAATTTAAGCAAGCTTTGGCTGCTTTCAGCATGTGTGCAGAGCAAAAGACAAAACACACTGACCCAAAAGCAGTCTCAAAACTCAGGATTTTTCATCTCTTTTAAAAAAAAGTGTAGTTAGGAAGTCTTGGACCAGATATCCCCTGGCCACACGGAAAGCTCCAAAACATTAGCGGTTAGAGTTTAGCTCATTAGATGATAGCTGATGGATTGCCTGGCTTTGATTATCCTCTTCCATTTTTAAAAAATTTCTTTCTGTTCATGTTGGTTCCTGACTAGAGCTTCATCTGTGCTGTCCCCCCTAAAAGACATTATATGACTACCTTGACTTTACCCTTAATGACAGATTTTGACACCTCAGTATATATCAATGAAGATGTAAATTGATGACCATTAGAACACGTTCTGGGTTTTTCCAAGGGTATATGGGAAGCTGTATAGGCAGAGATGACCTTCACTAACCTTTATGCACATCTGGCCATTTTTGTTCTGTAAGCAAGCCTGAAATATGACAGAAATTGCTCAGGTCAGAAATAAGAAATAAAGGTTACCTAAAGCAGGCGTCCAAGGGGAGTGAGTTAAAAGAAACACCTGCAGTGTTTAGTCCGTTTAAGTTGAACTGTGGTTTGTTTTCCACTTTGGTGCGGTTTAGATGTGAACACAGTAATCACACTCAGGTTGGTGGCTGTAGCTCAGGTGGCAGAGCAGGTCAGCCACTAATCAGAAGGTCGGTGGTTCGATCCCAGGCTGCCTCCTGGCTGCATGCCAAATATCCTTGGGCAAGATACTAACCCCATGTTTGCCTACTGGTGGTGGTCAGAGGGCCCGGTGGCGCCTGTGTCCGGCAGCCTCGCCTCTGTCAGTGCGCCCCAGGGCAGCTGTGGCTACAATGTAGCTTGCTATCGCCAGTGTGTGAATGTGTGTGTGAATGGGTGAATGACTGAATGTAGTGTAAAGCGCTTTGGGGTCCTTAAGGACTAGAAAAGCGCTATACAAATGCAGGCCATTTACCATTTGGAGGAGGTTTAGGTCTAGTTTCAAATGAACGCCATAGCAGTATGTTTATGGGGTGAACAGAATCTGACCCAGCTCCCAGGTGTACATTGCAAGTTTAAGCTAAACTCAGGATACCATAGATATGATAGATCAAGAAGGTCAGTATGAGTTAGCGACTAGCTGTGGAAGATGTCCAGAGCACACCATATTTATTCTTCAACACAGCCTGAACTCTCTTAGCTTTCTTTGCATTTCTTTATGCAGTCTTCAGGGATAGTTCTCCAGGCTTCTTGAAGGACATTCAAAGCTCTTCTCTGGATGTCGGCTGCCTTTTTTTACTGTACTCCCTCAAGATGATCCCAAACTGCTTCAATAATGTTAAGGTGTTGGCTCTGGTTACTTGAAAGTCAGGGTCCAACTGAGTTCTCTGTTGATGAACCTTGCGTGGTTTTTCTTATAATACTCCTGTCAAGGTGGTGCTAGCTGCAGCGCTCAGCTGCTTGGT
Organism: Perissodus microlepis; assembly: GCF_051167445.1. NCBI lineage: Eukaryota > Metazoa > Chordata > Actinopteri > Cichliformes > Cichlidae > Perissodus > Perissodus microlepis. The sequence goes on from NC_140467.1 coordinate 8,070,255, forward strand.
CAAAGCTTGGATGAGGAAACAGATTTTCTTTTTTCTCTCTTTTTATTTATGCATGTTTATGAATGTTCACGTGTCAGAGGAGCAGCCGGATATGCGATGCCTCCTGCCTTACAGTGTTTTACTCCTCTGTAACCTGTATGACCTCTTGTGAGAATAAGGAAGCATTATCGATCAACACGTCTCTTTTTGGGTTTCATTCTCCATGACAACCTCTCTGGTGCAGCAGCACCACTTCATCTCAGCTCTCCTTACATTCCTCTGACCATCACAACAGATATTACCCATTTTACTCAGTGTACTAGTGTGTGTGTGTCTGTGTGTGTGTGTGTGTCTTTGCCAGTAGGATTTAATCAGGTGTGGTTTGTCCTTAGCATGAAATATGAGAAATTTCTGTGTTTAAATGTAAACATGTCTCCTTGCATTTGTGTGTGTGTGTGTGTGTGGATATACAGTAAGAGTCCGAGTGTGCACGCATAACTGTAGGGTTGTTTGCAGTTAAGAGTTTAGCAGTTAAACTTTGTGAGGAGAGAAGCTCAGAGAATCAATGTGGCAGGACTGTGCCTGCCTCCTCTCTCAGCCTCCCAGGAAAGTGGGCATGTCGGGTCTAATTATGCCTTCCCAAATCAAACAAAATGGCTCCCATTGGTGTCTGCATCAATATGCTCCCTTCTCCAAGCTCATATTCATACAAACTGTGCAACCCATTAGCTATGCCATGTAAACAAAAGTGGTGCTCAGCAATTTGTGTTGTGCATAACAAAGTCTGAATAAAAATCTTTTTATTATCTGGCCATTTCTTTTAGGCGTTAAAAAATATTTTAATTTCAGCATGCTGATGTTTAACTGGTCCTTACTCACACTATAAGCTTAGACCTGAAACAGTTAGTTGATTAAGAAAATTGCTGCTTTTATAATCAGTTTAGAATTAATTTTTCACGTCTTTTTTTTTTCCAGAATGACTGGAAACTGGAATTCTTTTTTTCTCAGAATTCTGAGAAAAAAGTCAGAAGTCTGAGATTAAAGTCAGAATTATTTTTTTCCTCCCCGGTGGCACTAATCCTCTTCCGTATATCCGTACATCCGTACATAGACCATAGAAGGTCGGATTAACGTTTACAACCCAGCTCTGAATGTGACAGAATCTAAAACGATACTCTGTTTTATTGGCCAAGTGTGGGTACACATACTATGGATTGTAATAATAATACATTTTATTTGAAAGCGCCTTTCAAAACACTCAAGGTCACTGTACACAGTAGAATAAAAGCAAGAAGTTTACAGAATCATAAAAGCATAAGACAAACAAATAAAATAGGAGAATGGAGAGGTTATGTGGGATAAGCTATTTTGTACAAGTGGGTTTTGAGTTTGGACTTAAAGAGAGAGAAGGAAGAGATGTTTCTTAAATCAGGAGGTAGGGAATTCCAGAGTCGTGGAGCAGAGCAGCTGAAAGCCCTGCTCCCCATGGTTACAAGATGGGGGGAGGGGACAGAGAGTGAAAGGGAAGAAGAAGATCTGAGACAACGAGATTGTTATGGAACGGCTGTGTGCAGACAGGAATAGGACCCAAGGTGCAGACACTCGGAGGCAAAACTTGAACTCAAAACAGCTTTAATGTTAAACTCAAATATAACATAACTGGAAATATCAAAATAAACTTACACCGGAAGACTGACAGAACACACAGCTAGATAAACAGTAGATCGCGACACAGACACAAAGAAACACAGGGCTTAAATACACAGAGGGAGCAATCAGGGAATGGGTAACAGGAGGGAAACACAGCTGGGGCAAGCAAAACCAGACACATTAACATGAGACATGGACTTTCAAAGTAAAACAGGAAACATAACACAGACTCACAGGCAGGCACTATAACAAAGGGAACAGAGACGTGGGACCAGGGCAGACACAGACACTGACTGGACGTGGGGATACAGCAGACAGGGGAGACAGCAACTATAGAACACAGACAGAAAACCAGAACACTAAAACTCTAACCAAACCCCACCCAGAGAACCTAAACTAAGAATAATCCTAAAACCCACAAAGCAAAGCTAGAATATAATGAAATAACAAAATCAAAGAACCAAAAACACAAAACACTGGGTCGACGACCCAGGGACCCTAACAGAGATGGGGCAGTGATCTTAACCAGGTCAGAGAGATATGGAGGAGAGAGATGATGAATAGCCTTAAATATGTACAAGAGTATTTTGAAATTGATGCGATATTTGACCAGGAGCCAATGAAGCTGCTGCAGGACAGGAGTGATGTAGTGGACAGAAGGGGTCCTGGTGATGATATGGACAGCAGAGTTCTGGACGCGTTGGAGCTTGTGGATGGATTTTTGAGTAAGACCAAAAAGAAGTGAATTACAATAATCAATCCGGGAAGTAACAAGGCTATGGACAAGAATGGCAGTGGCATGTGGGGTAAGAAAAGGACGGAGATGATTAATGTTGTGCAATTGAAAATATGCAGACTGAGTAATATTATTAATGTGTAAATTGAAAGATAGAGTACTGTCGAGGATGACACCCAAACTTTTCACAGAGGAAGAAATGAAGACCGGTGAGTTATCGATAGCAATAGAGAAACTGTTGGTTCTGGATAATGTTGATTTAGTGCCTACCAAGAGGAGCTCGGATTTATTACTATTGAGTTTGAGAAAATTAGAAGAGAACCATGAATTTAGTTCAGCTAAGCAGAGTGTGAGGGAGGATGGGGGAAGAGCAGAATCAGGTTTAGTGGACAGATAAAGCTGGGTGTCATTGGCATAACAGTGAAAATGGATATTGTATTTACGGAAAATATGTCCAAGCGGTAGAAGGTAGATAATGAAAAGAAGGGGCCCCAGGACAGATCCCTGGGGCACGCCAGTGGTCAGAGGAAAGGGCTGAGAAGTAAAGGATTTGAGTTGAATGAACTGAGTGCAATCAGACAGGTATGATTTAAACCAGGCTAGTGGAGTATGGGAGAGACCGATAGAGGCTAGCCTACTGAGAAGAATGGAGTGAGAAATAGTGTCGAAAGCAGCACTCAGATCGAGGAGAATAAGAATGGAAAGTAAACCGGAGTCAGCTGCCATAAGAAGATCATTGGTTATTTTTATAAGTGCTGTTTCAGTGCTATGGGAGGGGCGAAAACCAGACTGGAACTGTTCATACAGATTATTATTAGTTAAATGTGAGTGGAGTTGTGTGGCAACTATTTTCTCAAGAATTTTTGAAAGGAATGGTAGATTGGAAATAGGCCGAAAATTCTCAAAATTATTGGGATCTAGACCAGTTTTTTTCAATATTGGGGTGATGGCGGCAATTTTGAGGGAAGCAGGAACAGTTCCAGTGGTAAGTGAAGAGCAGATGATGGCAGATATGAGCGGAAGCAAAGAAGGTAGACATGCCTTAACCAAAACTGTAGGAATGGGGTCTAGCTGACAAGTAGGTTTTGACTTACAGATGAAATCTGAAATATCAGTAACCGAGGGGAGCTGGAAAGCAGAAAAACAGTGTGATGGGAGAGGACTTGTACTTGTTTTGTCTTTGCGCTCACTGTAAATAGAACAGAGAATATTGATAATACCATGTATGGATTCACGTGTGCAGTGGTGCAAAGTCCAAAGACTTTCAACAAATAAAGAAATGATGGGTAACTGTTACCATGTATGGGAAGCTGACAGTGGGTATAATTATATATATTACATGTATTACATAACTGTTTACTAATATATCAGTATATAGTTATGTAATGTTAATATTAGTGGGTGTATACACATGGACCAGTCTTTTTTTCATAATTACATTAATACATTAATGTAGAAATGCATCTTCTGCAGCATTATAAGGGACACACACAATAATACATCATAGTAATGATTAAACTGTGTTTAATCTGAAATTCTGAGCAAACCTGAAGCTACCTAAATAGTTTAACTTTGAGGTTGCATTAATATATTAGTTAGTTAGCTTATGTCAAGTAAGTCCACATCTCTTTAAAAAGCATTTAGCAAAAAGAGGTATTGTTCATGAAAAATATCAGATTTACGTCCAGCTATGAAAGAAAGTAATCTCTGTGACCTGTGGTACGCTCTACGTTACAGTATGAGGTAAATCTGAGTCTTTTTCTGGTTTCACTAAAGAATATCTGCCTTCTGATTTTTCTGTAAGCTTGTGGTTTGCATACTTCACTAAAAAGTAGCTGTTGCCTGGAGGAAGACGGCTTATAAAAATGAATAAATGTTGTTTAAGTGTGACCTTAAGGTGCTGAGGGAATCGTGGGCAGGGTTTGCAGTTCATCTATAAGCCTCCGTGACAGAAGTTGTAGTACTCTCAGTTCCACAAAGCCACAGAAAGGTGGTTTTTGCTTTGTTTTTTTAGTAACTAAGATAAGAGAGATTGGATGGACATTTTGACTAGTGTTGACAAACATGACTAAGTGTATATATTCAGTGACATCTGGGAACTGAATGTGTGGGTACAGAGCTAAGCTATATATAATTAGGAAAATCTTACTTATGAATAAATTGCACTTTTAAAGATTTTAGACTGTGAGAGAAAATGTTCCATCTCACAAGGTCTTCTATCAGGAAAAATGTGACCTTCCTCAGAGAGAGACTAAAAACCTCAGCAGCTGTCCGTAGCACTGGTGAGGTGATGTCAGGCATCCTTGTTTCCGTGAACTGCCGGAATTGAAATCAAAACGAGCCCGTGGCCTCTGGAATTGGTTGTTCCAGTGTTTACGTCAGTAATTAGTGGAGGAACAGAGCCTTAGGTTTTGCTGTAGCCTGCTGAGCATTTATTGATCCCCAATTAAATCTTTTTAAGCTTTCATCATATATAAACAACGGCATAAATCACTACAAATGAAATACTGTTACTACAGAGGTTGGTACAAGTTTAATAAATCATTAATGTCAGTGAACTTAGCTTAATTAACAGTTGTTCCAACTTGGAAATGAGATGAGCAGAGGATATACATTCTTCAATATAAAATATTACTGAAATAACAGGAAGTGATTTTTTTTTTTTTTTTTCAATTTGGAGGCTTGGGGAGAGCACATTTAACAGCACGCTAAGGTGCTGACTGATATACTTTTAGATCTTTATATGTGTGGGAACTCATAGAACAGTTAATATTTTAGCTGTGTACTAAGACATTCACCTTATAGTCACACGATGAATACACTAAAGAAAAATGATGCAACAACTATCGAGCCATTATAGTTATTTATTGTCCCAATCCTCTGTACTTGGGGCCTCGCGTGTTATCACGCAGGCTATCATGACAGGTAAACGGTTTAGAGCTGTTTCCAAGTATGTTGTGTACATTTGGTATCACTGCGCTCAAAGGAGCTGTCAGTACAAATGAAAAAAGGCCATCCTGAGGCAGCAAAAACAAAGAAAATCTTCAAAGGGATAACAGAAATATTAGGAAGGGCAAAATCAACAGTTTTGATACAAGAACGCTTGTGAGCTTAGAAACATGGGGAAAAAAAGCTTGGACTTAAAGTAAAGAGCATTGTGAGTGGTCATAATCATGACAGGAAACTTAGTGTTATCAGAACAGGCAGCCAATTTAGGAACACTCCATTAGGAAGGCTTATAATTATCCAGATCTATGATGAAGACTTCACAAAAAGAAATACAGAGGGATCACCACAAGATGCAAATGTGTTCAAAGAAGAAAAAGATAAGATTAGAAATTGCCAAAAACAAAAAAACAGCCAGTAAGATAACTGTGGAGAAGAAAGTGTGGAGAAGGCTTTGACAGGTTCTGATCCTGAAGCGTACTACATTTAAAAAAGTACAGCAGAGGCGGTATGATGCAGTATGATGCATGGATCAACATCGCTTCTTTGGCACTGGGTCACGACTCACATTTACACAAGTACATTTTTTGAAGTGAACAGAGTTTCACTTTGTGCAAAGTTCGGGCAAATGCAGCAAACTTCACTGGAGGACACTTGAGAGTACAGAAAGGCAATGACCTGAAACATAATGTGAATGCAGCTCAGGAGTTTTTGAAGGTCTGAAAGTGGAATATTCTGCATTGACCAGGTCAGTGACCTGATCTCAACCTGATCTTGCTGCATTTCACTTGCTTAAAAAAAAGAAAAAAGATCCACAAACAACAGCTGCAGCAGTGACCTGGCAAACCCATTTTTCTGCTGCTGTCCGTGGATTACAGACATCAGATAGTCAAGTTTTAACATTTCTGCCTTTATTTATTACGATGTAAAACTTTCAAGTTACATTTTAGACCCTGAAAATAGTTTTTCCTTCCCACTTCCTTAATAGGGGGGTCATCTGATTGTTTAGACCCTCTTTACCTTACACTATTAAGCACCTTGAGGTGACTGCTGTTGTGATGTGGCACTATATAAATCAAATTGAATTGAATTAATGTTACAAACTGTCTTCCTGGTTCAGTATTTTGACAGTTGCATAGTCCTCTTGTTGTCAGATTTGATTGCATATTCATATCCTTAAAGTATAGCTGTTGACAGATTTGTTTACTTTTTTAAAATGCATTTGCAGTGGCAGCCTTGCTTTGATCAGTAAAGACGTTGTATTGTAGGACAGAACATTTGATGGTCTTTCATTTGAACACAGATATGTGAAGGTGGTGTTTTTTTTCATGTGAAGACACTTATTTAGGCATGTAGAATTAGAAATATTGACGTTTAAACACTGAACAAGCTCTCTAATTTGGGTGTGTGGCGTTAGGTAAATCAACAGCTGTGCGGACAGATCTGGTTCTTTTGTGTTGCTAAGCAACAAAGACATTAGATTATCTGATGTATGTGGCCAACTATCTATACGTCTCTGTGTGTAAAACTGAATTCTGCTCGATTTTCAGGGTTTCTTTAGTAAAACGTGAAGCTGTCTGCATGGTTAAACATGCAGTTGATTCTGTGGATCCAAGTAGCTTGCTAAATACTCAGCTGGAGCCATTTAGCTCACCCAGCAGTAGCAGAAGAGACACATTTTAACGAGATATTGAGCATAGGAATTAAGCAGACAAGCCCTTGTGGAATATTTAAGGGCACTAGTGATTATGAATAAAATGGACAGTAAATTTAGTGCTCTGTATGGTAAACTGGGAGTGATTTTGGACTCGTCTAATCACATAATGAGGCGAAGGCTGCTGTGGTGGAGGTAGTGCCAGCAGCTCCACCAGTAGCGGCAGATGTGGGCAGAAGGGAGGAATTTGTTTAAATGAACCTTTGTGTTTAAATGTTTGTGCGTGATTTTGGGGATCATGTAAAAGAGAGTCGATGGGCAGCGTGAGTCTGTGTAGTCCTGCGCTGATTGCTGTCTGCCTTGATTGATGGTGTTGATTGATTGTGCCGTCGTCCTTTCTACCCCGCTTTCATGCTGCCGTTTTTGGAAATCTAGAAAAACTGCCTTTCCCAGAATTATTTTCTGCTTTGTTGAAGCAGACAGGCACCAAACGAGTTCACTGTGATGTTTACAGCATCAAGTTTAACTCTGAGACTGGTAAATTTGTTCTGTTTGAACAGTCACACCAATAAAGCTTCTTCAAATACACCCCTCCTCCACAGTCAGCTGTGCCTCGAGCCAAGCGCTCATATCACGAGCGTGTGTTTCTGTGTTGGTGTTTGTTTACGTCTCGTGTTTTGACCAAACCTTGCTCAAGACGGCGCTCGAGGCATCTTCTGCAGCTGTGAGCTCATCAGCCCTCCGTGTGTGGATGAGTGAGTGTAACCTCACTGTGACATATGCTGCTGCTGCTGCTGCTGCTGCGCGTCACAGTATTTCTCTCTAGTCTAGGCTACTTTGACACAAGGTCAAACAGAGAGAGCATCTGGTGGATGGGAGATGGAGAGTATTTAAGGAACGTCGGGGAGCATCTGGGTGTGCTCATACACGGAAAACAATAGCGACACACACTCTACAAATGCTTTCACATGCATAAACATTTATCTGATACTACCACGTACTGTCTCTCTCAGTCTTTTGGAGACACACACACACACACACACACACACACACACACACACACACACACACACACACACACACACACACACACACACACAAAACACACACACACCAGTGCAGTAATAGCAGCAGCAGATAGGGGCTGCTGCAGGATTGTCGAAGTCATCCGGCCAATCCGCTGGTAGGTTTTTGTGGAGCCCGGCTTCACACTGGTACATCTTTTCCTCTTTTTTTCCTCCCGACGGTCGTCGTCTCTCGCCATCTATCCGTGTCATTTTACATCTCCCATCCCCCCCGTCCTTATCTTCTTCCCTGGGATTAAAATTGGCTGCAGCTGGTTACTGCTGTGTGCTGGAGCAGCAGTGGAGAAGCAGAGGCAGGAGGCGAGAGAGTGTGGTTTCACCAAGGCGGCAGAAGATGTGCGGTGGATGGTTGCAAGGCTAGAGGACGCCTGGGAGGACAGGCTGTCTTTGGATGTATACCTGTAGAGAAAGGACCGCTTATATCAACATCTGGGCCAGGTACTGATGAGGTGCCCGGCTTGCACAGCTCTTTCTCTCGGATGTCTTTCTCTCTCTGAGCATGTATCGGTGTGTATGTAGAGATATATGTATCCTGGTGTCTGTGCATGTCAGAGATATGGCCTATGCATGAATGCATAGCTGCGTGACATCATGGTAAACCCATCTAGAACAATCACTGTCTAGTAGTAATGCCAATCAAGATTTCATCCTGTCTTCCATCTATTCCTTTGTTTTCCTCTCCTCTCCTCATTTCCCTTCCTTTCCTATCCTCTCCTCCTCTCCTCTCTCCTCTCCTCTCACCTCGCTCTTTTCTATTTGTGAAGCATTTCATGGTGCTTCGTGGCCTTGCAAAAATGGTGTCAGTTTACATAAGATGCTAGACTAAAAGGGTTGATCATTTGAGAATTACAGTGTCACCTGTGTCAGGGCCGTGTATGCATGGTTCCAATGTAAAGAGTTTCCTATGAAAGGCAGACACTGCCTGAATCTTAACTGGTATCCTGAACGCTGTCAACTCCATTTGGCAGGAGGTCACTAGAGTATGCATGAGTGAGGAGGCATTTTTGTCATTTGTAAATGCATGGCATGTAACCTCAACCCTCCCGCTGTCGGATGTGATGGTTTTGCATATCGAATGCTGTGTGGAAAATAAGTTCCCCTCCTCTCATCCTCCTGGGCTTCTTTGGTTTCAGATGAAGGGAGGAGAAACTATTCATGGACATTATCACTCACACACACACACACACACACACACACACACACACACACACTATATGCCGCATAGATATGTTGGCCTGCTCCTTAGCCTTTTGCCCTTATTTTGTTTGTCATTTACTTTTCTTTGTTTCAGCTCAGTGACATAATGAAAAGGATGAAAGCGCAAACAGCATGTAATCATCAGAGACAGAGAGGGAGAAATGAGGAGGTTTGAGCTTCTGTCCTCTGTAGCCTTTGTCACCCAACCTGCTGACACCGCACATTTAACCCCAAGGGGATCACTGGTTTACACAATTGCTCTAGTAGCCTTTGCTGTTTTGCTTTGTTGTGAAAATCATTGCAAGCCATTTTTTTTCTCATGACACTACAAAATTGTGTTTTCTTCTCTCCCCCCCCCCCCTTTAACAGGCCGTTTTCTCTTTTATTGCTCCTCAAGGAAGTTTTATACTGTTAAAATATTGCTCAGGGTTTCTCTTTGCTAACAGCTTTGACAGTCTGTGCATTCTGTATTGGTGCGCTTCAGCTTTTTGTTGGAAAATATTAAAGAAAATTACTCAAACATGAAGATGAAGAGCTTCTGAAGTAGCTGATATTCATGCATTGATGCTTTGTGTCATTTTAAACTTTCAGTTTTCCGTAACGGGTTTAAAGTTGTGTGTCCTTTTTTGTTTAATAACTGGTGCTTGTTCTTCCACTGCAGTGGAAATCCTTTTGGTGGTTTTTGAAACAGTCTGACTTGGATCAAAAGAAAAATGTCCTTTGCCAGTTTGTGTGTGTTGTCATCAAGCTCTGACCTCTCTCTCTCTCTCTCTTACTCGTTTTGTGTTTTAGGGGGGGTGGTTGACAAGGATTTGCGGCACTACCTCAACCTGCGCTTCTCCAAGGGCTCAGTGGACCACGACCACCAGCAAATCATCAGAGACAACCTCTACCTCCGCACTGTTCCCTGTGAGTCCACATCACCCTTTATCGCTCCTCTCTTCCACCCTCTGGCCTCCATCACTGCTGCACTCCTCTTCTTTTTCTTTTTTTACTCTTCTTTGATCTCATCCTCTCTGCTGCCTCACTGTATGTCTGTAATCGTCTCTTTCATTCTCTAGCACCATTTCTTGGATATCATTGTCAACCCTCCTCCACCAGCTAACACACCTTGTCTTTCTCTCCGCTTGCCCTCGAGATGTTACCCTCTTATTTTACACACACACTCATTCTCTCTGTCTCTCATCGTCTATCGCTCCTTCTCTTCCCTCAGTCGTCCGGCTGCCGAGCTTTCAGCCTGAGGTTTCCACGGCAACCACCCTCTTGTCTTGAGGCTTGCGTTGTGGTGATGCCCTGCCCCCCCTTTAGCACATGCTAGACATGCACAACATACACAGATTTCTTTCTGTGTGTGATGAATTTTACATGCTGACCAAATGAGATGTTACATGTGAATGTTTTTTTTTTTGTCGGGGTTTTTTTTGGTTCTTTTGTGGGTTGTTGTCTTTTTTGTTTCCCCGGCACGTATGCCTTTGGCCTGTTGGGCGGCGATGTCATTGTGTGATTAATATTGAGGGGATGCAGGGCCCAGCAGGATCTTCCTGTGTCAATACAGGCAGCAGCTCATGAATCAGGCCTGATGCTCGAGTCTGCAGACTGCATGCAGCGTGTGGATCAGCTCGCTTTGCATGCATGTTTGGTGAAGGGTTTTGCACTCATCTGACATGTTTCATTATCTTCTGTTAATAGGCCAATTCATAGTGCAGATTCTGGTACAGACGCATGAGGAAACAGAGCTCGGCTTGACGTCAGTGATGGGTGTTTTTGTACTGGCTGCTTCTACTATACTAGATGTCCTCTCTGCCGGTGTGTTGAGCTGCTGACACAGAAGTGATTGTTTAATACGGTCCCACAGCTGCACAGTTCCTGAGCCTCTCTCTCTCACTATCACTCTATCACTCTCTTTTTTTTCTCCTCTTTTTCCCGCCGTCTTCATCTTCTGCTTTCACTCTCTCTCATGTTTCCCCTGCTCCCCTCCCACCCTCCTCTGCCTCTTTGATTTCTTTTGGTCACCACCTCACTTCATCACATTTTCTCTCCCTTTCAATTTTAACTCCAGGCGGCCTCTCCTTCTCCTTCTCCTTCCCTCTGCCTCTCCGTTCCTCTTTCTTTCTCAGACTGTTGGCTGTGTAATAGTGCAGTGAAGGCAGACTGACAGGGTGACGACAGAGGTGGTGTGGACTGGCTAAGCTTCAACACTTCTGCCCTATTGAGGCTGAAGGGCAGCACGTGTCTGTTTTGGTGGTTTTGTCGCCACATTGCAATTATAGTCTCCTTCCAGGGCTTTATGGGAACGGAAAGATGCTCATTCTGCGTGATGTGTTTGAGCAGTAATGACATCCCCATAATTAACTGCCTATCACTTAACAAAGCTGATACAGTGAAATGAAGATTATAGAAATTCCAACTCATAGACCTCCTGCACAGCCGCTTTGAATCATCATATGCTGATTATTTAAATGTCATTAAAATGCAGTTGTAATACTGCAGGAATCCCCCAAATTTATTTTAATGGTGAGCACTTTGTACTACTTACGCTGTCTCATATACACTAATCAGCCACAACGCTGAAACCAGTGACGGGTGAAGTGAATAACATTGGCTTTAATATCAGTGGCAGCTGTCAAAGGGCAGGCTGATGAACTATCACTTTGTGAAGTTGGTGCGCTGGAAGCAGGAGAAATGGTCGGGCATTAGGATTGGAGTGACTTTGAAAGTTTCCAAAGTATGATGGTTAGAGGAGCGGGTCAGAGCACCTCAGTAGGGAAGTGTTGTGTGGTGTTCCCTGTATGCAGGTGTTAGTACCTGCAGAAGCAGTCCAACATAGGACAGGCAGTGAACCGGTGAGAGGGTCATGGGCTCACAAATTGCTGATTGAAGGGCATCAGAGGGGCACTTCTGTAGCCGGTGCAGCATGCATGCCATGTCCTGAAAGCTGAAGTCCTTACTGCAGCAGCCTCGGTTCGCCTCAGGTCATTTGCTGCGTGACATTCAACCCCTCTCCCCCCTTACTTTTTACTGTCTTATCAAATTAAGGCATATTTTCTCCACTATCTCTCTTTTTTTAAAAAAAAAAAAAAAATAGGGGAACACAAAATTTAGAGGGAGCTGTGGGCATATTCCCATCTTTCCAAGTTGTGATCAGAACCGGACAGCAGAGCAGTTAAGGAAGGTGTTCTGATGGTCTGATGATGTGTTTGAGCACAAGCTGGCAGAGACAGTTTGATGCTCTAGGTAGCAATTTGCTGGGTAATCTTGGGTCCTGTCATTCATGTGGAAGCTTTTGTACCTACGTAAACATTTTTTGTTTTGTTTGGTTTTTTTCCTGATGGCAGCGGCCATCTCTTTCAACAGGATAAAGCCACACTGCTGTCCTCCTCAAATCCCTGCTGTAATTTCTGGAATGCGTTCAACCTTCTGTTGACCTGGCCTTGAGGCCCCTCTCTTCACCTGCGCAGGACTTAAATGACCTGCTGCTTATGTCATAAACCTCAGAGGGTTTTTTTTTGAGTTCATGCCTCACCAGAGCTGTTCAAGGAGACCTACAAAATATTTGAAAGGTGGTATTAGTGTGGCTGATCAGTGTATAGTCAACGCACGATTTCCTGGCAGTCTGAGACTCGCATAAGCAGGCGTTGCTCAGCCGTCAGTGACACAGCATCAGAAGGGCCAAAAACAAGGTTGATGGTCCTGAGTGCTGCACTGCTCGTGCCCTGTGGGCTGTTTGTTGTTGTGGTTTGGAGCGTTATAAAATCAGTGTTTTTTCTCCCTTGTCTGCAGCGCTCTGACCACGCTGTCAGTGCCGGTCTGTCAGCTTGACGAGCAGACGCCACTCTGCATCACAACACGCTGTCAAGGACGTGGGAGGAGGTGTGTCTGTCTGTGTGTGCGTGTGTGTTTGCGTGCGTGTGTTCATACAGCTAGAAGACTCACATGCTGACATCAACTACTGCATCCTGTTACATCATTCCGCTCAAGGATTGTCCATTCTTTCAGCAAAAATAATGAAATGAACATACTCGTTTACTCTCGGTCATTAATAACCGTATACAGATGCTGTATTGTGGCCTGCAGCCTATTGTGTTTGTGTCTTCTGTTTTGTTTGCTTGTGGATTTTTACTTATTTCAGGTTTATTTTGCACATGCGTTCACGCTTCAGCAGGCACACAAATGGTAGCAGGACGAGCACTTCAAGGACATGTGCATATTTTTTACTAGGACAGGCAATAACAGTCACTGAAGACTGAGAAAGCTTAAAAAAATAAGAGTAAACAAGATTTTAAGTGACACAGTAACTGGTAAAAGTGTCAGGCAGTAGAAACAATAATGGCAGAAAAGGAGATTTTTGGACGTGAAGGTAGTAAAACTTGAGAGAGGTATCCCACATTTCAGGTTGAACCATTTGATGAGCTTGCTGCTGTTTGACAGTCTAACTTCTCAAGCCTTTTGAGCTTTTGAAAATTTCCAGCGCTATTTTATTTTATTTTACAGGGCTACGTTGACCACTTCAGAGCCTGAGCTCCTGTCGGAGCGCCTGCTGTTAGGAATTTAGAGAAGAGTTTAAAATGGTTTTGCTCTCAGCATATTAGCAATGTGAGTGCCTCTTTGATACAACTGCAGATGAGAGCGTAAGACGGGGAAAATTTTCTAAAGGAGTGAAAACATCTGGAAAATACAAGAGAAGAGGAAGGAGAGAGGTGGGGGTACAGTAAATTGAGGGAGCGAGGGGGGGTGAAGGTGATGGATGTGGACACGAGCAAAAAGGCTCTGCGAGAAGATGGAAAATGGGGAGAAGAGGAGGTAAAGAGGAGGAGATCAGCAGGGGAGAGAGGGGAGGGGAGAAGGCAGCGGCAGAAGATGGAAAGTGAGAAACAAGAGTCGATGCAAGTGGATGTTAAGAGGATGGAGGGTAGAGATGTGGGGAGAAGGTCGGACGTGCAAGGAATGAGGGTAGAGGGAGATATGAGGGAGCCTCGTAAGTAATACCCAGGAGAACCATCTTCTTTCCTCCACTCTGCTCAGAGGCATCAGTAAAAGGCTCTATAAATAGCTTGAACAGTGAGCAGCACATTCCTCAACTCAGATAGCCTATAAATACATGCAGCTTCTGTCACTTTACATCCACTGTTCTGGACACATGCTCCCCTGCAGCTTCCGACAGGGAATCCTCCTCAGACTGCAGAGGAGGAGCAGATAAAGATGTTGAGCTGAACAGGGCCAAGATGCTTCAGATGGTGATGGTGATAGGGGTGACGGATGTCTGATAATGATCACGGTGATGTGGGAAATTTGTGGAAGATGAAAGACACCTTCTCACCCTAATGCATGCAGCAGATCTTAATACACACTCGTTGTAATGCACACCATTCAGTGTTTGGTCATAGTACGCAGGAAGTGATATAGCACATGAAATAAAAATGCAGTAGTGTGCAAAAGAGCCACCGCTCATTGCTTTAGATTTTGCTGGGAGGATTGGAAATAGGTGCAGTGATTTAAACATTTTAAGAAACAACATGGAAATACAGCATTTAAAGCAAGCAGCTTAAAAGTCAGTATTTGATATGACCATCTTTGTTCTCCCTCAAAGCCTCTTATAAACTCTCTTAGACAAGATTTTTGTAATTCAAGTAGGAATATTTCTCCAGTTGTCTGTTAAGGATGCTGCTTTAATAATGTTAAGGTCCAGGTTCTGGGAATGTGTTTTCTATCCAGGTATGGGATCGTTGTCACGATATGGTGGACGCTCCCTCGTGACCTTCCTTCTCATTTTGGTGACAGTTTGACCCAAAATTTTTAAGTGTGAATTAATCACTCCATAAGACCTGTTGTAACAGATTTTTGGTCCAGTTCTTGTTTAATTTAGAATGTCTCAGCATTTGCTCCCTGTTTCTTTGGCCTCCACTTTTCCAGTGAGAGCATTTCTAATGAGTCTTCAGTGAATGAACTGAAGGTGCAGATCTCCCAGGTTCTGTCTGTCCCCCCCATTTCTTAAAGACATGAAGATACTGCCCACCGGCTGTAGTTTCCTCAGATTTTAGGAGGACAAAGTGTACACCATGGTAAGATATGTTTTCATATATATGCTTTGTCTCTAGCACAAATGTTACGGTCGCCGGGCCAATGGCTAAAATGAGTTAAATAGGAACTCTAAATGAGCACTCAAAGCATTTTTTAACACAACCTCCATTCACCAAATAGCACACACATTCATAAAAGCACTTTTTCTATACCTAAGTGCCTTCTCCACACATGCAGTGACACCACGATGGGGGCGAATCAGGGTTCAGTATCTTGCCCAAGATTTCTTCAACATGTTGACAGGAGGATCCGGGAAGCGAACCACTGACCTTTCGATCAGTAGACAGCCGCTCTACCTCCTGAGGCGCCCGAAAGAAAATCTTTGGAAAGACCTTCATAAAGCCTGGAAAGCTATTCCTCAAGACCATGTTAAAAAATAATTACAAAAGCTTCTGACCTCTTGGAAGCAAAAAAAAAATATATATATAAGCAATTAGGAAGTGAATCAAGACTTTTGCACAGTGCTGTAGTTAAATACAGCTGTTTTAAGAAAAGCTGTTTAAAACTACTCATCTTGTGTTACGTAGCTCCAGCACTGTCCTTCATTTTACTTTTTCCCCTTTTTAACTGTTTGCACACTACTGAGTGTATTTGCAGTGAAGGCACTGAAGAAAGCTAAAGTGCTTTAGTGCTAAGAAGAGCCTCAGAAAAGCTTGGCAACACTTACAAGGATGGTTAAAAATTAAAATCGGTCACCAGTGTGTGTACGACTGCACAGTGTGCGTCTACCAGCTGAAGCCTCATATTGTAGTTTTCTCTGCTTTCCTCACAGTCATTGGTACACTCACGCTTCCGCAACCTTTTGGCTCAGACAGCATGCTTTCCAATGTGGCGATGTGTCGAAGTTGGATTTGAATTCATTATCCTGTTGATAATGTGCAGCCAGATGAACAGCACCTATAAATACACAGGAACAAATTCTGCACCTCTAAATGAACACTCAGTCCATTCATCTGAAACGATTTGCTCGGGAAGGGGAGCTGTCGCTACCGTTATCTACCAAATTCTCCCACTTCCATATGTGTTTGATTTTTAATTTTTTTTATTTCCCTCATTTAATTTGAACGACTGAAGAGAAATCTGTGATTTCTGCATCCAGAAATTTGTTCTAAAATTTAATCACGAAGAGGTTTGCGGTTGGAACGCATTCGTTTTACTTATCAAGAGTTAAATCCTGCTTATAGATTGCTGATTAAATCACACTCATATTTACAAATATGAATGTGAATGGGCCTCAGTTCTAATTTAGCACTGTGGCTGATGATGAGGCAGAGGGGGAGGAAGAGGAGTGATGACAGTTATTTCAGGATGTTTGTCATGATGATAATGGCAAAGTTCAGCGAAGTGATAAAGATAAAATTAATTTCTCGTGTGTCGATCTGCGGGAGAATGATTTGCTCATATGTGCACAAAACGCACTGTACTTATGCGTGAGTGTGCATTTGTGGGGTTTCTTTGTACACTGTTGCATTGATTATTCTGTTTGTGTCTTGAGATTTAATAGGCTGGTTTAATAAATGAATCATGGGAGTTTTACATGCCATTCTCTGTTAAGGTTTTGTGTGTTTTTTGACTCTTTATATATATGTGTGTGTGTGTGTGTGTGTGTGTGTGTGTGTGTGTGTGTGTGTGTGTGTGTGTGTGTGTGTTTATTAATCCTTTATTTATCCAGGTAAAAAATCTCATTGAGATTAAAAATCTCATTTCCAAGAGAGACCTGGCATCATGGCAACAAAAGTCACATACCACATAGGTATATAACATTTAAAACAAATACAATATCCCATACAAACATGTGTAAAAATATACAATAACAGTGTGTGTGCATATGTGAGAGAGAGAGAAAGGGGGGGAGAATACATCATCCCTCAGGGACTCGCTCCTTAAAGGGGTGATTTGCCTGCTGGCTTGCTCTTGTTAAAGAGCTGGCTGACATGCTTTGATGTGGTTCTGTGCTCCCTGCAGTGTGATTGGCACACTGGATTAATGTTGTTCCACAGATGAAAGAAACTGCGAGTGAACGATATGAATTTTATGAAATGAAAATGGTAAATATTGAAGATGATTAATGAACTGGTTATGTTTGCAAAGTGTTTTCCATGTTAAGCTCTGGACAGGTGTCGTCTTACCTCCTTTTTCCCTCTCCTCAGTGTGATCCTCTCACTCAGCAGCTAATCACAAAATGAGTTTTCCTGTTTGTTGGTTTGTTTCTTTGTTTTTGTGGAAGCGTTTTATATTTATGTTCCCGTCTCCACTCCACCACTGTTGCTTTCTCTCTGTGGTAGTTTAAAGATGTGCGTGATAAGCTTGGCTCATTCTGTGATGGTCATCGCACACTTACGCCTCAGTGAGTTCACGTGTTTTACACTGGTTAACCTTTACTTTTTGCCATAAGCATACTCACTGGCCACTTTATTAGGTGCATCTTGCTGGTACTTTTGCTTTGACAGTTTAATTATTTGAGGCATTGAGTCAGCAAGGTGTTTGAAACTTTCCTCCTTTAGTCCATATTTACATGACAGGATCACACAGTTCCTGCAGATTTGTTGGCTGCTCATCCATCATGTGAATCTCTTGTTCTACCAAATCCCAAAGGTGCTCTAATGGATTGGGATCTGTTGACTGTGAAAGCCATTTGAGTACAATGAGCTCATTGTCATGCTAGAGAAATCAGATGGCCTGAATTTTGTGACACGGTGCCTTTTCCTGCTGGGTGCAGGCATCAGAAGGGATGTGGTCAGCAACAGTTCAGGTAGGCGGTGGCATTAAAACGATGCTAAGTTAATACTAAGTGCACCAACAAGATATACTCCACACCATTGCACAACCAGCACCCTGATCCATTGATGCAAGGCAGGGTAGATCTATGCTTTCATGTTGTTGATAGCTAATTCTGACCCTAACATCAGAATGTCACAGCAGAAATTGAGAATAAACAATTTTCTTTTCTGTTGTTCAGTTTTGGTGAGATTGTGCAGTTTCCTTTGTCTTAGTTAACACGAGTGACACCCGGTGTGATCTCCTGCTGCTGTTGCCCATTTGCTCGAGGTAGGATGTGTGTTCAGAGATGCTCTTCTGCATACCTTGTTTGTCATAAGTGTCATTCTGATGCTCAGTTTGAACTTCAGCAGATCATCTTGATCATGTCTGCGTGCCTGATTTGCTGCCATGTGATTAGCCGATTAAATATTCCTATTAACACACAGTTGAACAGGTGTACCTAACAAAGTGGCCAGTGAGTATACCATACACCGCCTCTGTGTGAGGATTATGCTACCCCCCGCTTTCATCCTTCGTCATTCAGATCTGCAGACTAATAAAGGTGCTTTTCAGCCTGTCGCGGTTGATTTCCATCACCGCAGGCAATTCCTCGGTGCAAGGGTAATTTCTCAATGTCACGCAGACACCGACTCCGCCAGACGCTGATACATCTAGCAAGCAGTTGTCTTTGCAGCAGCCTCTGGATCTGACAGACAGACTTATGGAAGGAGCTCCACACCTGCTGCAGTGTTTAATCTGAATGCACACTGCCAGGTATCATTTAAAGAAGGGGTTTAATTGACTGCCTGCTTTAGTTTACGGAGGAATTTTGAGTTCCCTAGAAAACCATATTTTGTCTCAGTCATCTGCTCTTTCTGATGGAGTAACTGACAGATGCATTGTGATAGTCTTGGGTTTTAATGACAAGCTTAAAACACACAGAATTTCATTTCATTTTTATGTCCAAACATAGAAAATATGTCAAGCTGAAGGAAAAAAACACATAGAAAAATACTTTAAGGTGTGTTTTGGTGGTATGCAGAGAGTTGCTGAGATTAGAGCTGATTTGAGTTTAACTTATTTGTTTGGTGTCAATATAAGAGCATGTTTGTGTTCAGTACATTACCAGATCCCTTTAATAGGAAAGTTTTGCCCCATGGTATAGTCTCCAGGATCTTATTTTAAAACCCCTTCTAAATGAACACACGTGAGCAATCCAAAGATCCAGAGTTTGAACCTACTGTGGCTTTTTTTCTGCGTGGAGTTTATCTTCTGCCTGCTTATCTGTTAAGGTTATTGGTGACTCTGAACTGGCCGTTAATGTGAGTGTGAATGGTTGGTTGTCTCTCTGTGCTAGCCCTGCAAGAGACTGGTGGCCTGTCTGGGGTGTATCCAACCTCTCGCCATATCACAGCCTGGAAAGGCTCCAGCCACTCCCACCCCCACCCAATGCTGAATAAGATAAGCGATGGTGACCACTGAGCAATAGCCACATTAAACAATCAAATATTGTTAAAAAAACAACCTTTAATATCTTCACAAGTATTACTATATACAATGAAAGGTCTCTGAAAACATTCTTCTTATTGATGCTGTTACGTCTTTGCTACACAACAGTGAGTAGAGTAAGTAGACATGTCTGCCAACAAGCAGTTAAAACTGCCGTGGTCCTGTACCGCCGGCAGTTGTCAGTGCAGCATTTGCTTGTGGGCCAGGGACAAGACAATCGAATCGTTGGTGTTTCCCTCCTATAAAGTCTCTGGCATTATTCTGATTGCAAAGACACTTTCCTCTAATAGGAAAAAAAAAATAGATAGAAAATTATCGAATCTACTCAGAAATGACATTTCATTTAACCCGGACTGCTTTAAAAGGGAAAGAACACGCATAAAATATTATTTTGATAATGCTACATGTGAATGATTATTTACAGCATGAACACACTGACATTTTTTCCAATACATTAGCGAATAACTGCACCAATTATTCAGATGGTTGATAAGTCAAGGCTGCAAAAACGGCAGACATTAGCTGGTTTTAGAGCATTTTCTGATGTTTTTATGTCCCGTTAACAATAAAAAAAATCTTCATAAGAAAAAATGCAAAATAGTCAATCATATGAAAAACGAGCAACACAGTCTCCAAGTGACTCGGCGAGTTTATAATTTGTGCATCCAAATGTTAAAAAGTCAACACGTACAGATAAATAATCACATAAAAAAAAAATCTGGAATAAGTCAGTTAACCGGCTAACGTCCCATCGTTTGATTAAAGATGCTGTTAAGGCTCTTTGACATTTTCAGTGCTTGGTGCAAGAGACAGGATTATTTTTTTATTGATAAACGATTTATTTAATACGTTGCTCGACATCAGTAATGATGCAACCTTCCTGAAACTGCCAGGTAACGGAATAGTTCACCATTTTAAAGAATTACTGTTAATCACTTTCCAGCACCGAACGGGTCGACATGACTGATGCAGCTTCATGAGCAAGTCAGTGTAATTTAGAATACGTCAAGCCAATTTATCACTGTGTTTGGTCAACATCTGTCTTCTTCAATCTGCTGTACAGCTGAGAGAATCAGATAATAATAACATAAAAAATATTAAAAGAATACAAGTAAGAAAACAAATGTCAGGTTTAAAAGCTCCAAAATAAATCGGTTTTTCTGGGAGTTTTAAAAATATCTGGAGAAATCCAGATGTGAAAAGCAATTTTTTTTTCTGTTATTTAGGAGCAAATACAGTAAAGGTCTGATATCCAGATGTTGGTTCTGCACCTCAGAGCAACTCAAAGCATCTGCTTAGCAGACCTCGGTGATCTAGTGGAAAGAGATATGGGGCCACTATCCCGTGTAATGACTTAAAAAAACAATATCAAATCTTAAACTGATTGGGAGTTGATGTAGGAGACTGTGGACCCGAGCAGCTGCGGTCGACAAAGAAAGACAGACTGACACCTGAATGAAAAAAAAACTATTACAATAGTCAAGCTGAGACGAAATGAAAGCATCTCTAACCTTTTCAAAGTCTCTAAAGGAAGAGAAATGGCTTCAACTTCACAAGTACCAAAGCTGAACTAAGTTAGCTTTGACAGCAATATTTGTTCATAAAAAGTGAGCGTTGTCAAAAGATCACTCCCAGGTTCTTGGTATCCCAGAAGTCTGGAACAATATAACTTCAGTTTTCTCAGTCTATCCATTTCCCTGTTTTCCTGGGCCTGTAACCTATCCTAGCTGTCACAGGGTGAGAAGCAGGGTACACCTCGCACAGGTCACCAGTCTGTTCACACTCATATTCACACCTACTGCACGGTCACTTTTATAATCACCAATTAACCTTTGGGAGGAAGTCAGAATTCACAAAGACATGGAAGGACCCCAGGTGGGGTTTCAACCCAGTACCTTCTTGCTGTGAGGCAACAGTGCTAACCACCACACCACTGTGCCATTCCTGTTTTGTGGTGGTTTGAAATGTCTTTTCGTTTCTCCCAATGTCTTCGGTAAGGAAATAAGGAAACATCAAGGATAAACAGCCGGCCTAACA
The DNA here is from genome assembly GCF_051167445.1 of Perissodus microlepis. Lineage (NCBI taxonomy): Eukaryota > Metazoa > Chordata > Actinopteri > Cichliformes > Cichlidae > Perissodus > Perissodus microlepis. The sequence continues at coordinate 8,091,886 of NC_140467.1, forward strand.
ACAGATCCACCTACTGCACATCCAAAGCTCAATAATTCTGCTTGTTTTAACCTTTATACAGCCTTAAATGTGAAGTGAGATGTCCATATTATGGAGATCCTCTCTTTTTAAGAGCCAAGAATGGAGCAGAATCTGTTTGAAACTGAGCGTTTGGAGCTGTGTGAAGCCGGAGCTTCTGGATCATAGGGATAATGTATAAATGCACAGCCCTCATTATTTGAAGCTTTCTCCACTGCAACAGTATATATGTGACAGGAAATAAGGAAAAGCTTAGAAAGTCCACCTTAAATTTGGTTTGTCTGTAGCAGAGTGAGCAGTGAGTCTTACACCTGTCTCTCTCGCTGTCTCACTGCTGATTGCAGCTAGACTGAAATGTGGAGCAGAGCATCCTTCTGCCCGGAGAGAGATTTACACTGAGACAAGTCTCCTAGTCCTCCCAGCCTGCAGTTCCCTTCAGAGTAAAACCTGTCTGCTCAAACAACAGGTAAATTACTCCGAGGTAACCAGATGTGAGCTCTGGGTAGCCATGCTGCAAAAGTAATTGATTGATGAAGTAAGAGCTGGCGACGAGCACACACCTGCAGCGGTGCAGAGCAGAAAAGGATCAAACCGAAGACCTCTGACACTGTGACTAGTAAAACGGCTCCACATGCAAAGCGGTGTGTCATACCTGACATAAATATTATTTATGAACAGCTCGTGTAGATATTGCTGCTTGTTACCATGGTGAGTCTGTGTTGCCAAGTACTGACGTGTTGTCGTGAGAGCATACGCTCCTGTCAGTGTTGCCATGTTGTGTCGCTGCATCTGTAGCCCAGGCTTTGTAGTGTAAATAAGGATGCTTGTGTGTGTGTGTGTGTGTGTGTGCTCGATCATACCTCTTCTATAGACCTGCTGTCACACTTCACATCTGTCAACCGGGAAGAAGAAGACGGAAGGAGGAGAGTGAATGAAAGAGAAGACCAAAGTGTTAGACGGAGCCTGAAGAAGAGACGAGAGGAGTGGAGAATAATGAAGGGAAAGAGGAGCGGATTAAAAAAGACAGGGAGGGAGTAATGGGGACAGAGATCAGCTATAGTGGAACGAAGAGCGACGAGGTAAATTGGAACAAGAATCAGGAGAAAGGATGGACGGATGGATGGATGTGTAACTGAGACAGTCTGTTGTGGTGCTCTGCTTGCTCTCTGCTAGAAACGACTGTGGGTAAACCAGTTCAGGGTTTTGAGGACAGTGCATTGTCTCTGTATTTTTTGATTACACTGTAACAAGATTGTGTCTTCTGACCTCACCTTCTAATAGATGCAGTTTTTTTTAGCATACAGAATTTTGAATATTATATTAATATATACCCACCAAAGGATGTAGCAGGGTTAAACAGATAAGCAGAAAGCACCAAATGCTAATTCACTTGAAAAGATGTGCAGCATAATAAGGTGAGAATGGACCTACATTTAGTGTGCTATCACTTCTGTACATGCACGTATAAACCTCCTCGTTTAGCCCACTAGAGGATTATCGTGAAAGAGTGTCACAGCTATTCACCTTTTCAGGGAGTATTTTTAGTTACAGTTAGATTTGGTGTTAATTCAGTCTATGTAACAAATTCACTCAGCTCAGAAACGAATATGAGGTCTGTGAGACAAACAGCTACGCTTTTGTACAGCACAACTGTGGATTTTAAATTAAACAATCAAGACGTGGCTGAAGTACAGACGTTCAGCTCTTCAGCTTTTTTAAAAGAAATATTAAATTAACTGTTTAGTATTTCTGTTTTTTTCCATTTATATTGACGCACTCCTGTTTTCAGATGCTTAAAGTTATTTGTACAAACTGTCATAATTTTACACATAAGGATTGTTTTTAATACTTGGATGAAAATCTTTTGCAGGCAAAGACAAAAGTCTAGAAGTCTAGAAACCATGAATGCTGTTTCATTTCCTCTGAGATGCTCTGCCTTTACTACAGCTTTGTCTTCGATAACAATAAAAGCACGCTCTGCTGTGTTAACATCAGGTGACTGACTTGGCCGGTTTCTTTGTCTTGGGATTCCGTTTTGCAGCGTTTGGCTGAATCTTAGCAGATGATACGGTGCCGTGCACTTCACAGTTCATCCTGTTACTTCTGTCAGCAGCCGCATCGTCGATAAACACAAGTGAAATGTTTGCACCTGCATCCATACGTGCCCATGCCATGACATTGCCTCCAACATGTTTGACCATTAATGTGATAATGTGTTTCTTTCCTTCTCCATACTTTTCTCTTCTCCATCATTCCGGTAGAAGTTATGCCTGGTTTCATCTGTCCAAAGACTTTTTAAAATGGCACGCTGACTTTGTCTTGACTTGATTGGATGTTGTAAAGGGTTTTTCTTAGCTGGGGAAAACAGTCTGTCACCCTGTACTTTGTCTCTGTGGTCCCTCGGGCCGTTTGGTGTTGCTGAGCTCGTTGGTGTGTTCGCTCTTTTTAAGAATATACCAAATCGTTGATTCCAACACTCCTAAAGTTTTTGCTGTATCTCTGCTTTGTTTTCGTTTCCAGCCTAATGATGGCCTCCTTCAGTCACACCAACATCTCTTTGGACGTCATACTGTGTAATACAGTCCAGATGTTCTCTGCTTAATTTTAATGAGGAAACTGGCCTCACCTGGCCATGAAACTGCTTGTCAGCCAATTGCCTAATTACTTTTTTTTCCTCTGTAAAAGGGGGCCGTGTATAAAAATTATTTAAATTCCAAAATGGTTAATGCAGTGCTTTTGTAAAAAACCCTTGAATTAAAGCTGAAAGTCTGCACTTTAATCACATCTTGATAGCTTTATTTAAAATCCACTGTGCTGGTGTGTAGAGGCAAAATTTACAGTCCAAATACTTATGCTTATACTGACTGTGTGCACACAGAGACTCAGAGATGATTCTGTGGAACTATGCACATCCAGCTTTACTAGTCTGGGTTTGCTGCTCAGTCCTAATATCATATAAATGTTCTTTGCATTATAACCACAAATTTATTAAAATTACTGTGGAGGATAATGAGTATAAGAACTCTGGAGAAAATAATGACATCCCATGCTCTGTGTCTATAGATTACAGTATTAACTATTAATAAGAGAGACTCGCTTGACACCCCCACTCCACACACACCTCCTTGCTCCCACACATTCTCGCGCAGAGACCGTATCATTTGCCTGCCTTTCCCCAACCTTTATTATGTTAATCAGTCCATCGATAGTCTATTTTTAGCCCTGAATCTCCACCACTCTGCTTCTCCCTCTTGGTGACTTCCTGTCTAATTATATAAATATGCGAATGAACACAGTTCACATTCTCAAACACACTTGCAAGCTGCTGTGGATGCACTGCGAGGTTAACCAATCAGCCTTTTACCCCCCTCTCTCGGTCTCCTTCTCTGTTGCTGCCTCTCTCTGTGTTTCTCTGCTTGCCACTCTTCCCTCCACTCTATAATTTAGCAAAGGTCTTTGTCCTCTTATCATCTCACACCCAGCTGAGTTATTTCAGTATATCATCTATTTTAGCTTTTGCTCTAAATGGACTTTCCTTGTTGTGTTTCTACATCGTCTCTCTCTGTTCTCTCCCCCACACACATCCACAGAAAATATTCTGTAGTTCTTCGCTGTCAGGGTTTGAGGCAGACAGTGTCTTTCCCTCCCAGAGAGGCAGCTCCAAGGTTTTCTGTTTTATTGTGGATTTAAGTCATTTAAGCCATAAATGCTCGTATTCCTGCAGCGTCACCTCTGAGAGGGTTGGGTACACTGGCTGATTGTGATGCAAAGACCATTTTTGGCTCACAGCCGATTTTAACCTTTTATTAGCAAAAGCATGAAACCCAATCAATAGTCAACCACAGCAGTGTTTTTGGCTGTGTGAGAGCATCACTGCCTCCACTTTGTGGAGTCTGCTGCTATTTTTTGTTTTAATTTGAGCACCTGTGCAGTTGCATCATTTATTAACTCTTTCCCCCATAAAGATGACATTTGATGACCCCTCTGCACTCTTAATGACAACGTTTGACACCCGTGTGTGGATATCAGTAAAGATGTAGTTTGATGATCATTAGAATAGTTAGAATAGTTAGACAGCCCGTACTAACTGGAAATATGATAGAAAAGATTTCAAGCGGTAAATATTTAAAGCATTGTTTAGGTCTTTGTGTCTTCACATGAAAAAATATGAAGAGAAAATTGCCAAAACCAAACTGAAGGAATTTCAGGGAAAGAAAAGAGACTGGTTGCTTTTCTTTACATGCTCCTTAGGTTGCCATGTCCTGGATGAACGAGAACCTACACAGACAGTTACGGATTAAATTGTTTCTGCCTTCACTTTTAAAGTTTTCCCAGATACAAAAACTAAAGTTGGTAAGGTTAAGTGAAGATGAAGACAGGTGAAATATGGTAACAGAGGCAGAAGGAACAATGCTTGGATTTTTCTGGAAACGATGTTCTTTGTAATAAAAACTTCATAGGTATTTACTGGGAGGAAGGAGGAAGAGCACAGGAAAATGGGTAATGCACTCTGAACAGAAATGTGTAAGAATAAAGGAGAAACGAGGAAAAGTCGGCCTATCTCAAACCCAGATACTCGATCAATATTTCCAGCTCAGATCCAACAAGACGTACTCCCTCCCTCTCTCCCACTCTGCCTCTCTCAGCTCAGTTGGTGTGTCCACTGAAGGAAGCTGTGGGAGAAGGCTATCAGCAGGTCATCAGTATGCCAGCAGGCTCTGCCTACTCTGGTGTGGGCAGCAGAATAATTTCAATCTGATCTTACAGATCAATAGCTGTACTCCGTGGAAGGCGACCAGCACCACCTGGCCAGCTGGGGATATTCAGCGTCGCACTGCACATGCCGTGGTGGTCCTCCTTTTTCTTCTTCTTCTTCTTCTTCTTCTTTGCAATTGTTCTTTTAAAGCGTGTCTTTGCACCCAAGCGTACTGCAGCTATTTGACTGTTTAAACTCGGTTCCACGAAAAAATATAAACACTCTGGTGTATGCATGGTTGCACATCATTTTGACATCAGTCCATGGCTACATGCCTCAACAGCTGAAGGTACCTGTAGTGGAAGAGGTTTATCTTCAGGGGACATGAGGTGGTAGAAAAAGCGATAGAGTGTATGTGGAGAGGATTGCGGTAGATAAATACACATGATTGTCACTCAGGAGACTGGGATTTGTGTCCTCAGTCAAGCCAAGAATCACTATTGAGTCATTATTTTGTAGACCTCTTGCACGTCTTCTTTTCAGTTTGCTTTAGTATAGCAAAATATTTTTTTAAAGGAGTAACCACATTAACGCTAAAGACAGCCTCTCTGGTAATCTGTGTCTGTGTGCCTATGGCATTGTTGATATTGGTGTTAATATCATCTGCATTATTCCTTTAAGTGTAACTACTGAGTGTAGTTCAAGTGGCATTGAAGACCATTTTCGCAGGAGCATGTGAGGCTGCGTTAGGGGGTGTTTGTGTTTTTGAAATTGTATCTGAAATGGTCACCTGACACTATGATGCAATCTTGTAAAATAACCCTCCAAAATACGTCATGTTTGTGGAGATTATGATGATAAATGTTTGTACAGACTGAGTCAGAGGAGTGATGAGTCAGCCAATGGAGGTGGGGAAGATTTTTATTATACCATATGAAATAATGCAATCCAGTATGAAAACATAAAAACTACAGCCTGAAAGAAATTCCCATCAATACTTCTGAAGTTGGTGAACTATATATAATATAATAGCCGAGGCAGATTTTCCCTTTCCCAAATGCAGAAATACAGAAGCAAATATGCACATTTGCCAAGAATGAGCATATTTGCACCTCTGCTTTTATTTCTTTTTTCTTCTATGTAAGTGTAGCTTAACTGTGGTTTTGGAAGCATCTCAGACGTTCACTGTTTTGAAGATAACAAGGATTATATATACATATATATTATTTACAGTTTTCCTCTTAAGTACAACCAAAAAATTGGACATGTGCTCAGTTTTATTGTTACTGCTAGCAGAATGGTGCTAGTTCATTAATATTTATGAGCAGACATGATCTATTTTTCAGGAAAAAAAGCTTAAATTGTGTATTGTTTAAAAGCAAAGCCTCTGCCAACGTTTACATTTCTGTTCAAGCTTAAATATGCAGAAAAACTCAATTTTTGTAAGTTAAATAAACAAATTAACTGAATGTTTATTTTATGGATCTTAGAGCTCTTTATAAGTCTTAGTGCCATTCACATCATTGTCAACTAATTCAATATTGATCTGAGTCCATCAAGTGATGGGAAGGGTGATACATACTCACAGCGACGCACACTGCACTCTCATTCCAGTGGGGTTGTGGACTCACGGTGTCCGACTGAGCTGTGATCTGCTTGGAGATGGGATTATTATGGGCACAGTGGGCACTTTGCTAACATTCACAGTCAAAAATGCAAGTACACAGTATAATTCACACATTTAGATGCACACGGAGAGAGAAAAGTACAAAAAAGATACCACAGTCTGTGCGCAGTGTGGCCATGTTTTAAAGTTTAATAGATGTCTGCCGATGTCTGATATTCTTGGTGTTGCTTCCTCACTCATTAGGTGTTGCCAGGCTGCCATCTTTGCTCCCAGTAGTGAAGTAAATACAGCTGAGAATGTTCAGTGGATGCAGTACAGGAATAAAGCAGTGACAGACGATCAATAGACATCTAATGATTAGGGGGAGAGTTAGAGGATGCTGCAGCCACCCCTCTCTCTCTGCATGCATGAGTGTGTCGTGTATGAGCCCACAGCACCTCATCTACCTGCTGTTTTAATCTCCCACAGCTCACACTTCTGCTGTGATGCCTGTAAGCATTTTATACCCTCTGTTCATACCTGAGGACATGTACCCAATTTTAGCTTTCCAAAAACTTGCTGATCACCTTTTCAGACCTGTACACTTGGATGTGGCACAAATCGTACACTTTCTGGTAACCCGCACAGCCAGATCAATCCGACTTAGCTGTTACACAGTGGACCCGAGTCCTGGGAATAGCTCGGAGCGGTCTCCCTGTCCGCTCCATACCAATGATTGTTTTCAGGCGTGATCGATAGAGCGCGGGCATCAACGGCAGCATACTTTACTGAGCCCGAACTGTAAGTCCACTTGGCAGAGACACAAACACAGCACCTCATTAAACTCAAAACTCCCATTGCTGCCATCACAGAGCCGAGCCTCGACGCCGCTGCGCTGATGGAGATCTCCAGAGCACTGATGCGGGAAGGCTCTAATTGCTGCATGGTAATGTGGTGCGTCTGCATTCCTGCTGTTTCTACAATAATCCAATCGGCGCTGTATTGTGTGCTGTGTAAGGAGGTTTGAGTTATGCTTCCTAAAACTGCCATATTGATTCACTCATTACTAAGGAAGCATTGGATTGGCTCATAGGAACTGAATAATGGTGGTTTGCTGTTGGTGTTTTGCTCTCCCTGCTCTTCTCTCGCTGTCTCTCACTGTCACTCACACACACAATTGTGTGAATGGATTTGGCTATCACAAGTGATGACTCCTCAGTCACCCACTTCTGTTCCATTTCCCTTCCCCTCCCACTTCCTCTCGTATACTTTGTAGCCTCAAATCTGCCGTCTTTTCCCATCCAGCCCTTTTTCTGAGCGCTTTCTCTGCCTTCCTGCCTTTTCTTCTCAAGTGCCCCATTTGGTTCTAATGACCTCTCCCTCCCTCCTCTCCCCTCCTCTTCCTCCTCGCCCTCTCTCTCTCTGTCTCTGCAGGTACCACCAGGCAACCTAAGGAGGGGGAGGTGCCAGGGGTGGACTACAACTTTGTGAGTGTGGAGCGTTTTATGGAATTGGAGCAAAGTGGAGCCCTGCTAGAGAGTGGAACCTATGAAGGTGAGCTCTGGGAATGCTGCTGTGCACAAAATAGGCTTCATCTGCAGGACAAGTACAGGTGCACGGGGAGGAAAAATGGGAACGTATGTTTCGGTAGTACCAGTTTTCTATTTTTAAAATCTGCCATGTTTATGTATATACATACACTACTCAACAACATGTGTATATTTATTTGATTAATTCGATGCGTCAGGTGATGCTCAAATAAACAAAATGAGTCTTGTGCACTGATTTTATTCAGTATCATAGTTTCCTCCTGTGGTTGTTCAACAGTTTGTGTGTATGTGTGCGTGAGCTGAACGAAAGCCATTTCCAAGTCATGTCAAGTCTGTGCATCTCTGCTTTGCTACACTGTCAGGGATATGTCTACAGATGGGGGATTTGCTGGTTCATTTGCCCAGAAGCAGTTTTATTTTTCTCCTCTGTGTGTGCAACTGAACACACGCACACAAATTGTGTGTGTGTGTGTGTGTGTGTGCGAATGTAGGGGATATGGGCGCATGTATGGTTATATGTGTGTTCCCGTCTTCATGTTCATGTCACAAGTGTGTGTCTGCAGTGTGTCTGCAGCGTACATTTCCCTTGACACCGAGCTTAGTTATACCCACTTGGGGGAACTGTCTCTTTCTGGGTGGCTGCACTAGAGGTGCTGCAACTCATTTTGTAATGCATAATAAAATAAGAGAGTGGAGACGGAAGAATCAGAGACCGGATGTATGCCGGGTGATATATCGGTGTAATTTGATTATGGAATAATTTATAATTTCATTAACTCAAATTACTGTTTTTCACAACGTGAAAAAAAGCCTAAATTGCATAACTGAGAGATGGGCTTCATTTCTGTCTTATAAGTTAAAGCAAGGATAGCAGTGAGTCTGGGAGTCTTGACAGCAGCATACGCTTTCACTGTTTCCTTGGAGATGCACTCACCTGTGACGTTTGTTAGCGTTACACACTGAAATGGTCTGGTTTTCCAAAGCACATCTCTGAACTGACCACCATGCAGTTTAAGGTTACTAAAGCATGATAAAGTCTTCTAACACCTGAGATAAAAGAATGCAGTAGACTGTGAGATTTAGATTCAGATAGCTCCTGTCCCAGTTTCTAACCACAGCTAAAAAGCAGCACTGGCTGCTTCACTTTCCAGGCGTTACCGTGTGTGACATGGTCCCCTTTTACAAAGCCAAAGCTTGCTAAATGTTGAGAACAATTCAAAAACCCCATTGCATATATTTTGTCAAATTATTTTGTTGTCGTTGTTGTTGTGTAGCTGCTCCAATTGTTTTTCCTTTCATTGTTTACACTATGTAAAAGGACAGCCTTCTTAATTCTGTGCTTTTCATGTGCAATTGTCTTCGCTTTGTGTAGAGAGAGAAACGAAGACTTTAAAAAAAGCAGACAACAAAAACAAACTCAGTGCCTTTAAGAGAAAAAAAATTAAATGCAGGCAGTGAAGGAGACTAAAATCAGACGCGGAGTCTGGACACTGTATTCCATGTGGGTGTACATGTGAATGCAAGAATTGGTGCACATAGGAGCTTACGTATGTGATCATGTGAGATGAGTCACAGCTGAAGGTGGATGTTGAACTGTACAAAAACCAGGATGCCTTCAGGCGTCTCAAGCTTTCAAGATCAAGGGAAGAGTTTATTTTTTAAAACTAACGTGGGGCATGAGGAGGAACTCTGGCCTAAACTTACCCCAGAAAGCCTTAAGTTCTTTCAAGGATCTCTTCTTTAACCTTTCACAGGTGGGTGCTTGCTGCCTATGGGGCTTTATACTTGTGTCTTTGTCTACATGTGCCAGCGGGCGCAGATTTATATTTTTCACAGATTGTGGAGGAAGTGGTGGCTGTAATGCCTGTGCTCCTCCTGCTGGTCGTGTTGTCCTTTATTGCTGCCTCCTTCTCCCGTTCTTTGGTTTATGCTCGGTAGACTGGCGCTCATCTGTGATTAGTTTTTATGTCGTTAGCCATGTCAGTCCAAACAGTCAGCTGACTGTCTGGGCAGATGGAGGCAAACTAGATCCACAAAAGTCATAAAAAGCCATGCTGAATAAATTTGCTCAGCTTATAAATCAAAGTTTAGACAACCTGGATTCTTTCACGTTACCTAATTCTGACTTTTTACCATAAAATATACTTGCAGTGTCTTATATTATTATAAAATAAAAAGCTCCAGTTCTTTAGAGCTGTTCTTTAGTTGCTTTTCCTTTATGTAATTTTAATCATTTAGAGGTTTAATTAGAGAAAGTACAAGATTTCTTTTATCATATAAAAGGACATGATCTATCCCAGAGGACTTACTTATATCTACATTTGAGGAGAAATAAAATCTCCCCCCGATTCATTAAGTGCCGGCCTGCTGCTGCAGATGCCGGTGACTATTATTGAAACCCAGCCCAACTTTAACTAATCTGTTATTCCTCCCACTTACACTCTGATAATGATTCTCCAAACATACTTCCACATTTCTGTCCAACATTACAGTTGTAGCTCAGGAAGAATCGGCTTAATTAGTGAGAACAAACAGCTGGTTTGGGCTTTAGGAGCCAGCAAACTAGTGAGTCAAGTAATCTAGTACAGAAGCAATGCAGACGTGTAATTTAACCCTAAGATGCTGTGCCTGAAAATGGATCTATCTTTTGAAACCAAATCCAGGTTTCTTCTTGCAGAAGAATATCTGTGTCTAGGTTTCTCTGCTTTTATTCAATGAAAGGTAATTAAATGCTTCTGCTAACTTGCTGCTGCTGTTCTGTTTAAATCTTTCATAGGGGTTGTGTGTTGAGGTTAAACAGAGTAACAAAGAAAGTAAAAGAAAAAAGGCTGGGACAGACTAGGAAGTCTAAGCCCTGGAAATAAACTCATCAGCCACTTTCAAGTGCTCGTTAACACAAATATCTAATCAGACAACACGGCAGACGTGGTTTAGACAAACTGTTGAGTGTGGCATGGTTGTTGGTGCCAGATGGGCACCAACCCACATCTCCAGGGCTTAACCAAAAGAGTCTAAAAACAAAATAAGCCTTTTCTTGATTTCTGCTGAAATTTTAAATGGCAAGGTCAGAAATGAGCACTGTTTAAACACCACCACCTACCCGAGTATTGTTGCTGATCATGTGCACCCATCTATGACCACAGTGTGCTAGTCTCCTAGCTGGATAACACACCTGATCACAAAGCTCAGCTCATCTCAAACTGGTTTCTTGAACACGACATAGAGTGCACTGTACTCTCGTGGCCTCCACACTCACCTGATCTCAGACAAATCTGCAGCAGCTGTCGACGCCATCACGTCAATGTGGACCAAAATCTACTTTGAATCTGTGCGACAAAGAATTAGGCCAGTTCTGAATGGAAAAGGAGGTGCACGCTGTGAAAGATTGTGTAGTTTTAGAAGTCTGTAGGGCGTTTCCTCTGCCTTTGAGCGATGAAAAAGTGTGCGACAATGATTGGATGATAAATTTAGTGGATGATGCCGGGGGTGCCTCCTTTTCAGGAGATATGTCAGAGTTAGGAAACGCCCCTAATAGTAAAGAAATGTCATCATAGGGCAGAAAATAATTTTGCAAGTTAAATGATAAGGACATTGATGACACTGACTTCTATGTGTGGGGCATTATTTCCTGTCGTCTTAGTATTGTTGTTGTTTGTTTAGTCATTTTGTGGTGTCCAATTTTCTTTCTAAGCCGGTGTTTTTGTGGAATGGAATGGGAAATTGAGGGAGTTAGAAAATAGACAGCTTGTTTTTTTTTCCTGGGTTATTGTTTTGGGATCCTTGTTATGTTCTCTGTGATTAAAAAGCCTGTGTTCTGACTCCAGTCATGTTTTCAGACTAACGTCTATCAGAAGGCCTCTATTAAATGGAACTGCATATGCTTGTTCCTCGCTGAAACACCAGCCAGTGGGTAAATTGATTAGACTTAATAGAAATGATTTGTTACCAGGCAAAAACATGGCCTAAGTTATTTCTGCGGCACTCTGTTCAGACAGATAAATCTTTCATTTTGAAAGGCAGTCATCTGTTCAAAGCCACAGCTGTCTGCGAGCTGTGGACCTTTACTCCGCCTCCCAGACGGTGTGTTACATCACCTGGGATCCCACTTTGGTTGTGCATGTGGCCTCTAACACAAACGCTGCCTCTCTGCCCTCAGATAACTTCTACGGCACACCGAAACCTCCAGCCGAGCCGTCCCCGGCAGCCCCTCCTCTGAATGTGAGTGAGGCCCTGCTGCCCGGAGCCCGGCCAAGCGCCCAGGGCAAGAGAAAGAGGAACCAGTCAGTCAGCAACATGGAGCAGCGCGCCAGTCTGGAGCCGCCTGAGGAGGAGGAAGAGGAGAGCCCAGTTGTCAATGGCAACGGGGTGGCCATCACACCAGGTACTGTAGGATGAGTAAGAAAAATATGAATTTCCTGTTGATGCATGCCACATTTCTCTTTTACTCACAGCCAAAATTACATTCTGTTTCACAAGTGCCGTGGCCACGAAGACTTTATGTACTCATATTTCGGTGAGGAGAAAATAGAGTTTGAAGGCCTGGACTGTCCCCCGGGTTATTTGTTGCCGTCCTACTGGTATTTTTGAGTCAAACCACTGAAAAAGGCCAGTTGTCACAGCAGGTGATGCATAACCTATATTGTCCCTTAAGTGGAAAATTAAGAGTGTCTTTTCCCTCTGAGTCCAGACTCATGCCTGCAATAGCCAAGCCAACTTTATTTATATAGCGCTTTAAACAACAAGTGCTGACCAAAGTAAGGACAGAATAAAAATAAAATAAAAATAAAATAACAAAATACTAAAATTAATAAATAAATGATAATAAGTAAATAATATATATATGTATATTTTTTTAAAAAAGGAAAAAATGTACCTCCATCAGTTATTCCAACACTGCATGAACCAAAACTCTCAGGTTCTCAATAACCTTATGTTACACAACATGTATGCACAAGGGCACCTCTGTGTACCCACCATTATCACTGTCCACAGTCCCATTTTTGGCATCAGCTCCAATCTCTCTTTCCTCAAGTTTCTTTGTCTCTCCTTCTGTCATCACGCTCCTGGCCTTTGTCCTTGCTTCTATTAATACCATGACTTTTCTCTCTTCCCCTGCCACCCTCGTCCATCCTACCTCCAAATTGTTTATCTCTGTGGTCCTGTCCTTCCTGCCCTCTCTGCTTCCTTGTCTGTCTTTGTAGTCTTTGTCGTTATTGTATATATACACAGTATTATTAAGCTCTTACTACAACCTGCTTACTGTTTTTACTTGAATAAGTTTGCTTTCCTGTCTAGTATAAATACTGAAAAAAAATTAACCAAAGACCAAGGGCACGTGACAGATTAAACAAGACTTTAGCAGACAGTGTCATATATGGCTGATTTGGGCCCAAATACATGACTTGGGAGACAGGAAATTAATCCTAAACTCCTACAAATTACAAAATAAAGGCTGTCGAAGAAGAAGGAATCCAAAAACTGGGTGGAAACAGTGCTGAGGACCACACAACCAATAGGAACGAGGGAGGATGCGTCAAAGAGATGAGACAAACTGAGTCAATAAATACACAAGGTGATGTGAGCAAACGGGAAACACCTGCGAGGTCAGCTGAACTTAAGTGAGAAAACGAGACAAGGGATGTAAAACTAAATAGAAACCACAAGAAACAAAGATTAATGAGAAAAAAAAACAGGAAGTAACCGAATTGAACAGAAACACAGGCTTGACACAGAGAACTCAGGAGGGCAGGAACACAAACTCGGGGAATGAAATCATGAGAAATGAGCTAAAGTATAAACAGACTATGCAGAAAGATACAGAGGTGAAAATGTAAACCATACACAAAGAAATAAACTGAAGATATTTAACAGACACAAGACCCAGGACCGTGACAGAGGATTGTGAAACACCATTGATTCTTCTTGAACTGTGAAGGTGATATAGTCAGATATTTTCATAATTTGACCTTCTAATATTTTAGCATTTTCATTGCACCTTCACAAAGTTACAACAGGAATACTTTAGATTTTGTATTTCTCACCTTGATCCTGTGCTTCTTATCGACTGCCTTAGTTGCTACCAGCTTTTCTTGTCACTCTAAAAATCGTCCCTTATTTCTGACTCAGTCTCTGACCCCTCAAGTCTCTGTCTTACCCTGTTTTTCAGTTTCTGACATTTCTATGTTGTTGTTTTTTTCCTCGTTCTCATTGTCCTCAGACTCCATCACCACCACCGCCCTCCTCCTCCTCTCCTGGGGCTTCATAGCTCTGCAGTGGCTTGGCTCTGACTCATGCTTGGCATGTGTAATGTGCATTCAGGTCTGCATGTGTGTACACGGTGTGTGAGAATAACTCTGTGTGTGTGTGTGTCTGTGGTCCACAGAGTCCAGTGAACATGAGGACAAGAGCACAGATGCCTCTGGGGAGGTTGCTGTTGAAGCATCAATCCAGGCCCCAGCATCTGCTGAGCCTCCAACCGAAGGAGAGGAGGCCCCAAAATCTCCCTGCAAGTCCCCAACCAAAGTTCTAGATGCAGATGAGGAAGAGCTGGGTCCCCTGCCTGATAACTGGGAGATGGCCTACACTGAGAAGGGGGAAGTTTACTTCATAGAGTAAGCAATATCTTCTTATTAAATGAGGATATTTTATTTTTTGTGTGACAACTATACCATTCTAAGCATACAATGTAACTGTTACAGGGCTTTACTTATAAAATAAATAAATAAATAAAAGCTTAAAGCACATTCAATGTAAAGCACTTTGCAAAGTGCACTTACTTTAAAATCATGGTTTATGTATGGCTGTGTGAAAACTTTATAGCTCTGACCTTGTGTTGAATAATTGATGAAACTCCAGTGCTCCTAATCCGACAGGATACACACACACACACACACACACACACATAAATATATACACACACACCACACACAAAAGTTTTGCCCTCTCATCACACCCTTCCTAATTAGTGTCTGAGGGCTAATTACCGGATTAATGACCGTTTAGTTTACCTTAGAAATCCCCTTGTTTCGCAGCATCCCTGCACACGTACAAACACAGGTCATTACTGTTACTCTGCGCTCCGCTCTTTCTCTTGTCTCCTCTGTCTGTGTCTCGCTGACCTCGGTTTGCACCGTTCCTCCTTCCATTGCCATCGTCTACATCTGCCTCTTTCTTCTTCTCCAGTCACAACACCAAAACGACATCATGGCTCGATCCTCGGCTCGCAAAGAAAGCAAAGCCGCCAGAAGAATGCAGGGAAGACGGTGAGTGCGAACAACCTGATTTAGTTATTTTTTTCTCTCTTAAGCTTTAGTTTATCTGAAGTTCATCGCTTGGTGTTTGTGGAAGTGTGTTGTCTCTGCTGTTTGTGTACCACTGTTGTCTGCTCCAGACTCACAGTTGGAGCCTCTTTGCTCCTCTTGAGTAAAAAGAACACAAAAACACTCAAATTGAGATGTTTGTTAGTGTGCACTGCTCCCAGCTTTCTCCACAGGTTTTGTGGGGGTGTACTCGTACAGGAAGGTTGAAACCCAGACAGACTAAACTGGGCTAATAAACTCTCCCGGTTTAGATTTGTTGCTGAGAATGGATCATTAAGCATATGATTGTCTTGCAAGATGTGCAGAGAGGAAGGTAGTTCTTTCATTAAATGTCCTTTTATTGCCTATCGGGCAAATGTTGAGAAAATAATGAACTTTAGAGCAAAACTGTATGTGCACTCAGCGAGGGGAAAATGTTTAAAGCTAGTTCAAATTCCAATTTAGAAAAAACGGAGATCTCTTCAGACTTTTTCAGCGTGAAAAGGTAAAGAATGTGAATATGAGAAAACTCTTTATAAACTGTAATAGGAGAAATATATTATTTGTAAAACTGAGAAAAAAAAAGTTTGGCTACTAAGGTAGAAATGATCAGACCAGGATGTGTTACATGTTCTGTGTGTTCAAGAGCAGGTGGATGGGTGATGAGAGGTATATATGTGTGTCTGCGTCTGTGGCTAGCAGCACATCTGTGTGATCACTGTGTGAAAGGAAAGCACCGCTTGCTTCATAAGGATGCAAACGTTATAATTATAGTTAGGACTGCACTGGTACACAGTGCTTAGCCAAAGGTATTTAGGCCACCCTAGTTGAATAGAGTTAGATCCACTAATTTGTACAACAAAGTCAAAAGTTTGTGGTTTTCAAGTCAGAACTGAGTATTAAGCTGCTGACGGGTTTCGGATTTAAGATTTTCCAGCAACCTGTAGGGGCTGATTTATTATATTTGCATGAAAAAAACAAAAATTCCTGTCACAAGGATTTGATTGAATCTTGAAGCTGAAGAGCAAATGCACTTCAAGGAAAAACAGGCCTTTTGTCATGTGACGGGCTGTGTGGCAGGCAGGATTAGGAGCCCAGCACCAGACTCGTGAGAAAGGAACTGAATTTAAACACAACTTTATTGCTGTCAATAGACCGAGTTAACAAAATAATGATGGAGTGGCACACGGACACGAGACGTGTGACTTTCAAAATAAAACGGGAAGTAACACTGAGACCAGGACTAAGAAACACAAACCACACAGACATGAGGATATTACTGGGGAAACAGTAAGATAAACTAGAACACAGACTACAAACAGAGGGCAAGACTATGAGAAACTGGACACAGAAGAGAACTAAGAACTGGGATCATAAGAAAGAACACAACCTGCCCTGCTCCGTGTATGAAGTTCATTTTTCCCATCTGTCCCTGCTTTAGTCCTCACACAATGTAAAGGCATCGTGGACCTGGATCTTCAATGTGGTCTCGTGATTTGCTCTTTTGGAATGTGTGGATTGTGATTCTGGTTCTCTATTTGTTTCTGGTCTTTAGTTTATTGTATTCAGACGGCCTGAGAATGAGTCAAAGGTGCCAAAGGGAATGAAATGCTTCAGTTATTATTTTTTGTCATCATTAACTGAACAAAACAACTCCATAATTTAAAAAAAAATTAAATTAAATTAAGACCTCGAATAAAAATGACTGGCCTGTAACCATAACTGTGTGCTTCAGAATGTATCACTCCAGTATAAAACACAGTTTATTGTGTTTTAAAGTCTGGAGAGTTCAGCTGCTCTAGTAAAGACATAAATCTTTTACAAACAAATTACCTATGGAGATTTATTGTTGGCGAAAGGGCCAATTTGTTACCTTAAAAAAGCTGGGCAGTGGAGTTTTTAGCAAACATTACTCAAACAGGAGCAAAAAGTGTATTTCTTTGGGATTATTTGCCACTGAGGAGGAATACGTTTTGGCTGGTCCAGTGTAGCAGCTCCGAAACCTTTTGGTGTGTTTGACCCTCGTGATATGTTCACTGTCGGGGAGCATTGACCTGACCTGTCACTCTCTGTCTTAAATAAATGTTTTGAGGCCAAAGCAGTAACATCTGTCCAGGAAGGAAGAAACAAAGGTCTCAAAAACGGTGTGTTATTAGTCCTCTCTAACCTGTTTACGATTTTGTGGCCGTTGTGTTTAGAGCACGAGAATGGTGTGTGTGGATGTGTGGACGAGAGAAGAATAAGGTACAGTTTATTAGCTGGTCAGATTGGGTCATTTATTGATTTACTGCCTTTTTTTTTTATACGTGTCAGCATCATTATCTTTGGGGTTTGTTTAGAAGCAATTTTAATGAAGCAAAGCAAAAATCGACTCTGACAACACAGAAATTTTTAGGAAAGATTTGCATCCATTATTCTGCTACACATTGAAGCGCAGTGGTGATACAGCGTGATGAGATGTATGACGATAAGGTGATCTAACGTCCCTGCTGCTGTCACAGCCGGCCACTGAATTAGTTTGTGATGTGATCCGCCAGAGCAAGCTCTAAATCGATACCTTCTACCTCTCCTCTGTTCTTCATCCCTTCAGTCCTCTCCCTCACCTCACATCTCCCCCTCTCTCCCCTTTCAGTCTCTCTCTTCAGTTTCTCCTGTCTTTCCTTCACTCTCTGCCTCGCTATCGCTCTTCCTCTTCCCAGTAAAGGCCCAGGCTGTGACAGGAATTCTAATAACGGCGCTCAGCTCTGCACAAACTGGCTCTTACTCTGTCTCACACACACACACACAATAAGTTGTTGGTTCAGACTCTTTTCACGAATATGGCTGACAGTACTTTAGCTTTGCTGTGGAGGATGTCTGTAAAGTTTCTGTCAGATCCGATTACGACTTTATCTTTTTGAAAGGCATCAGGTCCCGTTGTGCTTAGCAGCTGCTACAATAGCTTATGGAGCTCCATGTAATGTCTCACTGAAAATTATTTTCATGCTCTGTATGTAAAAGTGGACGTAGGCAAAGTGGCGCCTCCCAGTGGTTTGGGAGAAACTCTAATGAACCTTCAAGTCTAACATCTTAGCTGTCGCCATCTTTTTTTTTTGTCTTTTTTAAAAACATTTACATACATTGCTGTGCAAAAATCTCGAGCCTGCCCCTCAAGGAAGAAGACTTTCTTTTAGTTTTTTTAAAGTCATGAACAATAGTTCTCCAGACTTGCAGGTCTTGCAAGTAGTTCTTTGGACATTGCTTGCTTTTTCACTCATTTTCAGTCCAGTCCTTGTACCTTACCATTTTCAGAGAAATGTTTTTTGTTTGTTAAGCCACTTAGCACTGACCTTTGAGTCATGCAAGCATAAAAAGGCACTTAACTTAACAGACAGCTTAAAAAATGCCAAACATAACACAGTTTGTTTGACAGGCATAAAATTGTTTGGGTTTTTTTATTCCCCCAAAAAAACCTGTTAGCTGAAAACTTGGTATATCTCAGGATGGTGTGCAGTGTGTCTTTAAAAAAATTAGGAAACTGGACAAGTGGAGGACAAAAGAAGTGCCAGGGATATTAAAAAAGAGCAGAAGAACAGTATCTGAAAGTCACGTTCTTAAAAAATAGGAAAAAATATTGTGCGAAGACCTGACACAGATCTGACCTGCACCTGGACTTTTAGGTACAACAGTGAGTGTAAAACATGGTGGAGGCAATGCAACACTATCTGGAAGCCATTTGATTGGCAATAGCATCGTTTTTAGCATGACAATGATCCCAAACATACATGGATAAACCCCACACTCACAGAGTGGGTTTTTCTGGACACAAAATGGAACAAAAAGCAGCCAACATCCAAAGACTGCCCTTCAAGAAACCAGCAGAACTTAATTGAAGACACCCATTTTGGCTCAAGACTTTTGCACACTACTATTTTTCGAGAGGATTGACGCGCTAGTAGAGTCACCCTCTAGTGGCCATTTAAGAAACTGCAGTTTTTGACACTTTATTTTACTTTTCAGTTTCTTTCTTTTTGCCTTCACTGTGTGAAGTTGAGTTATCTTTTTTCTTTTTTAATCTTTTGCTGTGCCTGTTTCCGTCTTCGGAGGAAGCAGTTGTTAAAGGAATTTAATGCTTAAGTAATCACTACTGGCAGAGGAATTTTGATCAAAGACTGTTAGCAGAGCGTTTGTGAAGGCCCTGGATGACACATCACGTCCTCTCAGAGCACCTATGAATTAATGTCTTCCAGAAAACAGGTTTAGATGCCAGGAAATTTTCTTTTTTGGTATAAACAGCTAAGCAAGCACATGGGATGACAGAAGGATATGTAGTAGTTTAATCCAGCATCCCCATCCTTACATTACTCGCACTGTTCTTTTTTTTTTTTGTAATGGTCTCCTGTAGCTCTTGGTTATATACTGTTCTGCCAAATTTTTGATGTTTGTGCAATACCTCGGTGCTCCCGCTGTAAAACATGTGATAATTTAAAAGCATTTTTCCATTTTTGCCCACTTTAATGGACATGTAATTTTCAGATGATGAAATATGCATGAAAGCAAGGATATCAAATTATGCAAGGGGCGTGAATAAAACAATAAATTTGGGATGGGAACATCAAGAAGAGGTGGTGCTGTTTTTAACTGCCCCTCTGCCTGAAGGATTTCCCAGAGTCTCATAGCCTCAGGCAGGAAACAGAAAAATATTCAGACACACTTTAATCAGTGCTTTTTTTTCTTCCTTCTTCCCTCTTGTTATTCCCTTTCCGTTGCTTCCACGTCTGGTCTTTTTGCTCCACTTTCCTTGAGCATTTCATATCCTCATTCGCTATTCCCTTTCCCTTCACTTAGCCTCTCTGCGTTCTTTTGCTCCCATGCTGCATTTTTGGCTGAGTTTGAGAAGATGCCTGTTTGTGCTGGATGTGTTTGCACAAATTTACAACCATTGTGTGCATTGTAATGTATGTATTTGCTGAGACTCAATCCCAGAGTTCAAAGGCTTGTCACCTCAGATCTGGTTCTTTTTGTCAGTGAGTCTTTTGTTGCATAACTCAAGCCCATATCCCTTCTCTCGCTCAGAGCAGGAAAAAACAGGACAAGCTTCAAGTCCCTCCAAGAGTTGGTTTCAATTCTGCCTTACATACGCACTCAATCCCTGCGTCATTTTCCAAGTAATCCCAGCGCTGTCGACAAAAACATACTGTTTATTGTCATTCAGAGGCGGGATTTCTCACTAAGGCCAACGTCACAGTGTCAAAACCGTGTTTGCAGCTAGCAGCGATAGATGGAAATGGGTTCAGGCTTGCATACAAAGAGCGCTGGAGCACGCTCTCAGAGAGCGACGCTAAAAATGTTACCTCAGAGTTTCATCACTGTTATTACACTGAGTCATGTCTGGACCACGACCATTTCTCTGTCTCGAGTTTTTCTCATCTTTTCACTCTCATTTTTCTGCAATCACTGTTTTATACGTTTCTGTCTTGACAGCTCTTTTGTATTTTCTGTCTATGCTGTCTAGAGCTAGACTGCAAAATGGTTTTAAAAAATGCACCTGAGGAAAAATTCTCACAGTTCTACTTAGTTTTTTAAGAGGGAGTCTTCATCTGGGAGATTTTTCCAGTTTTTTAGTTTCTGCTGTTGGTCAGATAATTAGTTTTAATATGCCAGGTTTTACTATTTTGCTGATGCTGCAAACCAAATGATTTATCTGTCATTACAAATATAATTTCTAGTTAAAATGATGTTGAAAATCCTTTTTTGCAGCCCTACATGGAAATCTTGTGGAATTTGTATTTCTTTGAGTTTATTCTTGAAGTCATTGTTGGCTTCTTTGCTGTCAGATGAGTTCATTGTATCTGCTCATGGCTTCCTGTTGGTCAGAGAGACGTTTTGTGAGAGGGAAGATGAGTCATCTAATGCAGAGGAATCACAATTAGACTTTATGTCAAGAGAGACAGCAATACACATACACACTAATGAGCAAACACAAGTGAGCCCCCTCAATGCTCACGCTATATTCAGACACACGAGGAATTTGATTTAATGTCAGAGATGACGACACATTTCAGCCATTTTTAATACACACACGCTCTTCCCCCACATACACGCACGCACACACCGCAAATATAGACTCGATTGAATGCTTAAAAACACACATAAACACACACACACACCCCTCGCTCTCTGTATTGCCGCGGCAGGAAATAGAGACAAGACAGAGCCCTCAGCTCGGGCGAGGGGGGGAAAAAAAGAAAGACTTCCACTGGTGGTTTCCATGGAAACTGTCTCCCTTTCAGTTCAGGGGGAGGGAAAGCGACTAGTGGATGACTTAGGCTGACATTTAAGGTGGCTCGTGGACAGGGTGGTAAGGAATTTAAGGTGGTTTGAAGTATGAATCCATCAGGCTTTTTCACCTCGAGGATGAGAAGGGTCATTTAAGGTAATGGCGGTGCGGCACGGGCGGCTTGAGCAAACAGTAAAGCAGAGGAACGATAATTGAGGCGTGCAGCCCTTTCACCTTGGGCTGCACAGTCAGCATGCTCAGCAGCAGGACACACACACAGACTGACACATTCACACATGGATTATTTATATCTACATCACAGATCTGTTCATAATTTTATTACAACGCGGGGGGATGATGTCGCTGTATCAGTATCACACGGACCAAATAATTGTAAAAATAATAGGACTGATGGTGGGTGTGGGTGGGTGTGTGACTCTTTAAGTGGGTCAGGCTGTGTTTTGGATTTGTACTGTTTAAAAAATGTCTCTTTTAATACCTGAGTTATGTGCTCTTATGTTGCTTTGAGGAAATCTAAATATGTTGTTTTATGTTCAGTGTTTTCACAACAATTTCTACAAATTTCCTCCAAATTTAATGAAACGTTCTTCTGCTTAGAGGCAGAATCAATAAATGACCTCACATTATTAATTAATCTATAAAGCAGCATGTACACACATCGACTGATTGCTTTTTGTTATAAAAACTATTCAGTGTGGAAACTCTTGTGCTTCACAGATGTTTTACTACATTACAAACTTCTTTACAGGATAAATAATCTGTAAAATCATCAGAAAATTTTGATGTTTTGAACTAAGATATTTTATGTAAATACAATTATAACAATTATATTTTTACAGGGGGATTTTTAAAATTGACCAAAGAACCTGATCACCAAACAAATAAAATTATTATCAGCCCAGGAACTCGTTTTAAACTTTTTGTGCTTTACAGATTTTAATAGTCAGTGCTAGAAATACATTTTGGTCAGTCCTAAATTTAATTTAAATTTAAAGACCAAGTCTTGAAACTGTTGTGCAAACGAGTGAGGTATAAAGCAAAAATGTCAGGGCTAAACCCGCTAACCCACACACACACACCACAGCCACACACCTTTCCATTACAAATGCAACAGCGTTACACACACTAGGCCCATGTTTTTATTCGCCTCCCTCGGTGCTTCTCTTCTAGCCTCATCTGTAATCTGTGTGACAGTAGTTTCGTTCTTTGTTCATCACCTTTGCTTTATTAGTGGTGGAAAGTGACCGTCTACAGTCGTGTGAAAAATGCATTTTTTCACTAGACTCCATGCAGTCCTCTGAAAAACTAAGTACAACCTTGCTGCTAGAAATTAGGCTGGTAAGCACCAACCAAGCGCTGCTAATCAAATGCACTTGGTTAACTGATCATCAGTAAGTTTTGGCAGTTTGCTGGTTTGGCGCATTCAATTGTGGACGTCCCAATAAATTTATCCCGAGGTCAGACCGTGTAGTGATCAGGGAAACTCAAAATACCCAAGAGCTAAATCTCAGACTCTGCAGGCCTCAGTTAGCATGTTAGATGTTAAACTTCATGACAGCAGAATTAGAAAAAGAGTGAACAAGTATTTAAAATGTAGCCAAAATACAAACCCAAAAGACTTCTGGAACAGTTGTCAGCACGGTGCTGATGACTTGGGCTTGTTACATGGCAGCTGCACTTTGAGTCATTAAGTCCACCATTCTCATCGCATGTCAAAGTATTATAGAGTCAAATGTGGGACCATCTGGAAAAAAGCTTAAGCTTGGCTCAAAATCGGTTGTGCAACAGAAAAGTGCTCACAAGCACAGCAGCAAGTCTACAACAGTGACTGAAAAAGGAAAGAATCAAGGTGTTGCAATGGTCCAGTCAAAAGTCCAGACTAAACCTGAGTGAATTGCTGTGGTGGGACCTTAAGCGAATGCCTGCAAACCTCAATGAACTGAAGTGATGTTGTAAAGAAGAGCGAGCCAAAATTCCTCCACAATGGTGTGAGAGACTGATGAAGTTGCCCAGAAAACGATTACTTAGAGTTATTGCTGCCAAAGCTGGTTGTATAAGCTACTGAATCATGGGGTGTACTTAGTTTTTCACAGGTTTCAGCTATAAATTACACGAATGAGACTATTTAAGACCCGAAGATAAATAATACGAGAAATAGGATGAACACTTCAAGAGCACTAATGCTAATGAGACATGCTATATATCCGGTATATGTCTGAGTGGGAGGGAAACAGATGGACTGTTGCTGAGTAGGTGTGTGTGTTTTTCTATGTTAGCTCAATCTTATAGTGCAATTTAAACCCACCCTTGTGTTTCTTATAGCTTCCTGCAAGCTGAGTGCTAAACCAGAAAACCAAAACATCTTGAATTTTGCAAAAACCGGCAGAGGGAGCTCACAACAACATGTTGTACAAGGTGTGTTTGGCATGATTGTGCACCACAGTGGAAAGTTAGAAGTAAATTAGAAGAAAACGGCATTGAGTACAGGAGTTTGTGCAGCGCCTTGACCCAGTTCCTTTATAATAGAGAGAGGAGAGATAAATCAGCGAAGGGATGGATGAAGTGAGAAGGGAACAGAACCAGAGGAGGGAGAGGAGGAGACAATTAACACAACAGCCACGGAAGCTGTCCAAGGCGAAAACAAGTGGGTGGGTGAAGGAGACAAACATGAAGTAGTATGTTGTTGATATTTGGCCTTGAAGGATTTGTGCTCACGATAACAGGCGGAGAAAGAAAAGAGAAAGAAGGCGGGCCGAGGTGTCAGATGATTTAAATGTTCTTTTCCTCCCACCCTGTTTTGGGCTGACGTCTTTGTTGTGATTCGCGTCTCCATGAAGAAGCCACCACTGCAGATCGAAGTGCTGTCTGTCTATTAAAGGAGCGCTTGGGAGCGTCTAGCTGTGAGCTCGGAGATTCATGCCGTCTCCCCTCAGTGGTTCAATTTAGAGTCTACCTTCCTTCCCTCAGCTCTCAGCATTGACTGACTTCATTTCCCTTATCTGGTTTTTCTTTCCCTCAGAGCTGCCCTACGGCTGGGAGAAGATAGATGACCCCATCTACGGCAGCTACTACGTAGAGTAAGTTTCCCCGTTGTCTTTGGATAAACCAGCCACTCTGGAGTAAAACAGGAAATGCATTTCCATGCGCTACAACGCCTCGTTATGAATTATAAATGACTCAATTCCCATTTCTTTTTCATATATTACAGCTATTTCATTAAAGCTTTAAAGTAAAGCGCTTGATTATGAGGGCTGTCCTGCAGGTTATATGACAAACACACTTTTTTGTTGCTCTTTTTGTTCAGATACAGTTTTAAGAGCCTGCTGTTTCTGTTTTGTCATTAGATTTACAAAATGTGCTTATTTATATAATTTAATTGCACCTAAGAATTACTAAAGGAATTATATTTTACACCCAAGTCATAACCATAGTCATGAAATTTAATGCATTATTAAATTTTAACAAACTGTAGATGCAGTTGCCAGTAACGCTGCATTGTGTTTTTACAGATTTGTATCAGAATTACAGACTAGATAAACTAGCTTTGTGTTGTTAAGCTGTTACAGTGATCATGGTTGCAAACACCTGCCAGACATTAGTTTTACATCCAGCAGAAACATGTTCCACAGATATTTTCTGGCAATTTATCTCCACCCTTCTGCTGTTTTTACTTGAGTAGAGTGCTAATATTTACTAGCAACAGCAGCTGAAAATTTGACTAAGAGCTGGGCTGTCAGCAAGACTAACAACCCTTTCCTTCAACAAGGAGTTATTTAACTCGGCAGATTTTTAAATGTTGGTGATTTAAAACGTAGAAAGCTGCTATTTTTTTTTTTTTTTTATGAATGAGCACTCACTTTTGGCACTTGAATACCTCTGAATACAAGGTTCACAAAAATATAAAAATAAAAGCATGATTGCTGTGAACACATTTCTAATAAAGCATTGCACTGTGGTATTTCTGTTGGCTTTCAGAGAGGCTTTAATATGTCCTTGTTCAGAATTTGTGACAATGCACTGTATTTACAGTCACATCAATAGAAGGACTCAGTTTGAGAACCCGGTCCTGGAAGCCAAGAGACGCCTGGAGCAGCAGAGGCAGATGCAGAGCCAGGGACTCTCTGCTCTACCGCTGCCTACAATTTACAGAGGTACAATTCCACACCGTGTGCAGTACTTACATGAAAACATGCTGACAGGCTCACGCAGTTGCACAAATATGAAAATGCCATGACTGCAGAAAGAATATGTGTAGCACATAGCCTTGGTCTTGAGGCCATCTCACGCTAATGCATTTTTGAAATAATTACACATTTTCCCTCCAGTGCTGAAATTCTGGATTGAATACTTTGCATTTTCTTCCTCTTTTCACGGCTTATGTCATAGAGTGGGCTGTTTCACGAGTGTTTGATGGGGCAGATTAACAGTGTCACAGTGTACAGGGTCGAATGGAAATCACAGGCAGTGCGGGGGACAGAGAACATGCCAGCCCTAAGGCCCCTAGTGGTCTAATCCAGGCATGCGTATGATGACATACTACAGCAGGACATTATTACTCCTTCATCTGAGTAAAAACTGCTTTTCTCCAGCGAGATTATCAGGATATTGTATCCTCAAGTTTCGGCATTAAGAAAAAAATTACAATAGATGCATCCAGTGCTGAATAAATCATGTAAAAGCAAAAAAAAATGACTTAATAACACAATGTTCAAAATTTCTAGAAATGAAAAGATGGTGTAAATTTGTCCCTCACAATTTTGTCCAAATGCAGAGAAGCCATTGTTTACGAGGGACCCAACCCAGCTGAAGGGCACCTTCCTATCGACAGCCCTGCAGAAGAGCAACATGGGATTTGGCTTTACAATTATAGGAGGCGACGAGCCCGACGAGTTCCTGCAAGTGAAGAGCGTAATACCAGATGGACCTGCTGCTCAGGATGGAAAAATGGATACAGGTAATTATATGTAGCGTGCAATTTTGACAACTGGTTTCGAAATAAATTGAGGTTTAAACAAACTGCAAGCTGTCACCGCTGTCACTGCTGATAGTGTAATTCTGTGTTTGTAGAAATGTTTAAGCACTCCCTCATTACTGTGACACCTCAGTGTTATGGACCTTTATTTTTTTCTCATGGCAGATCAAATACAGAGAGCTTTTTGCTGGCAGGAGTTTGGATTTTTACCTGTCTGTTGGCAGGTTCTGTCAACATGTCTGGTTCCTAAAAAATCCACAGAAAACAGCAGTGTTAGTATTCAGTGCATTTTTGAGTTACTGTGTAACTTTTAGCAACAAAAGTCAGAACAAATCCAGAGATTTCGTAGCATAAAGAGCAACCATTTAGATCCCGATAGCAGTGCGCACAGAGATCTTGGACGATTGGGTGAATTACTTTACGTTCTTAAGTATTCAAGTCTTTTCAAAACTCTCTTCAAAAGTCAAAGTCAGTAGTTTTCTGTAACAAGTATTTCAACAACGTATACCTTCTAAAGTGCGGTAGAGAGATCATTGTTCCTTAAGAAATATTAAAAGATAAAAAGATATTAAGGTTGTGCGTGTGTGCAGCCTCAGCTTCGTCAGATTTATAGATTGTTTTTCTTTTTTCATGTAGAAGATACAATACTGAATAAAATATATGTCAGCGTGCAGCTTAAATTCTACAGTCATTAAACTATAGATTAAGAAAATGTTACCATGGCATGAACTTTAAACCTCTACATTGTGTTAATTTCTCAATTTTTCTGTATAACTTTACAATATGTTACAAGGTGGTTGCGCTTTTTCTCCTCGTTCTCTATTCCTGTTGCGATTCACACACAAGTTTTAAGTGTCACTGTTTCCATCTCAACAAAAATATAAGTGCCCCCTCCAGTTAGGTTAAGCCTGGTCTAAGTGGGTGATAAATGCATAAATCCATTTTGGCCACAAGTCCTTAAACTTATCTTGCTGTAGTTTTAAAGAAAAGGACAGTCGTTCCATTATGTAGGTGTCATAAAGGATTTTTAACCAATTTTCAATTTGTGGTGCATCAGGCTGTGGCGGCTTCAGCGAGTAGTACTCTCATTAAGTATTTGTCTTCTTTAGTTTGAGTGTTCCCATGTGAATCGAAACCTTATCACAGTGGAGCGGTTTGCGCATTCCAGTGATCCCAGGAGCTATGCTGTAGGGTTTCCCAGGGCAAATTGGTCCTGGATGAGAGAACAGAGAAAGATTGATTCTGAAAACCCCCATGATGACAAAAAAAAGGGTCTGGTTTACTTATCCTGGGGCCAGGCTCGGGTTAGGGGAATGACATGAACCCAGATAAGTAGTAGCTTCATGTAGTGGTAGCTACACTGTCTTGGCATCAAATGGAGTTGTGGTCCTAAATACTATATAAATATTCGTGGATTTTTCTCCACAATGACTTCAGTTCTGGACATTTTCAAAACTAATGGTAATGGTTTGTTCCTTATGATCCACGTACACTTCAACAGTTTGTTCCTCATGATCCACGTACAGTGCATAGAATAAAGCACTATATGAATATGAATGTATGGTGGAGTGGTCGTAAGAGCACAATAATATAAATGTGTTTAGTTGCGAGTTGATTCCATACAAAAAGTAGCGCAGGCTATTTTCTTTCCATCAACCATATCTGTAACATACCCACATCTAAAAGGACTTTTACAGTCATATACAAAATACCAATAGGAGGCACAGTTGGTCCTCTGTGGCAAAATATACAGCTCTCTGTCTCGGTTTTTTATACGAGCATGCTTTATTAAGGTCAATGTCGTTTTCTTCCCATGATTCCTGTGTTTTTCTTTATTAAAGTCTTCTTCAGTTTCTCTCAAATTCAATTCAAGTCCAGTTATCATTTATTATAAGTCCCCTGTGATGTATAATAAATGGTATCAATATAGTGAAAAGAATTGCCTATGTACCCCAAGATTCCTGGAAATTTAAAACCTATTGCTATCGTTTCCACATCCACACAAATAAGAATTCATGGGCATCATTTGTCCTTGTTGGCATATGTGGGATGCCCTATATTTATGCCTGTGGCACTGTACGTCCCAGACAAGGACTCCAGTTTCCTCTCAGTACACCCTGTCCTCTGTCAGTGCACTGTAACATCTTCCTTTTAATAAGATGGAGAGAAAAAAGGTTTGATTGGCCATAACTGACATCAGCCCACACACCACCTCCTTCATTAGGAGATTCAATCTGCCTTGATAGCCAAACAGCAGGAGCACAAACAGTCCAGGTAAAATAATTTGTACACAGGTGTACCAGTGTCAGACACCCCCAGACATGTGTTTGTGCTTTGATTCGTAAACACAAATGAGCAGCAATGCTGTCTCACGTGGCTTGCTTAGTGGCTGGAAAGAACCTGCATTGCTGTGTGTGGAGAGGTACAGATTGGATCCTCGGAGCAGCCAATGTGTGTTTTCATTCCTGGTGTCCTTGAATAAAGTCCTAAATCCAGTTCATTACCAGTATGTTGTTGAGGATGAAAACGCAGATTCCATAGGTTATTTTAAACTTCACACGCAAAAGCCAGTTTTTAGGTTTAAGATAAAAAGCCAATGTTAGAAAAATCACAGTAAGCCACCGTCACAGGATCAGAGGAGGACAAGCTTCATGTGTGCTCTCTTCCGAACCTGCGAGCTGGCCTCATGCCTGGCACGGCCGGTGCCTAAATTGCTCATTTAGAGCTCATTTCAGAGCTGGGATTCCTCCTTCCTGCTTTCAGCTCCTGCTCTGTGCTTTTATGTCTCTCCCTCTGCCTATCAGTTTCTCTTTTATCTGGATTCTATCTCTTTCTGTTTTATCTCCATCTCTCTTTGTCTCTGCAGCTTACCCTTTATTATGCTTCCTTATCTAACCATGTCATCTGACACTTCTCCTCTGTTTTCAGCCTCAGTGTGTTTTCATCCATGTTCTCTTTCTACCTCTCTGGTTTTTCCTCTCTCCATCCCTCTCTCCTGGTCTGTCAGCCTCCCCCCTCCTCTCTCTCTCTCTGTTCTGATTTCTGTTCTCTCCAACTTGCTCCTCTACGCTCTGTGACATTGCCAGAGCGCACACACATTCACATTCACACTTGCACACAGTTGCACGCAGACACTCCCTGGCTGAGATTAGCTGGCCTATTTGAGCTGTGCAGCATTGCTCTTAGGGATTGTGTACGATTGTGCATGCGACATGTATGGTGTATGTTTGTGTGTGCGCACATGCTCATGGGAATGTGTGCGTGTCTGCATGTGTGACAGAGAGCGCCGCTAGAAGTGTGAAATAGAGGATTTGAGGCAGCTGTATTTGTCATGGGGCTGTGGATTTAAAGCTGAAATCCATAACTTTCCGCACGTTCAAACTACAGCAGAGATGACGGAGTATCTAGTGTCGTATTTGTGAAGTTATTTCACCTCTTTGTTATTGGTGTGCAGGAAAAAAATGTTATCAATCAACCAGGCAGAGCAATCTAAAGTTCTAATACTGAGGAGACACCACCAGCCAGGATGGGTGTGCTGAAGGAAACTGAACACACACATATACACACACAATCTTATAAACAATAGTACTCATGCATTTTGGGTTTTCGACTGTGAGATGGAGTCGGAGGGTTATAATGCGCAGTGCATGAGACTGTAGGTATTTACACATTTGAATTTTTGAGATTTTCTGTCAATTTGCACGAATCATACTCATCAAGACTCTGACCCGTCTCATCTCTCTGTCTCACACATACACTTTGGTCGCCTGCTGTGGCAGTGGACTGATGCCATGATACTTGTGTGGCACTTTTGAGAGGCGAACTTGTTCTGATGCCACAGAGAGATGAGACCTTTATTTTTACTGCACACTATGTCATACATGAGCCGCTGACAACAGATCTTTTGGTTTTCTCTGCATCTACTGTGACATTGTGCCGTGTGACTGAGGCTGCTCCTGTCTCCTCCCTCAGGTGATGTCATCGTCTACATTAATGACATTTGCGTGCTCGGCACGACGCACGCCGATGTGGTCAAACTTTTCCAGTCTGTACCGATCGGTCAGAGCGTGACCCTCGTGCTCTGTCGAGGGTATCCCCTGCCCTTCGACCCCGAGGACCCGAGCGGTGCGGCCAGCGCTTCCCTGACGCCCATTGGACTGGAGCACCGCCCGCTGGTGGTGAATGGCCGCGGCAGCTATGACCCGTACCTGGAGTACCTGTCGCTGAGCTCCCAGCTTCCTGGTCAGGCTCTGGCCCAGGCTGGAGCATCCCATCCCGGAGACACACATCTGGACGGCTCATCCCTGCCGCCCACCACGCCCGGCTCGGCATCGGCGCTCACACCTCACAATGACAACGTGTCAATGGCCTCTTCTGGGACTGGGGCTGTTGCCGGGGCAACAGCACAAGGGGCAGAGCTGCTAACAGTTACCATGGTGAAAGGAGCAGAAGGATTTGGGTTCACCATCGCCGACAGTCCTACCGGTCAGCGAGTTAAACAGGTGAAGTGTCCCAAGGCCGCCTCCTCCATCAGTGACCGACTTCAGACCTGTTTAATATTTTAATTGTAATTTTTATTCAGCGTTTCAGGAATTAAATGTGTTCTTTCAAGTGTAAACTCTCCGCAGTCGGCTAAAATAGTCGAGCTGACTTACAAATTAAACTTCAAGTAGAGTTACGACAGCAGGTCAGAGAAAATTTAATTTGGTCAACACAACGTGGTAGAAAGAGATCGAGATAAGAAGAACAAAGGGAGCTCACCCTGTGTTGGGTTTGCTATCTACTCATGTGGTACGAATCGAGTCTCCGGAAGGTGTGGAGCAAAAAGGGGGGAAAAATTCCCACCCTGCATACTTAAATACCTGGAAAGAAGGAACAGATATAAATTAGAGTTGCTGATTGGGAATGTGACAGATGCTAATCCTCATCCCAGTTGTATGTGTACAATAAAACATCTGCACCACAATATACATCTGTCTCCACCAACATGACAGCATCTGTGCTTTTCCCCTTTTGTTTTAAGGATTTCTTAGTCTTGAATCGAAGTAGCTCAGATGGCTGTTCCTATAAATCTTTAAACAGTACAACATGTGCGGTGAAGATTTTAGAATTTAGGTCCCACTGTGGCCAATTGCAGCTTTCCACTGTAACCCATTTTTATTGATTATGGTTTACAAAAGCAGTTTTATGTTTGAGATTGGAAGGTACCATGAAGCCAAGTGTAGTAACGGTGGATGATGATGTGGTGCAGGTGCTAGACGCGGGCTCACAGGGAGCATCGGGGCTGGTAGAAGGAGACCTGATCCTGGAGGTAAACCAGCAATCAGTGGCTGCAGCTGGACATGGACGAGTGGTGGAGATGCTCAAAGAGTGTCCTGTGGGAGCAGAAGCAACACTCCTCATACAGAGAGGAGGAACAGGTGAGAGAGACAACATTTACCTTGTTTCTTTTGATTGTTTCCCACTACAAACACACTCTTTCTGCAAAAAAAAAATCTAAATAAATATATAGAACAGAACAGTAAGTGAAAGTTAAACTCAGTTTGAGTCATATAGTGTCAAATAACAATAGTAATTTCACATTTTTATTAGAAAATAATGTGAATATTGTTCAGAGTAAAATTAAAGTCACTCTTAGACTTTGCACAAAGGTTTTATTCTCAATTCAGGAAAGAAGTTGTAATGTCAGTGTAATGTAGGAGAAGCTACTATCAGGTAAATATTGGGAAAAGGTATTCAAGAAACCTTTTTGTTGTTGGGATGAAATAATGAACAACTCTGACATAATAATGAATATGTCAAATTCATTTATGTCTTTCAAAAGAGATAATATACAAAACTATTTGGGTACATGGGTACAGGTGTAAATAACTTTTGCTCTTTTTTTGTTCTTGTTTATTTTTCCTTTTTCCTCCATTTTGGATACTACAAAAGCTGTAATGAGTAATGTATTCCGGGCAGATTTCTCTGCCCAGTCTTAATAAAAATAAACTTACTGAACTAACAAATCACTTAATATAATATTAGAGTATAATATAGTAAATTTTATAAAGATAACCCTTTTAACAGAAGGAATCCTCCGCCAGCACCAGGGTCAGGGAGGTGCAGCCATCTGCCACAACGGCTTGGATTTAAGGGAAAAAGAGGCAACACACGGAGAGAACAACACAATAAAACATGAATTGCAGGGGAGAGAAGACACAAAGTTAATGAAATGCAATAGTGCCATATAAATGCATAAGAGGCCACCCTGCTGCATTTAGCTAACAGATCCTCGCCGAACTATAAGCTGTAAATGAATGGGGAGTGGAAAAGAGGGGCGTGGACGAGCCTCTTCTTCTTCATGGGAGCTCCTCAAGCAGCCTGAGACTTGCACAACTGCTATGAGATTTATCAAAAGGATTTTTTAAAACTCTAATCTAAAATCTAGAGAAAGTGTCTGCCTCTTGAATTTACTCTGGACCGAATCAGTTGATGAGTTTGTAAACTGGTAGTATTTTCCCTGTGATTTGGTCTCTTTTCACACAGAAGAAAATCCAGATGAACTTAAAGCGAGCAAAAATGCGTCATTACAAATCACGTGAGAATGTTCAGTCCGCTCATTGGCCGGATGTGATCTTGGGGCAGAAGCAACAAAATAAATATATATAAATAATATAGGAAGAAGGAGCTCTGTTTTGGACTATAGGAGAATGTGGAGAATTTATGTTGATTTCACAGCTGGTTGCTTGCCCGTACAGACCTTTGCACATCTATTGAACATTCCCGCATTGAGAATACAAAGCATAAGTGGCTACAGAAAGTTTTTTAGCTCAAACTTGCAATGTACCCCAGGTAGTTGGTTCTGATCACATTAGCACCATAAACAAACTGCACTGGAGTTCACCATCTCCTCCAAAGAGCCTCAGTGTGGCCGTTTATTATGTTCACACATGAACAAACGAAGGGAAAAAATGAATGAGAGTTCAGTTTAAACGGAACAAACACTGCAGATGTGAAAGCACCCTTAAACTGGGAATTTTGCCACTGGAAATGTTCTACCTCTGATCCTGCTTTTGGAAACTTTGGGAACCACCTATCCATCAATTTTCTTAACCACCCGTTCATTTTAGGATTGCCAACGGCTGGCACCTGTTCCATGAGCTGGATTACAACCGGGTTAGGTCGCCAGTCCGTCATAAGGTGCAAACACAGAAGTCCATGGGTAGTTTTGACTCACATGCTTGTCTTTGGACTGTAGTAATAAAAACAGGAAGACTGAGCCAAGACTGACCAAAAACCATCGTTGTGTGAGGCAGCAGAGCTAACCACTGCACCACTGTGATTACTGTTTTTAACCAGAATGATCAAATTGGTTATAGTGAAAGTCCAGCAAGTTTCTCCTCTTTTAATGCCCTCTTTGATCTGTTTAAGTTTGCAGTGGTGACAAAAACGATTTCACTCCAATTAATGCAGAATCACATGTGATATTTTGTTACCGTTCATAACTAATTAAAGAAGAGTCCAGTGCAAGAGCAGCTTCCCGCTAAATATAAGCTGGTTTCTGGCTTTGACGTGCACAAACATCGTTTTGCTTTGCATCGTCACCTCCAGCTGCAGCTTTGCAATAGAGAAGTCAAGTAGAGTTGACAGTGAGCACTGAAAGAGCTAAAGAGATTTTGATTATGATAATTTCGAGACCTGTTCTATTTTTAAACTCGTTCAAGTAACACGGCCTATTTATTCGGATTTTATTCAGGTCTTAAAATGAGATTTTATTTTTGGAATAATAAATACTTTAGAAGCTGGAAGAATAATTTTGTCTGGTGCAAATTATCTGCTGGCAAGGGGGAAAAAAATGTCATAAAAAGTGAAACAATTCAAATGTATTTCACATTGTGTCGGTTAAGAAAATGAAACTTTAATATCCACCGTGGGGAAATTTGATCAATGCAGGTACAAATGGCTGCAGGACAGATTATTAGAAATGATATAACCTTAAGGATGCAATGAACAATATGTTGTTTAGTGTATTTCATATGCGGTGACTCATCCAGTGAATACACATCAATATTACAGATCAGGAAAAAAGTGTCAGCAGATGTCGCACTAAGTGTTTTGTGCATCGCACCATGTGTTCTCAGCGGTTTCCAAGTGCAGCTTTATCACCAACATGTCATCGATGTTTTCCAGTGAAACAGAACAGAGAGGCATGAGGGGGATTTGACATGGAGGGAATTTTAAGATACAGCACATCAAATGTAAAATGAAGTGGGGACTTGGAATGAGAGGTGGCGTTAAACTCACCGTCAGGTGTAGCTCGACTCTCTGGGCACAGATGGCACCGGCACTGTTGTGGGGAAAGCAGTTTCATTCCCACTGAGGCCACTCATCTTCAGAACAAATGCAGTTATTTTACTGCAATGTGCTTTGGACAGAAATTACTGGAGAGTGTCATCTAGCTGGCAAACAGGATGAACTGGATGGTGTGATGCTGTTTGGCTGAATACAGGGAGTGCAGAATTATTAGGCAAGTTGTATTTTTGAGGAATAATTTTATTATTGAACAACAACCATGTTCTCAATGAACCCAAAAAACTCATTAATATCAAAGCTGAATGTTTTTGGAAGTAGTTGTTAGTTTGTTTTTAGTTTTAGCTATTTTAGGGGGATATCTGTGTGTGCAGGTGACTATTACTGTGCATAATTATTAGGCAACTTAACAAAAAACAAATATATACCCATTTCAATTATTTATTTTTACCAGTGAAACCAATATAACATCTCCACATTCACAAATATACATTTCTGACATTCAAAAACAAAACAAAAACAAATCAGCGACCAATATAGCCACCTTTCTTTGCAAGGACACTCAAAAGCCTGCCATCCATGGATTCTGTCAGTGTTTTGATCTGTTCACCATCAACATTGCGTGCAGCAGCAACCACAGCCTCCCAGACACTGTTCAGAGAGGTGTACTGTTGTCCCTCCTTGTAAATCTCACATTTGATGATGGACCACGGGTTCTCAATGGGGTTCAGATCAGGTGAACAAGGAGGCCATGTCATTAGTTTTTCTTCTTTTATACCCTTTCTTGCCAGCCACGCTGTGGAGTACTTGGACGCGTGTGATGGAGCATTGTCCTGCATGAAAATCATGTTTTTCTTGAAGGATGCAGACTTCTTCCTGTACCACTGCTTGAAGAAGGTGTCTTCCAGAAACTGGCAGTAGGACTGGGAGTTGAGCTTGGCTCCATCCTCAACCCAAAAAGGCCCCACAAGCTCATCTTTGATGATACCAGCCCAAACCAGTACTCCACCTCCACCTTGCTGGCGTCTGAGTCGGACTGGAGCTCTCTGCCCTTTACCAATCCAGCCACGGGCCCATCCATCTGGCCCATCAAGACTCACTCTCATTTCATCAGTCCATAAAACCTTAGAAAAATCAGTCTTGAGATATTTCTTGGCCCAGTCTTGACGTTTCAGCTTGTGTGTCTTGTTCAGTGGTGGTCGTCTTTCAGCCTTTCTTACCTTGGCCATGTCTCTGAGTATTGCACACCTTGTGCTTTTGGGCACTCCAGTGATGTTGCAGCTCTGAAATATGGCCAAACTGGTGGCAAGTGGCATCTTGGCAGCTGCACGCTTGACTTTTCTCAGTTCATGGGCAGTTATTTGGCGCCTTGGTTTTTCCACACGCTTCTTGCGACCCTGTTGACTATTTTGAATGAAACGCTTGATTGTTCGATGATCACGCTTCAGAAGCTTTGCAATTTTGAGATTGCTGCATCCCTCTGCAAGATATCTCACTATTTTTGACTTTTCTGAGCCTGTCAAGTCCTTCTTTTGACCCATTTTGCCAAAGGAAAGGACGTTGCCTAATAATTATGCACACCTGATATATGGTGTTGATGTCATTAGACCACACCCCTTCTCATTACAGAGATGCACATCACCTAATATGCTTAATTGGTAGTAGGCTTTCGAGCCTATACAGCTTGGAGTAAGACAACATGCATGAAGAGGATGATGTGGACAAAATACTCATTTGCCTAATAATTCTGCACTCCCTGTATACTGACTGTGCTCGCACGGGCTGCAAAACCACATTTTTACCGTTTTGCTGAATACAAATCTAGTTTGATGTTATGTTAGGTGAAGGAAAGTGGGGACAAGAAGAGAATATATGGAGTCTTATTACTGGCTGTGATCTGTTTTCCTGTCTATTGCAAAACTTCCATTGCTTTCTCACAATGGCACAGGCTTTTATCCTTTTAAACAAGCGTTTAAATCTGACTTATTTGACTGTTGGCTCTTTGTGTTTTGACAAATTTCGGGGCTAGTGAGGTTCCACAATACTTGCAATGAGCTGCTGTTTTCCACGTATAATGCTCCTGCACATGTTCAGTGAAGGGAGAAGACAATCGCACACCCTTGGTGTGAGAAAATAAATCAAAATGGAGTTATAAAGGAGGCAAGAAAGGGGGCTGAGGAGAATTTCATGGTGTTGAAGCTTGAAGTGTAGATTCTTGCAGTTCTGCCAGGACCGCATGGAGTGTGGCTATTTTCCCACTTTTTGTAGTTCCTGTATGTTTAGCCACCTGCAAGGAAATAAAATTGCACAGTGGAAGCTGCATTTGTTGACACGTACTCTTGCTCTGATTCTCTCGGAGGTGTTCAGGTCACAGGTCAGCATTTGACTTGATAATTCCCCCCGGCTGCCTATACCATTTGACTGAAACACACACACACACACACACACACACACTAAACTACACAGCAGTTAAATATGGAGCATTGTTGCTCATGAAAGTGAAGAACAACAAAAGTCATCTTCTGTTGTTTAGCCGTTTAAAGAGAAAACCTCATGAGCTCATTGTGTTTTGAATGAGGCGTGCAGCATCTTTGAAGTTTACATTTTAATGCTTGTTTTTGTCATTATGTCTGTAGTTTCTCCAGAGATAATTTGCCAGGAGTTCAGAGTTAATATGCTTTGTTTCTGAGTTGATATCAAAACAATAAAGAGGAATTATGGCGATGCCCTCGTTTGCATCACCCTTTTCGCGAATTGTATTTAATTAGGAATGAAGTCAATCAGTCTCCTATGCGTCTAAGGTTTAATTAATTGAAGTGTGGCACGAATTATGATTGCAGACCTGACAAGCCATCAAAGACATTAGTTCTTAGCGATCCTGATACATCAGACTGTCTGATGTAAGTGCTGCTGGGCGGTTTGCTGATTTTCATGCAGGTCCTGATTGCTTTGAATACATTATTGGCAATAATTGGAGATCTATGAGGATGATGTCTGTATGAAATGAGTACAAATGACTAAAGTGCTTTCAGCACGAACACAGAATACACCAGGGTATGCCGCTGCATGTGTGGATGTATATGTGAGCCACTCAGATCAAATGCTGCGATGCTCCCCGTGACGGCCCAACCGTGCAGAGCCAACATCTGCCACCTGGAGGTCAGCCGTTGCAAAAACACTGCTTCAGATACAACATTTATGCACACGTTAATGCAGAGTCACATGTAGATACACAGTTGCAAAGTATATCCTTCTGAATAGATATCCTTCTAGATGCTAGGCTGAATGTGGCAGATTACCCCCGCCCCCCCTTCCCCCAAAGATGCCATCTCCTCACAAACTCACCAGTTTCTGTCAAACAACTCAAGACAACAACCCCACAGGGGCTATCAGCCTGACACACCAGGAAGCTCTCTGGCTCTCTCCGTGCCTCTCTCTTCTCTGCAGGGTGAAAGAGGGGACAAGGTCCTTTACAGTGACTCAGATGTGCAAAATGTCAGGAATGTTTAAACATGTTTGAGTTCTCAGATGAAGAATTTTTGTGCAGAGCAACAGTGAGATTTAGGCTGACCACATGATTTTAGATGTGTGACTGAGTGCATTAGAGCCCTCTGTAACGGAGACACAGTGCTAGACTTCCTCTGCATGTATGACTGTGTGTGTTGTGTGTGTGTGTTGTGTGACTGCTTGACTGTAGCGTGGGCACACTGCCAGAGTTGCACGGAGCTCTGGTCATGTTCACAGCTCCGTCCCCTGACATCCCAGTTTGAAGCAGAGCCAACCACAGACCAGAGACATGTTGCAGCACCAATGAGGATGCATACTGAGGCTGGAAAGTAAAAGGTGTCGGGCTGCACAAGCCAATCAGGCTAATCTGAAGGCCATCCAGAACTCAGCAGGCTAGTCTGTGATACTAGCCTGCCAGACTGTTTGACCACTGACTTGTGAGAGAGACCATGTGAAGCCTCCTAAAAGTCATTCATTTGTAATTCATCAGCATGCATACGAGTGCGCCACACATGCTGGTGAATTATATTAGCATTTAAATGTGCTTAAATGTGTCTGTAAGGATGATGGTTCTCTGTAATATGAGTGGACAATTGCCTTGTAGCTCATTTCCTTCAGTGGGTCATTAAGGAAAGTTTTCTGAAAAGGACTTATTAGAAGTTCTTAAAGGCTTCCCTTAAGGCCCGTATTCCCTGCAGAACGTGGTTATTAGTCCCAGCCTCCCAAAGAGCCCTCCCTCCGCCGCCGCCACTGTGTAGCACCATGGATAGCGCTCATCAGTGTTTATGGGAGCGTTTTAATTCTATTTCCCTCCTCGTTTTGCTCCATCCTCCACACTCTCAGACACAGCTAGGATGGATGACATTTGGTTTTGAAATGGAAAATATTTCCAGGTTGCAAAGATGCTTTTAACTGGGCAAATGGGGGAGGCGGGATTCAAAGTGGGGGAAAAAGTGAAAGGAAATGAATTTAAATTTTCATTTTCACTTCATACTGACATGCAGTGATTTGTCGTATTTAGTTGTCCTCGACTCTCTCGCGCTCTCTGATTTATTTTTATTTTGTTTTAATTGAAAGCTCTGCCGTTCTGTTTGTTGGTACATGTTCTGGGCTTCATCTCACAAATCTAAAAAGCAGACCGATGTAGTGAGACAGTAATTATTTATGGTTACATTTGACTGTTATTATAGTGATATTGTCATTGCATCCTATTCCATTTGTTGTTAAGGAGCACGACCAGAATTATTGAAACCATGTGCGATGAATTTGAAGTTTTGTTGTCTTTTTTAAACGGTCTCTTCGAGAATGAGGACCACGTCTGTGACTACTGGCAGTCGGTTGCTGGCTTCAAAGTGACTTAGGTGTGTCAAGATTGCTGCAATAAGAGTCAGTCTTTTATCACTTTGCAGTTTAATGGGGTTGAGTTGGAAATTACATGCAATCTGTTTGTGATAATACGGCATTTTACTGCGATAAATCAATGAACAACTGCAAATCTCTGGCTGTCTACATGCGAAGAAATTCATGTTAAAAAAAGAAACTCACATTGACTGCTTACATTCAGCATCGAGCCAGAGCCTCATGGATCTGAAACAGAAATTCAGAAACTCTTCCACAAATACTGACGTAGTTGCTGCAGGACTGCACTTTGGCACTTTGACAGTAATGCTTGATATATAAGCAACCAGACTATATAAATATAACCAGAAACCAGCTGTTGCAGAGAGACATGTTGCAGACAAGTTGTGTTCACTGGTGTAGACTGACTTAGATATGTTGGCAATCTGTCTGCATTTATAAATGATGGCAATTATTTGCAAACCTTCACCAATCTGTCTGAGAGTGACTGCAGTCAGTCAGCAGTTATTTGGAGACAGGTTGCTTCCCACCTGTGTAATCGCCTTGCGATTGACATGGTCACCACGACTGCTTGCAGCCGGTTGCTGAATGTGAAAAATATTCATTGGAGTGACCATCTAAGACCATTCCCCCCACCCCCAGTCACAAGGAGGCTGCTGTCCTATTTTTGCTCTGATGTGACTGAGTCATTACTGAAAAATGGCAGTGCCACCATATGGTGATGAATACTGCAAAATGTTTTGGCTCATATCTTGGGAATTGTGAGATGTGCAGGAAAAAAACTTTTGTGTGTGTGGATTTAGTTTAATGCACTGAGGAGACTTGTTTATTGGCTACATTTCCGCCAACCATCATCAGACTCATCACGTCTAGGGGGCACTACAGTAGTGTAAACAGGTTTTTGGTGTTGTTGTTGTTGTTTTTTAAATCAGCCCCAGTGAAGTAGTCACATAATCAGGATCCCTTCACATTCTCCTGTGTGCTGTCAGATGCAAAAACACCTGTAATTCTCAGTTACCCAACAGGTTGAAAGCTGCTGCAAGCAAGCTGCATCAGGGTTCTCCAGCAACTGCACATTTTTGTTCCATAAATACAGCATATTCCACCCGGCGCTCCCTGACATTTCTCAGAAAATGTTAGAAACTGTCAGATATTAAGCACGCTTGGATTCTCAAAAGAATACTTTCCAAGCGCCCACATCAGATGGAGGATTTTTTGTTTATGCATTTCTATCCTCAAGTGTAAAGATTCAGTCTAAATGTTTGTACAAGGCAGCTACTGTACATTTTCTCCATGTATAAATGTATGTATTTGGGTCTTAGCAGCATAAATGTTCTGTATGTCTTTGACTCAGAGGAGTCACAGGGGAGCTGTGGCGATGAGATTGTTGTTGTGATGTAGAGCTCTCCGTGCTTCCTGCGCGCGGATAATACACAACTTTCACAGCAAATAGTGTGTGTTTGCGTGTTCGTGTGGAGGGGCGGGGGCCTGTGCTTTCGCCTGCAGCTAATGATGTAATTATGCTGAAAACAAACGCAACAACCAAACCCGTTTAAGAAGAGTTACACAAACAAAGTCAAAACAGAGAAATATGAAAACAGCAAACTGCGGATTTTTGTCACTCATTAAGGGAAGATTTCTGATTTTTATCTCATCAGCAGAAAGGCTTGTTCTCAGATCTTCGTTGTTTTGTTTTTTCCCGTGTAGTTGTTTTCGTCGATTCTTCTGTTTTTCCTTAATAATGGAACAGATTATTTGAGTTTGTTCTGTGTTAACTTTGTTTTTCTTCCTCAGGCCACATCTCTCCATGGAAGGCCTCCAAACAGGTACGGTGATTGAACTAAATGTGTTTCTGGCTGTGTGTTCGGGATCAGCACTGGTTGCAGAGACTGTGTTACCTCAGAGGTGTTTGGCTTTTACTTTATTGTAAAAAGAGACATCCTCCCCTGAGCTGCTTATTACTTTGATCACTTCAGAAGGTACATCGCACCAGCTGGGGGGGAAAAAAAACCCTCTTCAGGTTGATTTTTAGACTACCTGTTGCTGGCCGAACAATCTGTTCTCCTTTACATTACACAGCACATTCGGGTGTGGTGATTGTCACCGCATTTAAGTTTGAAATATGATTGTTAATTTAAATTCATAATCGTTATTTTTCTTTACTGGATAATAACACGTGTTCCTTCTCAACATTATTTTGTACATATCTGCACACACACACTCACATCCTTCAGCGTTTAGAGAAGAACACAGATTTCCTAATTTTGCCTCTACAGTGAATTTGAAATGAGGCAATCAAGATGTGATTGAAGTGTAGACTTTCAGCTTTAATTCAAGGGCTTTAAAGAGTTATAGCCATTTTACGGTCACCCCATTTTCAAAGGCTCCAAAGTTAACTGGACAAACTAATCATAAATAGAAGATTTTTCCTTTTTTTTTAACACCTAGATGCAAATTCAGAAATGAAAAACTGACTTCATAAAGGCTAAATGCTGCATTTCCTTCACAAAGGAGGACGATGCATTTCTAGTCTGTACTGCAGCTGCTTGTTGGTCCATAGTCTGATCAGTTAATATCTTGTGACTGTCTCTGCCATTAAATAGCATTTTATTTCTTTATATTAATAGGTTTTTAACGTGAGTGTATTTTGGGTCATTATTCATCTGTACTGTATTTATCTTTGTGTAACTTCAAATTAATTCTGCTATTTCAGTCAGCAGCCACATCATCAATAAACACTGACTGTGTGTCGATGCCATAGCAATGCCTCCACCATGTTGGATAGATTGAACGAAGGCCTTGGTTTACATTTCCACGCTTCTCTCTTCTTTCATTCTAATAAATCTTTATAGTGTGCAAAAGTCTTGACTAATGTCTAATCTGATCTTGCTGTTGTTAAATGTAACCAGTAGTTTGCAGCTTGTTGTAAACTCTGTTTACATGCATGAAGGCATGAACATTCGCATATCTACAGCGAAGTAATCTGACTAGGTTACAATGTTTGGAATTCCCTCTGTGATCATGAACTTTAGTTGTCTTCTGTTATCTTTTATGCTTTTTGGCGTTGCTGAGCTGGCTGAGCTTTTAAAATGAACCAGATCGTAGAGTAAGCACTCGACCCCAAGCTAGTGACGGCTTCCTTCACTTACTCTGACACCTTATTAATCAGCATATTGTGAGTGACAGTGAACCATCAGAAAATCTAACCCTCATAAACAACATTGGACCTTTTATCTATATGGTAAATGGTAAATGGCCTGTATTTATATAGCGCTTTACTAGTCCCTAAGGACCCCAAAGCGCTTTACATATCCAGTCATCCACCCATTTACACACACATTCACACACTGGTGATGGCAAGCCACATTGTAGCCACAGCCACCCTGGGGTGCACTGACAGAGGTGAGGCTGCCGGACACTGGCGCCACCGGGCCCTCTGACCACCACCAGTAGACAACGGGTGAAGTGTCTTGCCCAAGGACACAACGACCGAGACTGTCCAAGCCGGGGCTCGAACCGGCAACCTTCCGATTACAAGGCGAACTCCCAACTCTTGAGCCCCAATCAAACCCGTTATTTTATCTCCTTAAGTTATCATAAAATAACAAAGACTGACATTTAACTGTCTGGTTACTTTTAAGCCTGTTAAAATGAGAAAACTGTCCTAACCATTTAATCTGTTATTTTTATTGAACCCTGTGAATTAAAGCTGAAAGTCTGCACTTCACTCACATCTTGATCATTTCATTTCAAATCTACTGATGAATATCTCCAAAGGCAAAATTTCAAAAATTATGTCTGTTGTCTTTAATTCTGTTGCTTTGACATAGCATTCATTACTGTTTGAAAGATCATAATGCCCATGTTCAGCCTATTGTGTTTAGATATGGAAAGTTAAACCCGCAATGCAAAAACAGTCTTTTGTGTCCAGCACTTAAACATTTGATGTGTTTAATCCTGAATACTTGGCAAAAGGAGTTCATAGAAGTCTTCATGGTGACATATTTGAGCTATTATTTATAGTGATAATTAATAATAAAATAATAATAAGAAGTAATAATTAATTTAAGACAAACAATAAAAATAAATAGGCAAAACTGAGTTAAGTTAAACATCTGTTGTTGGTGCTTCCTTCTAGTTACCTGACCAATGGGATCCACACAGCAGCCCTCAAGCAAATCTGTCTGGTCCAGTATTGCCGCCTGGTACGCCCTTCCCAAACCAGCCACAGCACCGCACTTCTGTGCCTGACTCCACCGAAGGCTTCGACCTTAACAAACCCGACCCGTATGACCTTT
Source organism: Perissodus microlepis (assembly GCF_051167445.1). Taxonomy (NCBI): domain Eukaryota; kingdom Metazoa; phylum Chordata; class Actinopteri; order Cichliformes; family Cichlidae; genus Perissodus; species Perissodus microlepis. The sequence continues at coordinate 8,135,762 of NC_140467.1, forward strand.
ATGAGAAGTCGAGGGCCATCTACGAGAGCAGACGTGAGTACAGAAAACTTTATTTTTTAGTTTAAGGCGGAAAATCGAGCATTGTTTTAACCGTAAGCTCCTGTGTGTCAGGCCCGGAGTATGAAGAGGTGGAGGTGCACCTGCTGAGGGAGAAGACTGGATTCGGCTTCCGCATCCTGGGGGGAGACGAGGCCGTGCAGGCTGTGAGTCCGGACGCCCGTGACAAGGCTCGTATGGGACGGGCTGGACCACACTCATATTTTAACCTCATACACACCAGCCTCATCTGACTTGCACTTAATCTTGTCTCACACTCTCCATCCAGTCCCAAACATCTGACCAAAACAGCCTCCAGACACACACACAGACTTGCACACAAGTGGCCTTCTCACACTTTGCTGACCCTCTAACTGCTCAGTGCCTCCCATACTGAAGTAACGCCTTGCTAACTTGTCCACGTTGTACAACAGCATGCAGTCTATGACAGAGAAAGAATGTGACATAAGGATATAAAGAAGGTGAAAAACTGTTACCATGACCCAAAGGTAGTTTACAAGCTAAGTAAAGCAACTGTTGTGTGTTTCCACTTGTCTCCGACTCATCTCCTTCACCCTAATCTATGCTGCTAATATTGATTGTCTTTGAACAGATTGTCATTGGCGCTATAATAGAGAACACTCCCGCTGAGCGCGACGGGCGGCTTCGACCCGGGGATGAGCTCATTTCTGTGGATAAAAATGTGGTTGCTGGGAAACCGCACAAATACGTAATAGACTTGATGCACGCAGCCGCTCGCAATGGTCAAGTCAGCTTGACTGTGAGAAGGAGAGTGCAAATGCCTGGTGAGGACATGTTTTGTTTGTTGATTTTTTTTTTTCTGTTCTTTTTTGTTTTGTGTTTTTGTCTTTTTTTTTCACACTTGACCAAGATTGGAGAACAGGCTGCACATTTCACTGGCATCAAATTAAAAAAACACAGCTTGGACACAGCACACATGCTAACAGTCTGCGCGCAGGATCTCTGTGTACTTCTCACCCACACATCCTTTCTGTGGTAGTAGATCATACATACATTTATCCTTTGTTCATTGTCAGCTCTGCAGCAGCAGGCTCTGTGGTTTGTGTCTTTCTGGGTGCGCTTCTCCCGCAGGGGCAAGCGGTTACAAAAGAGTCATAAATGACAAGCAGAGAAGCCAAGTTTGACTTTGACACAGAATCCCTGCTGGGATTGAAGAAGACCACTGTTGTTTTCATTTTTGTCAGTGGCTACATCTTTCATCTTTAGCTGCTTTTGTCGGGAAACTGTGAAAACTCAATGACCGCCGTGAGCGGACTCATCTCGCCTGCTCTCGTCCTCTTCTTCAGGTGAACCGTGTCCCGTGAACGGCCGCAGCCCCGGCTCAGTGTCCACGCAGCACAGCTCTCCACGTAGCGACGCAGCTTCAGCTTCGGGCCCTCCGGTGGTCGCTGCCCCGGTTGCCACTTCGCCACCGGAGGGATCTTCTCTGCAAACCAGCGATGTGGTTATTAACCGCAAGGAGAACGAGGGCTTCGGCTTTGTCATCATCAGCTCCCTGAACAGACCGGAAAATGCCACCGTCATCAGTGAGTTACACAATGACTTGCATCTGTCAGGATCCCAGAAGGTCATTCCTAAAGATAAATGGTGATTTTTACATCCTGATGAGCAATCATCCTAAAGATGGTGGCTGTGCAGTCGCCTTTTTAGTTTTTGCTGCTGTATCTATTTCATGAGGAAAAATGCAAATGCATAATCTCAAACCAACACGGGCCTCCTGCTCGACCAGCATAAAAACTTTATGGTATAAAGTTCGAACATATATAATGACTCCTGTGCAAATTTAGCTTCATATCTCAAATATTTTTAGGATATATTTCTTTTGATTTATATATATATGTATTTTTTAAATGTATTCATTTTTTTTTAATTTCACATTGCCTGCTGTCTTCAAAGTCGATGCCTGGTAAGAGATTAGGTCATTATCATAGAATCGCTTCCACTAAAGTGCTGTTTCTTATCCCGTCCAGTAGCTTCAGAGCTTCCATTAGCCGGGGTCAAGAGAAATTAATTTGTCTTGTAAGACTATAATTTTTGTGGGGATTTTTTTTCCTCTTGATTCAGCCTAAGTAGTATTAAAAGCATCTTTCTGTCTTAAATGAGGCTTTATTAAACATATGATTACGCTTTGCTACAGGGAGCTAATATCTTTCAGCAGACTGTGGGATTCTTCAGTCCGATTGGACTGATGGCACAGTGAAGATGTTTTGTTCTGAAGATTAATGGATTCTTCTCAAATGTCCTACACATTCTGGGAACATCCACTGCAATAATTCTGTACACACCTAAAAATAAACATACCCCCTAAGTGGGTCTAGCAGACCCATTTTGGGCATACTGAACTAATTTTAAACATTAGTTCAGGATGTAATGGTGCTTGGTGAATAGTCCCTGAGGGGTTTTCTATGCGCAGAGTTCAGAGATATTTCATAATGAAGTGAAAATTTTCTGTTTTTTGTTAAGTGTATGTAAAAGCTTAAATTCAAAATTCCATGTGTTTAGTTGGCATACTGTCATCATGACATTTTAAAACCTACACTTCTGTGTTGCAATTTCAAGGCAACAAAATATTGAAACCTGTCATTTTAAACAGTGGCTGCAGTCCTAACCTGTGAAGCTAAGGCTGTAATACAAACACTAATGTGCTGTTTTCACATCTTTCTTCAAAATTGCGCATGACCAACCACCTTGCTGTTGTCCGATTCCAGCTGTGCCCCATAAAATAGGACGCATCATCGAGGGCAGCCCGGCCGACAGATGTGGGAAGCTGAAGGTGGGCGACCGGATCCTGGCGGTGAACGGACAATCCATTATCAGCATGCCGCATGCAGACATCGTCAAGCTCATTAAAGATGCTGGACTAACAGTCACTCTGCACATCATACCAGAGGAGAGTAAGTGTTTTGGTGCGGCAAATAAAATCAGACGTTGTTCTGTGAATGTTTATTTGGCTCCTGTTTTACCTTTGCAGGAAACTCCCTGAACTCAGTGCCCTCTATCTCATATGAATATATTTTATTTCACTTCGCCAAAGAAAGTCTTACACACAAAAAATGTTGCATTACTGAGGTTAAAAAGTCAAAAGGCTTCTATATTTAGTCATCTATAAAGGATACAGGGTTTGTGCTTGGTGATGCAGAAACATGAATGTTAGAAGGTTTTTTAGCAAATGGAGCAAATAATTCAGAAGAGTTCTCTTCTGCAATCTTAAACATCCTGAGCATGTTTTATTTGTCAATCCATTCAATTCACTTTTTATTCAGAGCTTTGCCCATCGGGTACAATCTTACCTAACCCTCTGTCCATCGCAGGCTCCCATTCTGGTCCTAGTTCAGAGAAGCAGAGCCCCATGACCCAGAAACACAGCCCGCAGACCCAGCCCAGTCCTGTAGCCCAGACAAGCCAAGGAGGCACGCAGTCTGGCCAAATGGCCGCTCAGCCAGGTCAAGCACCTGGACAGACACCAGTCCAACCCGGCCAGACACCAGCTCAGACAAACCAAGCGGTGACTGGTCCTCCTGCACCAGCAGGAACCCAGCAGAGCCCAGTTACGCAGCCATCTGGCCCCCATCCACAGCTCTACCTCCACGATGGCAGGTAAGGCTGGGTTAAGAGGGTGTTTGGTAAGATTTGTTAAAAAGCACACAGAATGACTGAAAGGAGGAGTGGCATGAAGTTCACAGGTGACAGATACCAAATTGTGCATGCTGAAGAGAGTGTCCCAGTCAGTGTAGCAGAAAACCTGTGACTGCAGACAACTGATGTCCCAGTCAGACACTCTGTCTCAGGCTGGTTTCTACCCAGTTGCATAACACCACTTAGCTTCTACAGTGTGCAGTGAATAATTTACTTTAAGGTATCACCTCTATAATGCAGGATCCTAGCAATCGGACCCTGCTCTGTGTCAAAACTATGAAAGCGTGAGTGTGCGCGCACGCGAGTCTCAGATCGCGACACTGTGAGCAGCCGTCCCAGAGCTGTGGCTTGATGCCCATTTTGCAAGTGTGAACTTGATAAAAGTTTCATAACAGAGGCTGATATTCCCACCTATCCATTTTGTGATGAGCCTTCTCATCTGCACACACCCAGTAATTGTCTGTTTCTTTCCTTCCTTACATCTCCAGTGTTACTTCACCAGCAAATTTATTCCAACAGGGATGCTGTTTTCACCTCGCTGCTCAGATTTTTGTCAACTTTTCATTCTCATGGCAGGTCAGAGGTAAAAGCAAGACAGGATGTCAAACCTGACTTCCGCCATCCTCCATTCACTGACTACCGGCAACCGCCGGTAGATTACCGTCACCCACCAGTGACTGATTATCGGCAGCCACCAACACTGGACTACAGACACCCACCTGGTCTGCTGGATTTTAGACAGCACCCTGCAGCTGCACAGTTCCCTCTAGGGATCCCAGCTGACTTCAGACCACAGGTAGAGCTTGACCAGGAACTGTCTGCTTATGTTGACCGTACATCCTTCATTTGTATGCAGGTTTGTAACTTATTGCAATTATATTTATCATAATCATTGCTTTTCACATAGAAATCACATATTTGATTTTTTTCTGTTGTAAATCGTCTACATTTTGTTCTGCAGGACTATGATTACTTTACAGTGGAGCTCGAGAAAAGCGCTAAAGGTTTTGGCTTCAGTATCCGAGGAGGCAGAGAGTACAAGATGGACCTGTTTGTGTTGCGCCTTGCAGAGGATGGTCCTGCAATACGAAATGGAAGGATGAGGGTGAGATAAGGAAAACCACGACAAGAGTGAAAGCACTCTTTGGCAGATGGTTGGGATTGCAGTTGGTGAATAGTAATGGCTCTGTTTTATTTTTGAAAATGGAAAAAGTAAGTCTGATTAATCCAAAGTATGTCAAACACACACACACATCCATCTAAATGGTCGTGTCACATAATATCACTCAGCATCCTTGTTAAAATTTAGTAATGGTGTAAAGTTTAACAGAGCATGGATTTTTCCTTCTGCTCAAGTGAGTAAGTATGAATGCATTGAGTAAATTGAGTGAATTGAGCAAACCTTTTGCTCACTCTTAACCACTCGTGTTGAAATGTACTTGAACAAGGCTCTTAATGGCGCTCATTCCCAAGTTGCTCAGTGGAGGTTCCCCAAGAGAAGACTGGTTGTGTGGAAAAGTTACTCTGCTGTGAGTAAACCGAGGGTGGCAGAAACTGACCCGCTCTTGTGTGTGTATCGTCCAGGTTGGAGATCAGATCATAGAGATTAACGGAGACAGCACCAGGGACATGACTCACGCCCGCGCCATTGAACTGATCAAAGCGGGAGGCAGGCGGGTCAGGCTGCTGCTAAAGAGAGGCACAGGACAGGTGCCAGAATATGGTGAGTTTTCCTTACAAAGAGACGGAGTCTCATTGTTTACACTCTTACTAAAGATTTACTGTTTGCTCTTCAACTTAACTCAAGAACACATTAACATGCATTCATATCTGTCCACTTTTTACTCCTCGACTAATATCTGAAAGCCTACTTTGATTAAACAGTAGATGGTAACGAGCGACTCTCAAGCCTTCGTGTGTTGTAACCCCTCTGCTTTAAGTCTAATGATTGGTATAGGCTTTTATTTGCCTTCCCTCAGGAATGGTACCTCCCAACCTCTCCATGTGCATGAAAGGTGACACACTAAGCTCTCCCTATTTCTTCCTAATGGGCCACTCTAAAGACACGGTTTGTGAAAACTGCATGTCTCTCTCTCTCCATACTGATTAATCTGTGTGCTATAACTGTGGTCACGAGTTTTTGCATGGGAAAGTAGCTGACATGTGTGCATCTGTGCTCGTGTGTGCTATAGTAAGAGTGGAAGATGGTTTGTAGTGACCCTTTGGGTCTAATTGTCCTGAAGAGGGTTTTGAAGTAGACTTTGTACTCAAGAGCTGCTCGGGATCAGTCCATCACACACAGCTGCAAATATGTTAACTGTTTACAAGCACTGAATAAATCCTTACACGTAAGTCTGTTGCTGTGCTGCTTATACACATGTGCATGCAAGTTTGTCTGATATTATAAAAGAACGTGTTTATCTCTGGGGTGTTTTCCCTTTCTTTCTGTCTCTGTATGCATGTGCATGATCGTTTCCACCTCTTTCATATCAGTCCTCTTGAGCATATTGTTTTCCTCCCTGACAGACTGTGCCGGCCCCTGGGATTCCCTTTCTACAGCCCACTCTGCCCTGCAGGAAGTGACCCTGGAAGCTCACCTGAATCCATTGCTCTCATCCCATCCATCGTCAGCCCCAGATTCCCCTCATCAGCTCCCTCTAGAGGCCACAGTGTGCATGGCAGACAAAGCTCCAAAGCTGACAGACCACAGCTCCATTAGAGGGGCTGCAGGTGGCAGGTCCACCGAGCAGAAATGCATCATCAGGGGGCAGGGAACCCCTCAGGGGTCGGGAGAGATGGACTGTGGACCGGGCGATAGACAGCTTCGTGCTTTGCCTTCCAAAGCTATTGTGGGAAAGTGCATTGACAGGAGAGAGAGGCAAAGGGAGACTTGCTCCCCCTGCTGTAAGAGAAAGGATCTGCATACACAAGCGTTAAGCACTATCTGGCCCTGGGACCCATTTGCTGGTGTGAATTTGAACGGAGCCTCTCAGGGCAGTGGAGATGGACATATCAGCCTCCAGGAGAGGCTGGCGTCCCGAGGTCTGTTCTCCAGAGAAGATGAGCGGGCCGGTGGCCACATTGGGCTCTACTGCCCCTCCAAAAATGTGGAAGATCCTCCAACAAGGAGTGCTGCTGCCTCCCCGAGGCCCTGGAATGTCCCTGGGTCTGACAAACTGCCTGGCACCCTGAGGTCCTGGACCTCCACAGTAAGCAGGTAGAAGGGATCTTACTGGTTTGGGCCGAGTCACACTGTATGGCTCCTCATTCGGTTCACCACTGGACCTTTCAGAGAACCAGTAGATCTCCCTTGCCGCCTCTGTCTGCCCTGTTTTCATCGCCATCGACTTCTGAGATCATGTTTTATATTTCAGTTGTTGTTACAAGATGATTATTACACCCACCACCTTAAAGACAAAGAAACTTACACAGCTATTGTAACATATGGTCTAAACCTTTGGGGACCCTTTTATGCGACTTCTGATTTTCTGATCACAGATGGAGCAATGACGCCTGACTCTGAGTGGAGCTGTGCTTTCGATACGTACCTTTAAATGCTCGACTGTATCGGGTTCAGACTGTTTAGTGCAGCGTGGGCTCACACAAGGAAGAGAAACATATGTAAAACCAGGAGATTTCTGTTTTCTTGCCCTGTTTTCTCTGCGCAGTGGGATGAACCAGACTACAGGTGTGTCAAATGGAAGCAGTGACACTGAAACTCCTGGAACACACGGCACTGACCCCAACCACAGCCCAGTTAACCTGACATATGTTAAATCGCACATGCCTACCAATATATCTCATACTATAAATGTAAAGATGTGAAAAATATGTACATTTGGTAAACTCAGAAACATACCTATTGGTGTTTTTGAGGCAGTGTTGTAGTTAGACACATTGTTTAAAAAAAACAAACAAACAAAAAAAGAAGCAGGACAGTATTTTAGGATCACTGTTTCCACGGCCTCGTCTATAAACTACATATCAAAGACTGTGCGAGTCACCACACCCAGACCGCCAAGGCAGGCGGCGTTTGTGTGCATGGATATACACCACCATGTCTTTAGACAGGGACTCACGTCTTTTAAAGGCAGAAAATCGAGATGTGGAGCAGACCGGTCGGCACTCATGAGACGAAAAGGATTTTTTTTTCCCCACGAAATTGAACAAAATTGAACTTTTGTGTAACTGAAGACAATTGGCTTAGTAAGAACTCATGATACTCTTCTGAGTTATGTACACAACTTGATCACAGTCAACCATGCAGTCATTGTGCAGAATTATAAGCTGTGTTGTATTCATTTTAATGATCAAAAGGAAAAATTTGTCCAGTCTCTATTTCCCATTTCTATGCCTTTTACTGTGCTAAGTGTACCACATCACTGTGGGAGAGGGGCATCGGTGCGGGGAAGAGGAGGCCGATGGTTATGAGGTGGGGCAGAGTGCCTTACTCGAACTAATGCAGAGCTGTTGCCGTTGTGAAGTATTTTGGGAACTGAATGCAAAACAGATATCAGCGACCATGCACACACGTCAGCAAACCGCTGAGTTGTGAAATCCGACTTTCGTCGGACGCCAAGCAGTATATATCTTGATGCACTCGGCTGTATAGCTTGTCAGTGTCAATGATTGCCCTTTGTCCCCTTGTGTTTTAAAGGGGATAACATGTAGCCTGTAGCATCACATCCTCTTCTTAGAGTCGTCTGGGAGTGTAGAGCTGTGAACGTCTATGGAGACAGGGCTGTATCAAAGAGGACCACGGTTTCTGTGTTTCAGCTTAACGTTAAGTTTGTATTGTTGCTCGCAAATGTCACATCTGTGAAACATACATGCATTTAAATATGACGTCACTGTCCTCCTGCATTTCTCCATTTCGATGTCATCCATTTCTCTCAGCGGGATGTGTGCTCTTTATTAAAACTTTATCACTTAAGCTTTTGAGTACTGGAGGACCAGATTAATTAAAAAAAAAAAAAAAAAAGATTGCGACTGTTTGACTGAATGCAACATGATGGTACATCCAAGCTGTGCTCGTAAGCTGCTGGGAAAGCCAGGCACCTGCAGACTGGGATACTAGTAAGACTTTGTGCATTGAGAGTCATCAGGCCTGATCCGCGGTGGATTCTGACTGAGCTGTGTGTTCTGTGATTAAAATGGTTGTGGAAAGACGCAGTAGGCTGTAGAAACGTGTTTGCCGTATGTACAAATGTCAAAGTTAGGAAACTCTGAAAGAATACGTCATCCAGCCCTCTGTCTCCATCCAGGCCGCCCCCACCCCCACCCCTTGCCTGCTGTGACCGATTTTTGTATGAAGAAACAAAAAAAATCTGCTTATCAGAACCTGTGAAGGATGGCACGCTCATAAACCCCCACTGAGATCAAGTATAACTGTGTAGTGTTAATTGTGTACTATTCACCTTGTACAGCTGTATTCCTACAAATATGGTTTACTGTATCATTGATACTGTAGTTTCAAAGACGTGAACAACTATTTTTATGAAATGCGACAGTACTGATATATTACATTTTGCTAAAAAACAAAACTTGTTTACTGAAAGATATTCTGAAATACTGTCAAATAAACTCTTGACATGGTGTAAAATATTCTTTTCTACAGGTTCTTGCTTGTAAAATTGGGACGAGAGAAAATAATGGATCAGTTTATTCATCAATGTATAAATAATCGACAGTTTGGGTTACTAAGTAGTCGTTTACCCAAACAAAACAGCAAATATTCACTGCAGTTTAAGCATCGCTGTTGAGGAGTACTAGGTGAGGGCTAGTTCTTTTAGGTTCAGCAGATAACAAGATGGTGTATCGGTCAGGATACAGGAAGGAGGACAACAGGCTTCCACTTTGCTGGATTGTCACCGCCAGCTGTTTTATTGCCACCTAGATGGTCAGTGTTGCCAGCAGTTTCCAGTCATGAACTTAACACTCAGAGCATCACCGTGAAGGATGGCAACCAGGAACACAGCTTGATGAGGTAAAACAGACCTAACACGGAAAGACCATCTCCCCTCCTGGAGTAGCAGCGCGGTACCCCAAACTTCTGCCTACGTCATTTCCCGCAACTCCACCCCACACAATATTGCAGAGCATAGACATAAAATCTCAGAGCCTTTTATACAATCGCTTTCACTTTCTGCCATTTTTTATTGCTAAATTATGTGTGCTGTTTATTTAAAAGAGCAACCAGCAATCACAACACCGCTGGCTCTGAGACTTTCAGCACTTCCAGCCATAGACTGGTCAGATTGTAGCAGGATGTACAACACAGTTAAATGCAGACAGTGAACTTAAAACTTTTATTTCCCACATCAGTTTCCTATTTAACCAATGTCACCAACAAACACTCTTATACTTTTCACACAATTCCACTTTAAAAGGGACACACATCCATCCATCAACGCTTCTCTGGTGGAGCCAATCCCAGCTGCCATCGGGTGATAGGCGGGGTATACCACAGACAGATCACCAGGCTATTGCAGGGCTAATAGCTACATCCATTCACGCTCACATATACACCTACGGCCCATTTAGAATCACTGCTTAACCAAACCTGCATGTCCCTGGACACTGGGAGGAAATCACAGGGAAAAGATCCAGGCTCAGCTCAGTTAGCAGATGGATTTAAACCCAGAACCCCAATACCCGTGCACACGTTTCTCCCTTTTTGCATGTGATGAGATGCATTTTAGACCGGGGCACTGAGAAGTTGTTCCATGTCCCTGACAGGTTTAAGTATAACATTCACTTCTGTAAAAAGGCTGAAGTATGAGGAAGGGGCCCCACAGCAGAGGGAAGTGAAAATGTGTTGGCCTGCAGGTATCTTTGCAGTAAATCTAATCAATTCTACAACATTTATCTAAGAATTTCTGCTTTCCATCTCTCCAGTGATGCTGACACGTGACAAGTGGAGGTACTGACTACAGTCTTTCTTAAGTAGATGAATCACTGCTTCTGGTTTGTGGAATTACACAGTTAAAACAGATACAAATACACATTTTTAACAAAAAAGGGAACATTTTATAATAAAACTTGTAAACATCTCCCCAGCATGTCATTGCTGTCTGTGGGTAAGGCCAAAATTGTGAGCATCTGCTGTTACTCAGTGTAGTTTTCAGCAGGAAGCTGAGTTTCACTGCTTTCCTGCGCTGTCAGGTCAACCTTCTGAGGAAGGAGAAAATAAGAAATTAGTACCACTAAAAAAAAAAAAGAACTGAATTGCTCTTGTACTTGTTTTACTTCTGCGTTAACTTACAGGTTTGTAGATTCCCATTTGGAAACGACAGCAAACTACATCAACCAAGAATCCCACCAAGCCGTGGATCATACCTGCCGGGAGAGAAAAACTTTAAATACTGATGTTCATGTTCAGGGTTTAGATGAGGTGAAAGCAGCTTGGTCTAAGTTGTTACCTGCTGCTTTTATGCAGTGGCTACATCTGTGAATAATGCATAAAGTTTTTCTCTTCATCCAAGTGGATTAACAGCATTCATTTAAGAATGATGGTTCACAAATAGAGTCACAGGATCCTCCAGGGTTTAGTCTTGGCAGGAACACCATGTTTGGGATTACAACATTCAGGTACTTCTGCTGTTAAGCTGAAGAGTTCTATGAGAATACCTGGATCTACTTTGTTAAATTACATGCAAAGGTTTCACATCCTGTTTTACTGGTTAAAGGGTCACTAAAGCTTTTTGTTATAATAGCCAAAGTATCAATGAGGTCAGCCTGTGTACAAATGACTCCTTCAGACTTTACTGAACTGTTTCTGTTCTGCTCTTGACCCTGTACGATATCAGTGAGATCTTAGACACAGAAACTCCACCCACCTGCTCTTTAATCTCTCTGGAGAGGCTGTGAGGTGCAGCCAATTAGAAAAAATGGCTCAAAACTGGATAAGGGAGCTAAAACCACTTAACACAAGTCAACAACATGAGAGGTTCCACTATAAGATAAATAAGTATTCATTTGTACTGTGAATCGTGCAAAGTATAAAAGTCTATACATGAGCACAATAAGAGCACTTTATGATGGGAATTTGTTAGTATGGTTCTTGCATTATAGCATGATTTAATCAGTTAACTTGCAAGGAGCTGTTGTCATGAAATGCTTGTAAGCAGCTCTGACATTCAAAATCTATTTTCAAAGTTTTAAAGGTTAGTGTATCTTTTGACTTTCCCCCCATAAAGATGTGACGACCTCCCCTGTACCCTTGATGACGAGTTTTGACACGTCAGTATACGTCAATAATGTCGTGGTTTGGCGATCATTAGAATAACCAGAATCCAGGTTTTTACAAGGAAAGCTGCATAAGCAGCACCGCAGTAACCTCTTATCCACATGCAGTGATTTTGTTCTATAAGCAGGCTGAAATATGACCAAAACAACTCAGGTCAGAAAAGAGCTTCAAGGGTTACTCCTAGTAGGCTTTCAAGGGGCAAAGGGTTAAAGCTGTTGCTGCTGCTTGATGCCTCCTTGTTCTGAACAAACAATCACTGTGACCTCCAAGTTGGTTTTCAGTCAGGAGAGCAATCTGAAAATGTTACTGCAGCACACTCTTAATGCAGACGGCACTCAAACAGCATGAGCACGTTAGCTACCTGTGGTGGAGAAAATGCCTCCGATGATGCCGCAGAGTCTGACGAGAAACTGCCACAGAGGCATGTGCTGCTCAGTGACTTTGACCATTAGTGAGCTGATATCATATTTCATAAAGATCCCTGAGACTCCGTGGCTGCCTGCAGCATGGTTTATCACACGTTCCTGTGGGACAGCCAAAGGCATACAAATGCTTTCAGTACAATGATACACTATCTACTCCCCAGCCAAAACAGTACAAACCCAGACCTACCCGCTCAGTGACGGAGTACTGATGCGTGTCTGCAGACACTTTGTAGGTGTTCAGTTTGGTTGGCACAATGGTGATGAAGTACTGAAACATGTGGTTAGCTGGAAAGAAGCATCAAGAGCCATCAGTGGAAATAAAAGTTTATCAGAGCACTTTAATAACAAGTAATTCAACAACATCTGAAACACCAACTTACAATCAATAGCAATTTTCTCTGTGCCGTCCAGAGGGCTGATCATTCCAGGAAGTGGCTCTCCGAAGGACAGGTGGTCAATCCGGTGAGAGAAGTTGTAAGCTGTAACAAATAGAAAACAATAAATAATCTTTATAACATATAAAACAGTTTACTTTCCATCTGTTGCTGCCATTTGGTGTCAGAAAGTCTGCAAACCTACAGTCATGGCTGACGAGGGCGGCTAAATGGGCGTGACCTCGAGGATGCGGGATGGACCTGTAAGTGGATGAAAAGGTCAGCGTTAACTTTATATGTAAATCAATGACATGAAAACAGCCAAAATATCCCATGCTAGTGATCTAATTTGCAAACAGAGCAGCACAGAGGTGAGCAGAGGTTACAGCACAGGTATCAAGGCCCCGACTCCAGCCCTTGATAATAAGATGGGAGCAAAACCAACTTCTGTGGGGAAATTTGTATTTGATAATCAATGTGCAAAACTATAAGCTTGCAGAGAGCATCGCTAACAGTCCAATGTCTCCTTTCCATATAGCAGTAGAAGCAAGTCATTTCAGTCTCTGTGTGATTCCCCTCCTCATAGCCACTGATGTCAATGCAACTTTCCGTCTCTCTTGATGGAAATGTGTTGAAATAGTTTTACAAA